>NW_019721758.1:508028-513997 GCF_002891405.2 Cryptotermes secundus
ACTCGGCGACTGTTACAGTACAACTGAACTGTGAATAGCCTTCGCTTCTCCCTATGTAGCCTCGATCGGACAATACGGGAAAACGGCCACGTAATAGGCACCCTTGTAGCCACGCTGTCCGGTTACGTCACCGCTGTTGATTCGCCTTGCATAGTTACCCGGTTACGGGGCTCGGCTATCTTCGGCTCCGCTCGGCTCTCTTCGGCTCCGCTCGTGACGTCACCGCGCAAGGCTGCCAGGATGCGGGGTGATTACTCGCCTATTATGCGAGCGTTACGTTACCGCTGAGGGGTGGGAGGGGAGCGCTGACCCACCCGCCGCGTCACTGCTGGTGTGGGGGGGGGGCTCGGCTTTTCGCGACATGTCACACTATGATACACCTGTATCACAACAGTAATAGCACCTTTTTCCTGAGTATTTTATTCCATATTCCGTTGCATCCTAGCAATAGGCAACAGTGTTTACTAAATATACATGAGGTATCAATCTTTATTCCAGCAGTAGTATTCTTCAACAGTATAAAACTCTTCTGTGTTCATTATAATGAGATTCTGCCCATTCCATTTTAATTAAATTAAGCATTATGGATATTTTATGCAAGTAGCCCTATAATGTCCATCACTTAACAGCATGAAGTACAAGATTGTTTGTCTGTTAAAGGTGATGATTGGGTGGAAGGAAAGGAACAGCATTTTTTAAATATTTTACTAAAATTGTGGTTTTGTTTCACTGTGTTCTCTTTATTCATTAATTTCCAACTGAAACAGAAGAATGCAATCACCAGACACTTATTACAATAACACACACTTCTGAAACCCATTGATGGAGGTCTTTATTGGAATGGATCTTAAAGAAATGGGTTATGATGGTGTTGACTGGATACGTCTTACAGGCTTTTATGAACACAGGGATTAACCTCAGGGTCCCATAGAATGTGGGGAATGACCAGCTGAGCAACTGTTAACTACTCAAAAAAGACTTCACTCCATGGGTTTAGTATGTCAGCGACTAAAAGAAAATAATTCCAGTTGCCTCACTTTAACAATAGACTATCATTATGAACAAGAGAAAATGTAGGATTACCAAGTTTCTCGATTTTTTCCATCCTCATCTGTATCCTGAAAGATGGCATTGTTTCAGAGACTGGATCTGTTTCGGTCCTCAGGTAAAACAGTGTGGAGGTACATACTCAGTTTCATATGTTAGAAAGAGCTGTTCTCACCACTGGACATTGTTATGGACCTTGATAAAATGCATACAATTGTAAATAAAATAGTTTTTATTGCAGATACTAGTCTGTCTCCCACTCTCATAACATGGATGAGTAGATGGAGAAAACACATTTATATTTTTTATTCCACATTGAAACTCTTACCGAACTAAGTATATTGATTCTGTTCCTGATGTTGTGTGTGTTGCATTGCATTATTTTGACTGTCTGTAGTGTTTTTCTTAGAGTAGCAATGTCTGAATAGAATAGTTTTCTTAGACACTTAACAGATTTTCCGTAAACTGTTTTGCTGTGAAGGTGAAGCCAACATATCCACCACTTACAACGACCACAGCTGAAGGGTACTCAATTCCAACTCTAATTGTTAGTCCTACTATGGAGTTCAAAGGTTTAACAGCTGGGCCATCTCCTCCTGATAGCAATTTTGTAAGTGAACTCTTAGTAAATTTCACTATAAATTCGGGAAAATATTTTGTTTCAAATTTGGGTGCACATGTGAATACATGGGTACATTGCGTATGTTTAATGTGGCAGTGTTTTAATGAATGCAAGTGATGGACAACTTTAAAGTTCACAGAACAGGTAATTTACAAAATATAGGCATGACAACTTGTTAAACCTCATTGACTCTTGTCATATAGTGTTCTCATGACTTTGAAATACTTGTACAAGTATGAATGATGAAGAATCTTCACTACAAAATATTGTGACATGGATGGCGCAACAGGAAGTAGGGGTCACGTGAACTCTGCTTTCTCGTCAGTGACATCAGATACCCCCACTCCTTCCATCATTATGCAACACTCGGTAAACACCCCTCCCTGCTAGGCTGTGACTTCATGCAACAGGCAAGTCCATACAGTGACTATTGCTAGGCAATGCGTAGGTAGAAACACCTGACAACAATACCTGATATCTGTTGCCGAGCAGCAATGTGTTCTCTATGTTGTCCATGCCGAGCCTAAATAAGGAGCAGCGAACACTATTCAGGAGTAGTGAGTATTTAGTTACTAGTATCCAGTATTCAGTATGAGTTGAAGTCCAGCAGCTACGAGTTAAGTTGTATCGAGTGAATAGCAGTCGCCGAGAGCAGTGGAAGTAATTGTGATACTGCCAATGGCAGTAATTGTGAATTCTGCAAGTGTAAGAGCGAATGTGGAATAAATTCGGTATATCCAATACGGCGTGAAGTTATTTGTCGCGTGACACACCCAACACGTGACAATTGGTATCAGAAGTGTCTACGAACTTACACACGCAAAAACCAAATGAAAAAGACATGGAGTCACAGCAGATGTTGGAACTTCTGCTGAAGGAGATAAGAACCAACCAAGAAAAGACAGAGGCCAATAGGAAAACCGACAAAGAAGAAATTAGAACCAACCAAGCTAAGTTGCTGGCCACAATGGAGGCTGACCGAGAGGAGAGGAGAGTCAGCCAAGAAAAACTGCTAGACAAAATGAAAGCCTGGCGAGAAGAAATGACATCGGTTACCCAAAAAGAGACAATGGCAGTAATTGTAATTGTGAATTGTGTAAGTGTAAGAGTGAACGTGGAATAAATCTGTTATATCCAGTACGGCATGAAGTTATTTGTCGCGTGACACACCCAACACGTGACAGTATGTTTAATCTTAGAAGGTGAAATATAAGTTTCCAGCATGGCAGATAAGAGAAGGCTGATTGTTTACCTTTTAGATCAGTTTTCATTGTCAAAAATTATTAGTTTCCACATTGAGGATTCAGAATCTTGTTTTTCAGAACAGAAGAAAAGATTAGTCAACTAAAAGGAAAGCAATAGCTGTACTTAGAGATTAGTTTGAGCTTTAAACATTTAACTGCAAGTTGCATGGTTTGGAATTTTGCTTCCCAGAATGCAAAGGATACCCAAATGGAGAACAATTTGAAGATTCACTTTCCAGTTAGTCTGAGTTATCAAATTATATTAGGATCACTGTCAAAATATTGTCAGCTGCCACTTTCATAACTCAGCATTTTCTTCCTCAGAACATAATAACATTTATTCAGCAAACAAAAAATCAGTAGCTTCAGTTTTGAAACAGTTCTGGCTGTTGAAAAATCACCAACTACCACTTCTGGAGTTACATTTTTTAACCAGTGTCCATAGCTTTTCTGACAACCTCACTTTCTGTTCCCAGACCGACATGTGTGAGGAAAATGGAGCCCTCACTTATGCATATATTAATGTCTAGCACTGATGAGGTCATTGGATTCTTTTCAGTTGGCCTAATCCTTCCAGCCGCACTAGGCCCTGGGGTTTACTCAGCCTCTAACAGAAATGAGTACCAGGAATTAATTAAATAGTTTTCCTGTGGTGTAAAGCACGGCCAGCATGTAAAGTTGACAACCTTACCGCCATCTTTGAGCCGATTGTCTAGATCATATGGGACCCTCAACGTCTCAAAACCCTATGGGCCTTCACGGCCTGGTACAGGGATAGCTTTACTTACTTCGTACTGATATATACAGTGAATTTTGTAAAAGGAAACATGGATGCATCTTTTTTATTAGAAATTCTTTCTTGGTTATATTGGTGACTGCACTGCATTCTTTAATGAATAATTAAATTTGTACATTTTCTATTGTTCACCATCTAAATGTATATTTTTGAAGTTGGCTGTACTCTCATCTTCAGGTGACTGATTGTCATTATACAGACTTTTTTGGCTATTAAGAGCTGCAGTTGGGATTGAACCTGGACCCTGTGAATGTTAATCTTGAACCCAGTCATTGCTATTTATTATATTGTAGTGGACAGTATAAAAGAATAGTATTTCAGTAGGTTCATGGATCATTCAATATAGTAAATAAGGATGTCCCCCCCCCACACACACACGTTATTAGTATTCATAAAAATTGCATGATTGTGATATCACCAAATACAGCAGTTAATATACTTACAACCCCTTTTGTCCTGTTATGTTTGCAAATGCATTTATAAAGGATTTTTTAAATCATTGAATACATATAAATAAGTCATGTCAGTAATTATGTTGAATTTTCTAATTTGGATTTATGCAGGTCAGCTAGTAATATTAGGCTAGTGAAATCTAGGAGAGTACAATGGGCTGAACACATACCTTTGATGCAGGTGGACAAGAAATGTTACCGAATTCCTCTGATAAAACGTTATAAGATTGTAAGATAAAAAGATAAGATGGATCTTAGGAAAATGAGAAGTGGGAGGTGGATAGAAGTGATTCAGAATTATGCCCAGGAGGGCTTTGATATTAGCTTTGTTGAACCACCAAATTCTACTGCCAGAAATTTAGTTAATCATGAAGAGTTCTATTATCTAGGATATAAGGCCATGTAGTCCATTGAAAGTCCATTGACATCTTGGTGGAACATGTCACCTCCATCTTCAGGGTCAAAGCCAAGCAAGAAACCAGCGTGAAGCAGGTGGCAACTGAAACATGGTTGACTTTCAACAGATGAAATGGCATTATATTCCAGAAGATAGAATTCTTCATAACTACTGCTGTGAGAACCTCAGATTTGCTTGGTTAATTGTTATTGGACAGGATATGATCTTGGGTTTCATCTGATGGTATAGAATGAATGATAACTTTTGCAGCGTATATGGGTTATATGTAATTGCTGTGATTAATGGCCAGCAATTTTTGTTAAAATATCTGTCTGAGGTTTCAGCTAGTTTGTAGTTAGTGTGCACACTAATAATGTCTTTTCTTCCCCCTTAGAATGGTTGTAGTCGCATCCTCTCTTAGCATGAGAATTGTTACTGAATCTGAGGTGAAAGTTCATTCATTCATTCATTCATTCATTCATTCATTCATTCATTTATAGTTCCAAAAAAATCCATAGAGGCATCTGCCTCAGATATAGAACAAGTCAATAATACAATATAGCATATAAATATACATACATAATCAGATAGTCATCATCGTCAAAATTTAAATATTCAATACAACAAAACTACTGTACAGCAATACATTCCATATATCAAAATAACATATAAAATTACATATACGATCAAAGACCACCAAGATCCTTAATATAGTAATATAAAATCTATTTTCTTAATATATAATACACCTGTATCATAACAGTAATAGCACCTTTTTCCTGAGTATTTATTCCATAGTCCATTGCATTCTAGCAATAGGCAACAGTGTTCATTTAAATATACATTTTATTCATACATTCATTCATTTATTTATTACAGTTAAAAAATCCACAAAGGGGTCTGCTTCAAAATATAGAAGAAGTCAGCAGCGCAATATAACACATAAATATACATGCATAATCAGATAGTCATCATCATCAAAATTTAAAATACAACACAACAAAACTACTGTACAACAATACATTTCATATATCAAAATAACATTTAAAATTACATACATGATTAAAAGACCGCCAAGCCTCTTAATATAGTAATATAAAATCTATTTTCTTAATATATGATACACCTATATTACAGCAGTGATAGCACCTTTTTCCTGAGTATTTTATTCCATATTCCGTTGCATCCTAGCAATAGGCAGCAGTGTTTATTAAATATACATGAGGGATCAATCTTTATTCCAGCAGTAGTATTCTTCAACAGTATAAAAAGAACTGGTGATAAGAAACTTCTTTAACGCCACTTTAAATCCAGGAATGTCATAAGATAATTGTTTAAGCTCTGGAGGGAGGTGGTTATAAAGTTTGATACCAGAATACCATCCACCTTTCTGAAATATCGTTAAGTTTAC
>NW_019721758.1:514448-653365 GCF_002891405.2 Cryptotermes secundus
GATCTAATTACATCATTAGCCCTTCCCTTAATCCCGTAATGATTCAACTTTGAAAGCAGAATATCATAGTTGACACTATCAAAGGCCTTGTGAAGATCACAAAAAACACCGCCCACAATTTCTTTTTTATTTAAAGCAGTTAAGATATTATTAATAAGATAGTAAGCTGCATCATCTGTTGATCGTGCATGTCTAAATCCAAACTGTTCATTAGCAAGAATATTATTTTTCTTGATATGTTGTTGCATTCTATTATAGATTACCTTTTCAAAGATCTTAGAAATTGATGTGAGCAGTGAAATAGGTCTGTAGTTCGATGTGTCATTTTTATCACCTTTTTTATATATGGGCTTTATTTCAGAGAACTTTAATCTTAGTGGAAAATTGCCAGTTGTTAGCATTCTATTACATAAATAAGTTAGAGGAGAAGAAATATAGGGACTGCTGACTTTTAAAATTTTAGTGGATATCCCATCATATCCATATGAAGTAATACTTCTGTCTCACTTTGGGCATTGGGGCTACTTCTTTATATGAAGGCTTTTAAAACTATGGTATTTTTGGTATTAACCTTCAGTTCATGAGTCTGTTTACTATATTAGCAAAGTGGGCTATGCTACAAGCCTGAAGGTCGCAGGTTCAAGTCCCGATGAGGTCACTGGATTTTTTTTTTTCAATTGACCTAACCCTTCCAGCCACACTATGGCCTTGGGGTTCACTCAGCCTCTATCAGAAATGAGTACCAGGAATTAATTAAATAATTTTCCTGGGGAGTAAAGCGCGGCTGGCACGTAAGACTGACAACCTTACCGCCATCTTTGAGCCGATTGTCTAGATAATGTGGGATCCTCAACGTCTTATAACCCTATTTGATTTCGCGGCCTGGTACAGGGATAGCTTTACTTACTTTACTCAGTATCACTTGTCCCTTGTCTTCCGAAACCCTCTGTCTATGAGGGCCACTAGTGACCCACTGTCGTCCAATTGTCGATCCCTGACAAAGACAAAAGTGTAACATCAAATAAAACCTTCAGAGATGTTTTGAAGTTTGATTTCCACTCAGATAACAGTGCGCAAACAACTGCACATCCAGTTACTTTACATCTGTTGGGAGCCCCAGGCACTTTAAAGACAACTAATCGCTTTCTGACTCCTCTAAACAAATTCTTTCCTTCATTTCTCTCGTCTTCTATCTCTCTGTCTTCTTCCATAATACTTTTATGCTTTTACTCCAAGCAACTTCATAGATTTTTTTTTACACTTCTCAACCCCATTTCCATTCCTCATTTTCATTAACGCAATCAATTTCCACTACGTAAAAAGGCAGAGAGAGACAGAGACAAAACCGAAGGCCATTGCTCGCAAACGTTGATGGGGAAATTACAAATGTAATCGCATAAGAATTAAACCGAAATTATCTCGAAAAAGGAAATGGATGAGAGGCAAACAGATTGACATTAATTTTAAATACTTCTTTCCCTTCCTTTCCCCTTGCATCCTCCATCCTTTCCTTTTTATTTTTCCTTCATGGGGTTGATCGTCAGGCGATGGAGAGGGGATATGTGCCAGTAGGTGGCTTCAGGCCACGTGAAGAAAATTTCCTTTTAAATAAGTGGCTGTCATTTGTCATTGTAAAACCGTCCATGAGAGATTAGTAACTTCAGTGCTCGAAGGATCTCTGTGACTCCTGCGTGCTCGAGAGGGCACTGTGGAATAGAGTGGGCCATGAAATATCGGTGAATGGAAGGAAATTTGGGGTGGGTTGTGGCCGTCCAATTATCCTACTGACAGCCAAATATAAATTAAGCAGCGACATTACTAAAATTAAGTCATGGTTTCATTTACTGACAGAGAGGAAACGTTACTCTACCCACGAGAAAATGAATAAGCTTTTCAGTTTGTTTGAAGGTAAAACTTCATTACTGCTGAGTTTCAAGCACCGCTGCTTACATTCGGAAGATCCCACTTCAAATCTCGGCCTGGAAATGGGCTGAGACTCTTGTGGTTTTCCTGAGCCTCTGCAAGCAAANTTAATTTTCTGAGATATTTTGTGAAGTATTGCATGCCTTAATTACTAATTGAAGCTGTACTCTGTCAGAGTATTGTTAATTTGCTTGTAGCATTGTGTACATTTTTAAAATGAAGGTCAAAACGGATTGATGCATGGAGAACTAGCATGATTTTCAGACAACTGGATGCATGTAACCAGATATTAAGATCATTTGACTTAGCCATAGCCATAATGTTGTGCTGTATTGTAGAGTTAAGTGTAATAGTTAAGTACATACATATATACATCAGTGTTTCAAAGTATTCATAAGTGTGCAGCTGACACACTAAATATAAAACTTGTCAACAACAGTCACAAGACAATCACAGATAAAACCTGTACACTGTTGTATATGCAACACTGAATATTGACTTCATATTTTTAGATATTTCACTCTGTAATGAGTAAAATGAAATGCAGTAAGTAGTTCATTATGAATAGGATGTTCAGTTCCATTATTTAATAGTGCAAAATAAAAAGTTTGAAATTTGAAAACTATATGTTACAAATGTAAATCTCTTTAAAAGATACTTTTTTTCTTTATATGTGTTTGTGTTAGAATTTTTCAGAGCAAGAGTTTGCACAAATATATGTCAGTCACCTAACTAAATCATTTCTTTTTGGTGTCAGATGTGGTACTATCACTTATGCATATGTGTCTAAACTAATTACTCACACACCAAAAATAATAGATTGCAACTTAAAAAAAAAAAGAGTTTTATGGTGCTATTTGGAAGCTGAAATTGCTTGTATACTGCAATACTAAGAAACTTGAAACATTGTAAAATTTTAGTATTTTTGAATAGCACCTCTGCTCTTCTAGATGTGGAGAACCCCATATATTAACTACATAAAGGGTTTCTTTTACCAGATTGGTACAGGGACAAAATGAAGGGTTATCAATCTATACTACAGATGTACCATTGAGTTACATATCAGGCTTACATGGTTATATAATAAAAAATCAGTGAGTGGTTCTGTTGCTCATGGATAAATATTGTTTAGTTCAAAATTCAGTTGAAAACAAAAAAATGAGACTTTTGGTTGAGAAAGCAAGGTAACTTCTCTCAAAAAGATTACCCTTAAGGTTCCCTGTCTGCTAGTCACACTTAAATGATGAGATTGATGGAGTTGCTGCAGGAGCCTTAGTTACACAATTTCAAAAGCCTCAAATAGACCACTCTCTATAATGATACTCAAGCTTAAAATAACACACTCAGATCTGATGGATTATGTATTCAGACATCATATATTAAGTGACATGATTTTGCATAATACACACTGAAATTGAAGTAAACAATTGTCTTCCTTTTGTAGCATTGTTTCCATTTTATATTGGTTTGTGAATAAAAATTTCTGAGGCTCTCCTATCTTCCCACATTTTCTTTTTCACTTTTTTGCCAGCTCTTTCTGGTGTTCTCCATACTTGAAAACATAAGTTCATAACATATTTAGTGAAACCGTGGCTTTCATCTCTTTCTGGTGTTCTCCATACTTGAAAACATAAGTTCATATCATATTTAGTGAAACCGTGGCTGTAAATATTATTAAATATCAGCAAGGAAAAATGGATTTTGTGTTCCATCATTTAATTAGATTCACACACAACATTTATAAATTCCATGTAAATATTAATCCAATAAGTTTCTGTATTGTTTTATACGTAATGTAATTGTTTTGAATTTGACCAATCCTGGCTTTCAACTGAAAACTAACTTAATTTCTGAAGATACATGTAAACATTCACATAAATCAGTTCAGTAATTTGGTGTATTTTAGGTTAGTTTTGATTTGAGTGCTAATGAAGTCTTATATTCAATTCCATGGAGGCATATAATTTTCAAAATTTGATTTCAGTCGTGGAAATTGGTTTGGAGTTGTAGTTTTATTATTTCATTAAAAGAAGGTTTGTGTAATATTTAAAAATCACCTCATGAATGATGAATATACTGATAGTTGCATTAAAATGGTCTAGAGTACCATGCACCATGCGAAGGTGTGGTTTATTTTGACTTCATGTAGGATCCAGAGGTACATGCAGTGCTCTTCCCGTAACCCTTGCCAACCAGCTTATGTCGCTTCTGAGGTACCTCTCATTGATTAGCATCAAGCTCAGGACAGTTGGCACAACCAATTGCAAGTGTTCCCCTCACCCATTCACCATTAATACATGGTAAAGACAGTTGTTAGGTAGGAGAGGTTAAAAGAGATGCTACTTTTTATATTTCCCCCTGCAGCACATTGCTTAAAATTCTGGCAGTGTTTATTTGTAATCAACCAGTTTTTTTTTTACACCTTAGGCTTCTCCTGATACAAAGTCAGACAACCAGTCTGCTCGATCAGAGCCTATTGACAATGGGCAGTCACATCTTACACCTCAACTTGTCGACACATCACTTGTAGTGGGCCGCATTATTCAGGTAAAGTATATATATATATATGTGTGTGTGTGTGTGTGTGTGTCTGTGTGTTTTAATTCATTGTGAAGGAGGAGAAGTTGCTGGTATTGAAGGTGAGATTATTATATACCACGTTCAGTAAGTGCTCTGTCACCGCAGCATGGTGTATCCTTGAGTTATGGATGGAAGAGTCAGGGAGTTGTGGTCCTCAAGGTTGAGTATTGGGGCTGGCATGTTACAAAATGTGATACAGTTCCTTGAACTTAAATGGATTTTTCAGAATGACCTAAGCTTTACTTTGGTCTCTAAGTAAAGTTAAGTGGCCACAAGACAGCCACTGTATACATATAATGGATGAAAGTTAAGAGGATTACATTAAAATGGATTTGAAGCAATTAATGTGATGATGTGGGATGGATTTGTCAGAATAGGGTCCAGTGATAGGTCCTGGTAATGGACCTCAGATTCTGTAAAATGTGGAAAATTCCTTGATTTGCTTGAGTGAGTGTTACAAGACATGGCATCCCATGTCTGTCAGTTTCCTTACAGAATAGGGTAAGTGGGCTAAAGACATGTAAGAATTCTGTGGCAGTCTCTTGCCACATGAAGTGTAACTGAGAAAAAAGCAAATTAATAACAAATAATGTTGAAAATATGACAATTACAGTTGCTTTATCAGAATCTGTTATAATTATGGTGTAGGTTGTTTCATTTCACAGAATCAGATCAAAGAACACAGTGTGCTTTCTCCATTTTGTTGTTCTTGCAGTTGTTTATGGAATTTACTGATGTTTGAGTTATTGTATTTATGAATTTTGTTTTGAATTTATTTTAATCCTAGTATATTCTTATGGCTGTATTCTTAATGAGTGGCAGGTGTCTTGTGGTTGCCATCATTCAGCTCTTCTGACAAGGGACGGTGTTCTTTATATGTGGGGACGGAATCTTGATGGTCAGTTGGGCAGTGGGACAAGGAAAGAAATCCCGATACCAACACCATTAACATCTCCAGCTCCTTCTGCTACTTCAAGTACTAGGGTAAATTGAAATGTGACATTCATTACTGTAATAAAGGTGGAGAATGGATGTGAGACAAATATTAGCAGTCATAATGACAGGCATTTTCTTAACTAAAGTACTTTTATTTCTTGTTCATTTGCTTAACTTAATTGCTTTGTTGAGAACATACATAGGAGTTAACAGGTTTTAAAATTGTGTTATAAATTGGATTTTTTTTATAATATCCAATATTCTCTTACTGTTTCTCATTATTTTTTATGGACTGAGAGTAACACTGACCATGGCACTTACTGTCAGTGTCAACAATCAAAGCTTTCCAATTACTGTTACTGTTATCGCTATCAGCATCATTAATATCTATGTTATTAGACTCTCCATTTCAAAGTGCCATCATTTTCTGACATGAAGCTGAACAGTTTCTTTGTCCCTTTGAGCTTGGTTAGATGTCATATATTAACCCCCTGATTTGCTGTTTCTTTCCTATATTTATTCACTGAATTACTGTTCTCAAATAGTGTTATCATAGCTACATTTTCAGTTACAGGAAAGCTCATTACTCCTTATTTTATAAAAAATAAACCTTTATCTTGCCATCAACTATCATTTCTTTGTATAATCTACAAGTAGCCAGTATTCAGCACTGTATAATCCAACTAACTGAAGTAAATGGACCTCATGGAGTTAAGAATCATTTACCTGTAGGCAATGGAGTGTACTTACTTTGTCATTTTGAATGTCATTTAATCCCTGAATTCAAACGAATTACTTATAATAAGTTGATATTATCTTTGCAATAAAACAGAACAATGAATCAGAAAAGTCAGCATTGTAGTACTCTGTTCTAGAATTCATCATCATCTTCACAGTCTTCTGCAATACCCAAATCAACTTCTTCTGGAGTTATTAATGGAGGAGAGAAACTAAGGCTACGCCAAGTTTCTTGTGGGTGTGAATATACAGTTGCACAAGAGAGTACATCTGCAGGAAAAATTTGGGCATGGGGCAGCAATTCTCAAGCTCAGGTATGTTTAAGACTGACGCTAAGAAAGATGAAAGAATTATGCGAGGGTGAGTCAAATGAAAACCTTAAATTTGTAATAAAAAATCGAAATTTCACGCCATTATCCTGTAAGTTGGTAAGCGTGCTACAAATAACGTGCAGAATGGCCTGTAGGTTGCAGCATAGTGCAGATGCACGAACACCGTCACAGCACCAGTATAAGATGGCTGCCCCACTTGAGACTTGCACCAGGGAAGAACAGCGATCTGTTATTCGGTTTTTGTGTAGTGAAGGTGTGAAACCTATTGAAATTTATCGAAGAATGAAGTTTCAGTATGGTGATGCATGTTTATCACATCAGAAAGTGTACTGTGGGGACATCCCACATAGCATGCTGTTTCCACCAGTCTTTTAGGCAACACTCACTCCTTAGTGAATATCGCATTGCCGGACGTCTCATTCATATTTATACCAGCACGCGCTGCAAATTCCTGCTCCTCATTCTTAGCCAATCAGCACTCAGCAAATTCTTGCTCCTCAAATTCAAGTTTTGCTCTGCCCACCGAGCATTGTATAAAAAGGAGCAGCTCCAAACCGGCAGCATCAGTTGACAAGCAGACCTCGATCAAACTTCACTCAAGCAACATCAGCCAGCAAGCTTCGTCACCAGCTCTTGGTCTTCGGAGGCATCAGCTCGGCACTGCACCAGGAATGGCTGTCCGGCAGTCGCACCCGACTCACTGGGCAAATAGGCCGCCTCGATTCGCCGGTAGTCATGCCCGACACACTGGGCAACTGGCGTAACTACTGCCTCTCCGCTCCAGCGACCGCGCTCAATGACCAGACTTTCACCAGCAGCTGCCACGCTGCGATCAAGCAACCACCACAATCTGCCGCACTGCAATCAAGCCACGGCCGCACTGCGGCCAGTCCACACCGCAACCAATATCCCTTCCTACTGGCGCGCGCCGCGCTACTTTCCGGCCAAGCATCTCAGCAACCATGGTCCTTTTCAGGACCTACAAACTGTTCCGAAGAAATGGGTTGTCATTGAAGTAACAACACAAGACGAAAAAAACCCACAGTACGAATGGAGTAGGAAGTTTGCAAATGGTGTGACTTCAGTGGAAGATGCTCCTCGTCTGGGTCAGGCACATCGAGTTGTGACTCCAGAGAACACTGCAGCAGTTGAAGCCATAGTGAGGGAAAACCGCCAAGTGACATTGAATGAAATTGCAGCAAGTTTAAACATTAGAGGTATGCCATGCGGTGCATGATTGGTTGCGCAGACTACCAAAAGAATTTTTTTCTAAAGGAATTCATGCACTTTGTAAGCTCTGGATGACTTGCATTGAGCGTGGGGGAGATTATGTTGAAAAGTGATACAGCTTTGTACCACTTGTGCACAATAAATAATACTCATAAAATATTTAAGGTTTTCATTTGACTCGCCTACGTAGGTACAAAAATCATCAGTTCTTGTGCATTATCATCTGCCAATAGAATCGTTCTTAATTGTCTTAGTTTTGTATGTCTCCCTTTTCCCGTAGTCTTTATATCATGTTTACCCATTATTTTCTATGATTTATTTTTTCAGAATTTTCTAAAATACTTTCCTTTTAAAATTATAGTTTGATTTCTTATTTGAATGTTACTTTCCGCTGGATGTGTAAAGCCCTTGATCAGTGAAGTTATATTTAAAGTTTGAAATTAATTTCTATCTCAAATGTTACTTTACAAGAGTTATACAAAGCGTGAATTCGAAGTCTTTTATACTTCTCCAGCTTTGAATCTTACATAACTGAGGAACAGTCAAGGTCACCAAGAATGCTGTTCTGTTTTTACAGCTTTGCAGCATCATCCAAAGGAATTGCTATAATGGACACAATATATCCTGAATTGTTAAAAAGAGTGTGATGCTCTTTCTGTGTGAGAAAATACCGCAAAGAGAAGGGGCTTTGGACACAAAAAACTGAGAAGTACAGAACTGTGAAAATTTAGAACATCTCTTTAGTGGCAGTGAGAAAATATGCAAGAACCATATTATCAACAGTTTAGGTGTAAAATAGATAACATTTTTTTAGAGATGGAGAAAAAATGCACAAGAACAAATTTATCTACAGCTTACATCTGCAAATAATTGAAAGAACTCCGTGATGAAGAATGAAGTGAGAATTTCTTATTTTTGATTGAACTTTGGTATTCTGTGCAGAAAATAGAACTCTAAACACATAGTATAAGATAGTATCACATGATACAGTGTGTAACTACACTACACTACATGCACGTATGCGTGCACACGCACACACACACACAGACACACACACACACACACACACACACACTAGTGTCCACAGTCATATCTTCATTAGCCGTTGCTCAGTAGTGGACATTGCCCAATCCCCTGGGTTCCTGAACTATCCCCAGCCTCAGCTAACAGTTTCTCACAGAAACAGCTCACAATGACTGAACCTCAGCAGTTCACCAACTCACCAACCAGCTGTTCTTTGCTTCACTAACTTTCCTGCTTATAACATCTTGGCACTGACTGCACAGAACACACCATTTCTCTGTTTGCTGTATCTTATTGTTGCCATGGAAACACACTTGTTTGCAAAGCCATTTCTTAGTAACGACTGTTGTATATTTGTATATCTTGCAGTCATTGCCCAGTAATGGGTCTACATGGCACAATAGTCAATACAGTTCAATACCATGGATGAAGCTGTTATTAATTGACCTTTGTGCTTTGCCAGTTAACAGGGCAGCAAATAGGAAACAGAACTTTAATGGCTAAAATTAACCTGGAAGTATTTTCAGGATATGACATAACAAGAAAATTCAAAGAAAGAGAAATTCTAAATAATTATATTAATATAATTTTTACTGTGTTATAATTACAAGCATTAAAGTATTGTCACGTGTTCGGTGTATAATGCGACAAATAACTTCATGCCGTCTTGGATGTAGCAAATTTATTTAACTCTCGCTCTCACACCCACACAATTCACAATTACATCCACTGCTCTTGGCGACTGCTAGACTTCTGCTGCACTCAGCAACTTCACGATCCACACTGTGTCACTCCTGCTCACACACTCTCATCACATACTGCTCAGCCAGCTTTCTATACCATTCCCTGTTGCCTGTGTCAAGAGCAGTGTCTCGTGTTAATTCACAGTGGGAAGTGCTGTTACGTCACCGCAGGGGGAGGGGGGTGGAGTGTTGACTGACCTGTTACTGTAGCAGCGGCAGCACTCCAATGCTGTTATGTCACCACTGGTGGGGGATGGGGTGTCCTGCTTAGCGCAAATACGTATTAACAAATGAAAACATCATATTTCAGATGTGCAAAACAACCAGAAGAATGCTGATTCCAACTTATTAATAAAATGGGTCATTATTTTATATCAAGAATCATGTATCAGACATCTAAAATTGTGAGACTTTTGTATCTCATTTTAATTGTGCTATATTAGTGTAATGTGAAACAGACACCTCTGAAGATGGAAAGATTGTAGCTAAAACTTGTATGATGAATTGAATGATTTATTAAAGAGGTTTAACATATGTTGTATCTGGTGGGGCTGTCATATTCATTTCATTACAGAGAACTGTATTCACCAATTAATAGGTTTAAAATTGGCTCAACTATCATGTTAAGGCACAGATTTTATCAATTAGAACACATTTAACCAAAATGAATTTTAAATTACTTCGACATAAATTTTAATAGTAGCATTTCTTCCATATTGAATGAAATGGTTATTATGTCATCACTTGGCCTACAGAGGATTGTATGTGAAAAAGAGTGTACAGCATTTTGGTTATGTTGTCATTGTAGTGGGACGGCTTTAGGAAATGTATCCTACCCTTACTTCTGTAGCTTAATTAATTGCATACATGACTGGATTGAAGGCATTATAGGTTAGGTTTGCAGAGGAGGCTTTTGGGACCAAGGGTGAAGAAGTAACAGAAGACTGGAGAAAATTGCATGTGAGAAACTTCTAATATGTACTGTTTAACAAATATTATTAGGATGATAAAACAAAAAAGGATGAGCTTGGTGGGACATTTAGCACATGGAGTCATAAGAAGTGCATACAAAATTTTATTCAGAAAATCTGAAGGAAAGAGACCACTTGGAAGATGTGGGTATAGATATGAGGATCATATTCAAACAGGGTGTGCTAATGTGGATTGGACTCATCTGGTTCAGGATGGGGACCAATAGTGGGCTTTTGTAAACATAATAATGAATTTTCAAATTCCTTAAAGTATGTAGAATTTCTTGACCGTTGAGCAACGATTAGTGTCTCAGGAAGAACTCTGCCCATGGAATTAGTTTAGTTATTTAGCCACACATGCACAAATAACATCAATAAATATTAACTTTCTTCCCCCCTGTAAACAGTAATCAGTTTCATCAAAAATTCTTTCATGCACAGCCTCAGGTAAGTGTAGGTTTTCACTGTAAGGAGTTGAAGTCAGTTCAACTGCACTGGTTCTTTATGACTTTCAGCTCATGCAAGAAAACCAGGTGCAAACTAGGGCTGTGGTTCCAAAATCCTTGTTAACTTAAGAACCCCTTCCTTGAAGATAAAATTTTTTTCCTCTCCTCTTGATATCTGATTGAAAACCAATCAGAAGAACACAAAACAAGAAGATGGGAAGTGTGGGGTAGACCAATTGCAGTTGGGTCACTCAGTACAGAGCCAAACTGACAGGTGTTGCCAGGTGACCTTCAAAACTGGGCAAAGGTTGAGCTAGCACATTGTCATCCTTTTGTCCTCATCTTTGTCCTGTGCATTGCTGTCATATACTGCATTTGATTCCCCTACCTGGTTTATGTACCACATGTTTAGCATTTTTCAAACCTCTCTTTTTCGTTTGGTAAGGTATGGAATGTGGCAAACACTGCATTCCACTGAACTGCTGAGAATAGAAATGTTTTGTGCCACTTTCAAGCGACAACTAAGGGCCTCAGCTTAAGACTGCCCTTAACCCCATGATGTGGTTGGCTGTTGTAGTGCCCTGAGAAGGTCAAGCTGGAATGGACTGTAGAATACATGACCGCAGGATTAGAATGAAAAGCTTTGTGAGAATTTCTCTAATTAATATTTGTTTTTTATTTATTTCTTTCTTTTTATCTTTCCTGACACAAACATCTGGCTCATATGAACACAACAAAACACTGTTTTGTGTTTTGTAGATCATTTTCGTCCCAGGAATTAAAGATTAAAGATGCATCTTAACGAGGCTGATGGAAAAAATGTCTTGTTTCTGAGCAAAAATAGAGCAGCCATACCCAAGGGGTTCAGAAACCACACTTAAGGAACTTGTGAATTAGACTAACCTAACTTTTTGTAGTGTCATTAGACCACTGGCATATAATTATATCATTTTTATTTTTTCAATGAAATTATGTGTTTATTAGCTTGGTCGAGTGCCTGTTGAAGAATCCAAAGGTCTGGAAGGGAAACTTGTGATGCTGAAGACAACGAAACGTGTTATCAAGCTTCCTCATGGAAGTCAGAATTCAAGTGATATTCCCAAAGCTGTGCCTGGCCTCCCAAATTCCACCATTTCCTTCAAATATGACAGTTTCTCAGGAGTAAGTAATTAGCTTTTATAAATATGAGTTAAATGTCATTTAATTAACTATAAATGAAAGACATTTGTCTCTGTGAAACTGCTGAAATTTTCCCTCCTAGTTTTTATGTTATTTGACCTGAATGCTTTGGTTTGTCAGCAATGAGAGCTCTTAGATTTTAATTTGTGGATGTATCCTGTATTTTTTACACAACTTTTTATAGCTCACCCTGCTTAGGATGGGGTTAAGTGACAGGATTTTGTGCTAGATATTCATTTTTCAGTTTATTAGTTGATTGGCTGATTGATTTATTGATTGATCATTCAGTTATGTATTAGATTGATTGTTTAGCAGAACATGTACTCATTCTTAAAGAGAAAGTAATATTAGAATATAACCAATGAAATCAATATTACATATGTTTTTAATCCAGTCATAAATATAAATGTTATATATTTTTCCTTAATATTGATCTGGATCACTTTTGCATTTTACTTTGTATATGTGTATTCAGGTTTGCTGCTTACTGGGAACCATATTTGTGAAGTGCAAGATTACAGAATGAAAACTGTAGTCTTTTGCTGGTTATTCATATTTTTTATTCCTTAATTGATATGTTTGGAGACAGGTCTCCCTTGTTGCATGTGAGGCATTTCCATTTTATATCTGGCTTCTGCTGGTAACAGTCACAGTATATTGACCTTTTCTTGTTTCAGTTTGGTGGATGCTGTGGTTATTCAAAAGGGGCTTATACAGAGCTTTGTCCACCTTTGTGTAGCATAGAAGAACCTTGCTATGGTTTACGCACATTGCATTATGCTTTTCAACATTTCCATGGCTATTATGATTCTGTGTACCTTCTGAATAAGGTGAATTTATGTTTGTATTAATTATTTTAATTGTTTTTAATAAATTAGCATATAAAGCTTTTCCAGTCCTTTCTTTCACATTTGCTGCTTGGTGGTGTATAGATCTGTGTAAATTCCTGGTGAAAGGTTTATATTTATTTATTTCATTTGTTTTTGATTTCCTTCATATGTGGTTGCTTGCTAAAGAGCAAATAGCATCAAAGTGTATTACTGTGATTATGTAGTACACTTTCTGTTAATTTTAATGTAAAAGAGTAAAGTTGTCCCTGTACTTAACTAATTAAGCACTACACCATGAAGTTGTATGGAGGAATGTATATATGCTGTTAATTTTAATGTAACGTTTCTGTATTGTGCAATTCTCAGTTGATGTTCTTTCTTTTAGTGCCTTATACTGGAAAACTACCAAGGAGCTGCAAAGTTGGCAGCACTGGATAGGCATTATCACCTTGCTTTGGCTTATCAGTTGAAAGCGCTGGCATTGGCGACTCAAGAATTTGGCTTCAATGCAGAAAAACATCCTGAAAATCATTGTTCAGACCTTAGCAAAGAAACTTGTGAAAAGAACTCAAATTCAGACAGAACTTTTACAAAAAGTTCAAATGAGACAGCCAGCAATGGAGTATCTTTGGACTGTTCAAATGAAGACAAAATGAACAGTACAGATTTCTCAGATAATTCCAATGTGATTAATGCAGCCAAAGATAGAAATTCGAATCCCATAATAATAAATTACAAAGAACAATTTAAAGCTCATGTTACAAATGTGAATTCCAGTTGTGTATCAGTTCAGCACCTAGGGAGCAACAGTTACTATGGGAATGGTTCAGCTAACAGCAAAACTAATGTCACTGAAAATGCTGTAAGTAATAGTAACTTGGTAAATGAAGTTGTCAGTACTGAAGTTACTGCTGATATCAGCAGCTGCACTGAAAATAGAGCTGAGTGTGTTGAAGGTATGGGTGATATTACTGCCAACCAAATGAGAAGGGGCTCTTTAGTCTCAGACACAGCTGATGCTGAAGAAAATATATTAAACTGTGAAGATCAGTCAGATATGATCAATGTCCCTCAAAATAGTAACTATAAAAACAAGATAATCACAAAATCCAAAACTGGAAAAGGGTCAGAATCCATGACTGAAGTTGAAAACAGGAATCAGAGAAATTCCAGGATTGATTTGTTGCGCAATTCAGAGAATGAATCTGAAAGAAATCAGTTTGTGAGAGATGATAATTCTCCTCCTTGTGACAGGATTTGTATCAAGCATAATGAAGATTTAAAACCAAATCCAGAATTGCCCTTGGTGCAGTGTAGCACAGATACAATGAAAACTGAATCTGAAAAAGAAGAGAGATTGAAACCTGAAGATTCAAAGCAGCAGACAAACTTGTTGGCAAAACCATTGGATCACTTAAGTAGAAAAACTCATGTAAGTCCAATAGAAGAAGAAGTTGAAACAAGTAGTTCTGTCTCTACCCCTGAAAGTTTAATTGCAACAAATGTTAATGACAGTGAGATTCATGCATTTGCTGTCCAGGGAGGAACAGAGCAGATGTCAGAGGGACATCACTTAACAAGTCCTGATTCCATTACATCTCCACTAGTAAGTGAAGAGCAGGGTCTTCTGAGCCCTGAACCCTTTGTTCCCCATGTAAATGAACAAAGTTCCCAGAATGCAAGTGTGAACTTGATTCCGATAAATGAAAATGGAAATATTCAAAATCAAGTTATTTCTTCTGAAGTTGGCGAAGAAAATTCTAACAAATGTGAAACAGAATTAATTGGCAGTTTAACTTCATTATTAAACAGTTACACAAGCTCAACTGGAAATTCTGAATCATTTATAGAAATTAAGCAGGAAACTGCGCTCCGGGACTCGGATGTTAATTCAGGATTTCATAATGGTGCAGTTGGACTCCAGAGCAATTCTGATACACTTACTCTTACAGTAGAGAGTAATGTTGTATCTATAGTAAATGAATCTGGGGAGAAGGGAGGTGTAAGTAATGAAGAGAGGGAGGTGGAAAAGCAGGCTAACAGAGTGTGTAATCAAGAAGACACACCAGAAAATGAATTGATTGTGACTTCAGATTCGTTACATGGAACGGTCTGCAAAGCATACGCTCTGAACAAAACATTTCCATGTAATGATCTACATATAATTGTTGATAATAAAGGTGTTTTTGACGCTGCTGATGGCGGGCAGGTCACAAAGTCAGATTGTAGTAAATTTCAGCAAATATTGGATCTTTCCATAGAATTGCCATGCCCTAAGGATTCAGATAGTTTGCATGCAAGTTACTCTGTTGCTGAAGAAAAATTGACACCTTTTAGTAAAACGGTGTCATTTTCAAGCACCGAAAATAATGTGGCTAAAACACCAAGTACAGTCACTGAAACTGATGATGAGCCAAAAATAAGATCTTTAGAGATAAATGTTATTAGTACAAAACAGTTATCTTCTGATAAAACAGACTTGGAAAACTATGAGAATGAACTTAAAGTTTGTTCTAGTGACAGAGACTTTCACATACCAGAGAATGCCCTTGATGATGGAGTTTCCGTGAAATCAACAGATGACACTTTTAATAGTTCATTCTCTGAGAATTTGAAACCTGAACAAACTGACTTGGTATCTCGAAGTACAGCAAGTGATACTGCACCGTCCAAAATGATGTATGGAAACAGCATACAGCAAGCAGATGCAACTGATGAGGGTAACACCTCAAACCAGTCAGCTGAGACTAACACATGCAAGGACATGGTGGGTCGAGCTGCGGCAGTCGTTGAGTATTATGTCTCTGTGATGGAAGAAGATAGTCATGCTATGATGAGCAGACTGCTGCAGCAGGTATGTTTATTATACACTTAACTGGTCATGACAGCAGTCATTGTCGTCATACTGTCCCGTGTTAGGCCTATTGAGACCTATTATGCATAGAACAAGTGAGAATCCTTTCATCTTTTCAGCAGTTGTCCGAACTTGTGTTTAGTTTTTATTTTAAGATATATTTTGGAATCCTGCCAGAGCTCTTCTTGTTAACATATTCATTCATCTTTTTCCTATATTCTGTAGATTATGTAATTTGCGGAATTTGTAATTCTCTCATAGTTTCGTCAGTTCTTTTATGGCTGAAAGGGTTTATCCCATGACCATTATGAAAAGCATTTCTGTTCATAGCATTCTTCTCTCATAAGTTCCTATTGTCCATGATTCACTACCATAAGTTAATGATGCCTTACTGCCTTATAAATTTTTATTATAATTGCTAGTGCTTTGACAAAATTCTGGCCCTGAAAAAAGTTACATTAATAAGAGTTGCATATTTTTCAGAAATTTTTATTGTACATCATTTCAGGACCGTGTCTTAAATGGCATTACTCCTGTACCTACCTCACAAGTTTGTGCGTCCATTCACGTTGTTGTTATAAATTGTAGGAAACTGAAGAATATGAAATTAAAATGGCCCAGAATGTGATGTTGATATCAAACTTTGTGGTAATAATTGGTCAGTTAGTTTGAAAATTGGCATATACTCAGACAGCACAATGATCTGTGTTACTAAATATGAAAAGGTGTGTGCAGGTGTGTTTGTATGCATGCATGCGTGCACGCAGTGCTTCACTGCCAGACAGATATTTTACTTGTCTGACATGTCTCCACAAGGGAAACTGCTCTTACTTATGCTGCTATAATTGCATAGAATAAAACAGTGTTTCTCAACCGCCGGACCACGGCCCAGTACCAGGACCTGTCATCAATTATACTGGACCCTCATCTTATAAAAAAAGAAATTACTTGGCCGTGGTCTCACAGAGGTTGGAAACCACTGGCATAAAAGACGTACAAAATGCTGTCCCATATGTTTCATTAGTAATGCCCACGTGCAGATGTGCATGCTTGTGGCAACATGAATTTTGTGTTTTATTCATACCTAACATTACGAAGGTTCTTATTATACAAAATTATTCATCAACTTGTACTCTACTGAAATGCATATTCCATCTCATGGACAGCATCTTGATAGAATGATGCATCACTGCCTCTTAGAAGGAAACATTTTAGGGCTCAAGGTCATGCTTCCAACTTTGCCAGTTGGCACCATTCATCATATAATGGTAAGAACGTCTTACTTGTTTACAAGTTTACTTTTTGGCATCTGTGGATAAATAAGGAGTGTTAGAAAATATTCGTGAATAAATGAAAGATTTTTTCATTCTCCAATAATGATTTCTCACTTAGACTTTGTGTGTGTGTAACCCCCCTCCCCCTTCAGAGTTCAGTATTCATATGCAAGAAAAATCTGGCTCTTGGAGACCTCTGTTACTACTATTTACATAAAATGTAACTTGTATTACAGTTGTTTGCTTTTTTGATGGACAGGGTATTGAATTTTGGTTGAGTCACTCCTTGCCAGTTGATCACCTTGAGAATCTTCTGTTAAAACACATGTCTAAGTTCTTCTACCCTCTGGGACTGCTGCTTTTCTGTAAGGATGGTAGTGCTGGAGAAGAAGCAGTTGAAACCCAACAACAGGCTGTATCTATGTTGAACCATCTCTCTACTCGGTTTTGTCTTCAGCTCTGCTCCAGCCTTCTGAATCACATTGACCAACGTAAGCCTTTTTTGTTAATGTTGGTAGATTCTTTAGCTTTTTTCTGTTAGCAAGTGAACTACTCACAAAGCTAGTACAATTTAATAAACAAACATATGCCATGGGGGGAGTTAAGAAAATGATAAAATATCTCGGGGTATTAAATCAAATCAGATGAAGATGTGCCAAAGGAAGACCTTGTGCCACAGTTTTTCAGAATCAACATCAATTTGATTATTTAGGACTACATTATTCGGTGTAGATGTAATGGTGCAGATAGGCTGGTAACATTGGCACTTAAAATTGGAAAGAGTGTATTTGATGATGTAGTATACAGAATTGCTGGCTGTGTTCTTTGCATTTTAATAAGCATATTTATGGCTGATTTTTGAACAGCACTTCAGCAAATCGCAAAATTCATATGCCAGGAGCATAATAATGAATAATATCAATGTGCAACAAAATCTGTGAAACAGGTATGGGTTACATGGCAATGTCCATTTATGGTTTTGTAGAAGATAGGCTTTCTAATTGGTCACTATTTTTCTAAAGGTCAAAGTGGTCATTTAACATTATGCAAAGGCCTTGCACATCAAATTTCATCAATATTTGAATAACAATTTATGATATATATGAAAAAGTTCACATGTGACCTTGTGTAAAGCAGGCTTTCTTATGGATTACTGTGGCTGAGAATCTGAATTGTTCAACAACTTTTAGTGAAAGTCTCCAATGTTGAATTTTACAAGGATCTCAGCAGTTTGACAGTGATACTGTGTAATAGAGGAACACCAACACTTTTGGGTGTAGTCTCAAGTTCTTTAAAATTTTTAGATGCATTAAGAAGGAAAGGAGTGATAGACAGTGATTAAAAATTTGCATGGCATCAGAACCTCAGTTTCTTTTTATGCAGTTATTGGTGGATCACACTATACAATTGCTTTTCTCAATTTACCATTAGGAAAAGCCTATCCAGAATACATCGAACTTTTAGCACAAGTTACATCATTGCAAACAGCACCAGGACTGAATGGCTGTTGTGTCACAGCTCAGGGCTTGTCACAATCACCTGAACAACTTATGGAAGCTATATTGGAGGGCCTTGGTGGAACCAAAGGGCTTGGAGGATCCTCAGGGCAGACTTACATCAATCTCCAAGAAGAGGTATGTGTGAAAGACATGCAAGACATGCAGTATTGGAATGGATTTTTAACAGGTCTCTTTCCCTAATATCCATTACTCCACCAACTTCACGTAACCAGCCAAGTACTGGCTAGAGATGAAGCCTCCAACTTAAAGACCAAATAGTTGATGTGCTGCCTGGTCAGCATGATCACACATCTCAGGGGACAGTAATAGATGAGTATGGTGGTGAAATGATTAGCATGGGAAAACCAAAGAAAGTTGGAGAAAAACCTTCTGCAGTGCCACATCAACAACCATGAATCTCACATGAAGTCACCTGGAATTGAATGCAGTACTCCGTAATGAGTAGCATAGGTTGAAATGCCTGAAATGCTACTGTGGAATAATATTCTTATTCAGTAGCCCAATTTATTCCCACATTTCTTATGTTTAGAATGATCCAGAATGAATAAATAAATTGGTAGAGAGACTGGCTGTGGACTGGCCAGCCTGGGGTCTTGTACCTGGCGGGAACAGAACTTTTATCTTATTGCCACCTTGTTCCAATGGGCCCTGAGATCTGCCCTTCTCCTGGACACTGATTGCACTCTCCTTGATGGTAAAATATTTGTAATGTAAGGCTGACCACTCAGCTCATGTAGTATTATGGCTTAGAATATGTGAATGTCTGTCTCCATGCCTCTTCCCTTCCCTTTTTGGTAATAGATAAAAAGGGTTGTAATGATTCTTCAGATAATCTGTCAAATAATTGTTTAATTGCCTATTACATGTTTTCTTATGTTGATTTCATTGGTCGAGAAATACAGTCTGAACACTTTTTACTTTCAGACGCCTAACTGAAATTATACTAGTTGGTGTTACATTGCAAATGACCATAATCTTAAAAATTACCTTACACATACTGTAACTTCCAAGATGTAGTTGGTCAATCAGCAGTATTTTGTTTCACAGTCACAGCTAGGATGCAGGACCATAATAGTATAAAGACAGCTAATAAGTCCTTAAAAATGTGGCATAGTTGGGAACAATAGTAAGAAAACAGAATTAAGGTTATGGTCTTCTGGGTTGTCTGTTAAGTTTTATTGACTTACAAGAGAAAATTGCTGCCTCCATGTTCAGGTTAAGTTCTACCTTATTGCATGTTGTCATAACCCAGAAGAGCACAGTCAGAATCGTCATTATTGTGAAAACTTCAAATCCCTTAAATCAGAATCACATTAATGAAAAAATTGAGATGAAATTCCCCATCTAAAATGACAAAGAATATAACTAAGTAATTACAGAAAGTTAATGTTTTGATATGTAACATTTTAAGCATTACACTGGCATTAATAATGATCTTAACCTTTAATGTATGGACTTTTAACTTGCCGGCAGCTCCTACGGCCAGAATTTAAATGGCCCCAAGTCTTTAACAGTGCAGACTTTCAGAAATAAATGCATATTTTCCATTCTATGCAACATCAGAATATGAACTAAAAAGAACCTGAAAGGCAATAAAAATTTCTACATATACACAAAAGGGCAAGTTTTACAAATGAAAATTAACTGTGATTATTTTGTCATGAAATTCAAAATATAATCGTTATTATATACGTTATGAATTTCTAAAGTACTTACTCGTTGTTTTTCTTCAACCTTGAATTGTGGTTGTGATATAAATATGATGACACTATATACAATAATATTTTGTTCGGACTGTACACGGTTTGGACTGCGTCACTTCACAGTTTACACTCTGACGTGCGTGTGCCATTTCTCGAAGCAGTCCACCACACACAGCGCAACATCACACTTTTTACAGCAGAAAAGCCTGCTCCTGCTTTTCTTGTTTATAGAACAAACGAGACAATGTCTTTGTTTCCCTTTAGCTGGCCAGTGTTTTGAATGTTTCACCTCCAGTCGACTCAGTTGGGCCCCAGATGAACTTGGCCTCCCCCGAGAAACGTCACTGACCGTGATATTCGCCTCATGTGATTGAAGAATCAAATCACACACCAAAATTTTGTGGAATTTTTTGTGCGTCATTTTTCCATCACATGACTTGTGTAACAGATATGCATTGAGAATAGTCATGTCTAGGAGGTGGAAGAATAATTTCTTCATCCATTTTCTTGTCCTCCGAGCAATGCCATACCTGTTCACCATTCTATCAGATTTGTCCACAAAGCCCATGTGTACATTGTTTTCTTCAATTACATGAGGTTTGATAGCACGGCCACATTCATCTCGGAAGTTGCCATCCAATGGAGGAGGGTGCATATTCTTCAGAAGATACACATCATGCTTGTCTTTCCAATGAACAACACTTAGATTCCCCTTCACTCTTGTCACAATATCCCCTTTTTTCAGTTTCATTGATTTTGGCCGAATTTCTTGTGGCATTCCACGCCTGTCATTGTGAACGGTGCCACACGTATTTATTTTACACTCTAGAAGATCATCACACAATGCAGGGGAACTGAAATAGCTGTCTATATAAAGTTTGTGTCCTGAGCCTTCTACTCTTCGAATTAGCTGGAGAACAATGCCATGGGTTGGTGTAATTTTTTCGGTTGCAAGTTGCCTTTGTTTCCCAAAATAAACAGTCATGTCATATGTATAGCCCAGAGAATCGCAAAGCTTGTAAATTTTTATTCCAAATCTTTCGTGTTTCTTTGGAATTCATCATCAGTAATCTGTCAGACGACAGGTCCACAGTCTCTTCCAAAACAGTTCCTCCACTTAATGCGATCTCAAGCTTTCTCCTTCAAATAATAATATCCTCTTCTGTCCCCAAGGTCATCCAGCATCTTCTTACGTCTTTTTCCTCGTCTTATGTTCGCATACATGGTATCTCTGTTTTTGGAAAGAGACTATCCAGGAAAAGTGATAATGTGGTAGTTTTTCCATTTGCTTTCCACATTGCCATGGCCATGGAAGTCGGAATTCGCTAAGGAGTGTAACAACTCACCTACCGAAGCAACTAGCCCTGAAAATGGATGGCGCTAAAGCTCCGTGCCCATACCCGGCCGCCGGAAGGCAGGGCTGTGATGCTGAAGCCCCGGCGAGTAGGAGGGCGCGGCGGTGAGCGCGGAAGGGTCCGGGCGTGAGCCCGCCTGGAGCCGCCGCCGGTGCAGATCTTGGTGGTAGTAGCAAATACTCAAGAGAGGGCCTTGAGGGCTGATGTGGAGAAGGGTTTCGTGTGAACAGCCGTTGCACACGAGTCAGTCGATCCTAAGCCCTAGGAGAGATCCGATGCCGATGAGGCGGGGTGGCTCCCCGCCCGTCGAGGGCGAAAGGGAATCCGGTTCCTATTCCGGAACCCGGCAGCGGAACCGAACCGTCGGGCCCTCGCAAGAGAAGCTCGTCGGGGTAACCCAAAGGGACCCGGAGACGCCGTCGGGAGACCCGGGCAGAGTTTTCTGTTCTGCATAAGCGTTCGAGTTCCCTGGAATCCTCTAGCAGGGAGATAGGGTTTGGAACGCGAAGAGCACCGCAGTTGCGGCGGTGTCCGGGTCGTCCCCTCGGACCTTGAAAATCCGGGAGAGGGCTACGCGGAGGTGTCGCGCCGGCTCGTACCCATATCCGCAGCAGGTCTCCAAGGTGAGGAGCCTCTAGTCGATAGACTAAGGTAGGTAAGGGAAGTCGGCAAATTGGATCCGTAACTTCTTTGGAATATACAGCCGAAAAACCACTCTTCCTTTGAACAGCACTTTCACTTCATCAACAGCAAGATGTTCCGATGGATGGTAAAGTTCACAAAATTTGCTGTTAAAATTGTTGAAAATTTTTCTAATCTTCCAGAGCCTATCGTACTCTGGGTCATCTCGATTTGGAGGAGCTTCATTATTCTCAAAATGCAGGAATCTCAAAATATGGAAGAAACGGTCGCGTACCATGGTGTTATGATAGAATGGAGTGTAGTACTGCTCATCTCTCGACCACTAATCTTTCAGGGTATCCCGCTGATCGTGGCCCATTTGAATTATTATGGCCAAAAATTTTGACATTTCTTCAATTGTGACGTCAGGCAGTTGAGCAGAAGGGCCTGGAGCATCTTGGCTTGCACAAAAATTATAACATTCGGCCAGCTGGCTTGCTACTTGCTGCCAATAATTATAACATTCGGCCATTAAAGGTTAATAAGAGTACCATTCAGTGTAACATATATGAGGCCATTTTCAGAAGGCATACATCTAAAAGAAAGTACTGTTACTAAAATCGTTGTTAGTAACTCTGGCTGTAATTTTATATGTATTCAAATGGAGAAATATGAACAGTATTCAGTTCACAGCAGTGTATTACTGTTCTCCTGAATGTCATTCTTCAACAGTAGAAGAGAACACAATTCAAATACAAGTTTAGAGATATTCAAGCAATTAGATGTGATATTACAATTTTTTTTTCTGCAGTGTTAATATGACAAAATGATGTTAAACTGATGTGTGACATGAAAATAGTAATACTGTATTTGCCTGAATATGAGCCAAGTCTGAATATATGCCACTCCCCCAAAATTTCATGGTCTTGAAACGGAAAAATGTTGTATGCACTGACATAATTTTTTATTTCTCAACATTATATCTCAGCTCTCCCCTAATAAGAAGTTTGGTTTGAATTAAAATGAACACTTGTCTTACCTCTCCTGAACAGTTTCATGCTTTCACTTCTTCAAATGTTGTCATAACAAGGAACTGTTTATCTTTACAGGATCTGTACAATTTGGCAACATTTTTCCTTTAAGAGCCACTTTTAAGTCACATCCTGAATTCAGAATCAGCAGTTTGTGGATGAAAGTGCTGCTTATATTTGGGTAGAACCTCATTTGCTGACAGCATTAAAATGATGCAGTGTTAAACTGTTACAGCATTAAGTAATCATTGCCTATAATTTCAGTGTAATCAATTGACCACTGTTATAAACCTGTAGAGAAACATAATTGCATTCACTCATATGATCATGACACGTGTCTTTCATTGCTTGTGAAATACAGATAGAATGGAATTCCCATTTCATATTTCTTTATTTAAGATTTTCCATCATCTGGTGGTAGTAATTTCTATGTTACTATTATCTGAGTGTTAATTTCCATCCACTTTTGAGATTCTTCTTACTTTAGTATTAACACTTCGCGGACCGGTGATTTAAATACTTAAATCATCCTGGGGACCGCCATTTTTAAACATACTACCCTAACTTGTGCACTATTCATTTTAAGAATTAATATAAAATCTCCTAATTAATTTTTTGAACTAAAATTTTTGGAGAACACTTACCAGTGCTCCTAGAAGTGCTTGAGGGTGTGATATTTCTGGAAACTTTCCCCTTTGTGAAGTGACATTACACAGAACTTGCAAATGTAGACATACTCCTTTATGAACTGTGCAAACACGGCATTGCCTAGAAGTATTCTTCCCCTTGGAATGTTCACGCTTCACAATTTTCACGAGGCTATTTTTCTGCATATCACTCAAGAGTCGCCCTGGGGGGGTCCACATGAAGCCTTCGTGGGGTGGGAGTTGATGGGCCCGGTGGTACTAAGTCTTTGTGTGACCCTGGTTCTGCCGCCACCATCTGGACCGTAGCCCAGGCCTTTGCCACATTCATCAGAAATGCTTTGTATTTCAATTTTGAATCAGGGTTTAGATTTTCTTTTGGATTTTTTGCTGCCCCCGCAGTGTTACTACGCGCAATGTTATTACCCGCATTATCGTCGGAGCTACTGTCAATTTACTGTCTGTGGCCACAATTCTTTGTTGTCCCCCGTCACTGTCGCTGTCTGAATGACAGTCCATTACTACGCGTCTCACAATGCAGGTCAGCTAGGTCATCAGAGGAGAATTTGTCCTTGATCCATTCTCCCCACTAGCTACTGGCTGATACACACAGCTTGAAGAAGGCAAAGCATTTTCCTTTATAGTCAGTTAAGTAAACAGCGAGGTCAGGTTACTGACTGCTAACTAAACATTCCAGAGTCTTATCACACATCTGCAGGCAGTTGCATGCAATGTAGGTGGCGCCAGAGCGATGTATAGTGTGTTGCAACTTATCATGTTCTAAAAACCTGTTAACACGCGAACGGTCCGCCATGTTTAAAAGCAAAAAACCTTTTAAAGGGTGCGTGGTCCGCAAAGTGTTAAACTACATTGTCTGCTAGAAAAATCTTATATTGCCATTTCTCAGTGATAGATTTAAAAAGGCACCAAGTACTACATTCTGAAAGTATTTTCTAAAATATTAAGCTCTTTTAACGACAGCTTTACTCCATTTAAATTTGTCGTCTTGAAGTATTTTAAGAAGAACTTTATACTGCAGGTATCTGAAACATGCAAGGACTCCTCATCTGAAACAACGAAACTGGAACAACTTCTAGCATTCTCTTGTGGTCATCATTATGGGCAGTCAGTATTTCACCAGTCAGTTCTTCCAGAGTTGGAACTTGGCCTATTGCAGCTACACCATCCCCTTCCTAACACTGCAAGAGTTCTGAAAGGTTTATTTGTTTCCAACGCTCCAAATCTTCATCTTGCATGTCCACGATGTGTGCTGAGTTACTTGCAGTCACAGACAACACCACCCTTGTAAGGTATTATAAGTCAATATCTTGAAGTGAAATGTATCATTAATCTTCTTTCCAGCTAATTGCTAGGAGTCTTGTACTCATTGTGACAGTAATACAGTATCTTGAGCCGATTTTTTAATGATACCAGTTAAATGTGATTATTAATTATGTGTCCATAAAACTAAACTTAGTCAGATTCAGGAATTCTTATGACTGCTTAAAAATGATGAGAGAATTTTGAAAAGTTATGTTCAGCTGAAGTGCAGCTAGCAAAACTGTGTGGAACATATTAGAAATCATTATGTCTTGTGCTAAGCTGAAGATGTTTTTTCTGATTCTTGCCATATTTATATGTGAACTGGTTATATATCTTTGTAGCATCTGATATACTGCGATACACACATTCTTAAATGTTTTTTCTAAAGTTCTTATTAATTATCATGTTGAATTCAGAATCCTGGATACTTATGTATTTTGTTCTTTATTTGTCTTCACCCTCTTATATGTTATTCAGACATGAAGCAAATGTTGACCCAAGGAGAATTACTGAGGAACAGAAAAGTGTGCAGTTTGGGTACATTCATTCATCTGTAATCTGTCAAGACGACAGGTCCACAGTCTCTTCCAAAACAGTTCCTCCACTTGATGCAGTCTAGAGCTTTCTCCTTCAAATGAAAATATCCTCTTCTGTCCCCAAGGTCATCCAGCATCTTCTTACGTCTTCTTCCTCGTCTTCTGGTCACTTCTATCCGCCCCTCTATCTTTCCTTCAATAACTTCTTTTAGAAGGCAGTTAGTTTGGGTACAATGAAAAAAAAATGGTTTACATGCAGAACCACCTTAAGCAGCAAGTCTGAATTCACAGATGTTGATGTTCTTCTACTGTAAATACTGTATGTCAAATAATCTTTCATGCAAAACTTAATTTCCAAGATTAATTTATGCTTCAAGGGGTTAAAGTAATACTATTTGTTTCTGTTCTTACCACCTTGCACTCTATCATAGATTTAATGCAGATTTCAGAAACCTTGTGAGATTTTGACTGTGATGAGTACTATCTTCTGGGATGTTACATCATGTAGTGTAGATGTGTACCAAACTACACACAAAATAAAAAGTGAAGTTGCCCTGTGCTCAAGTAATTGAGCACTGCACCATGAAGGTGTGCGGGGCAATGAATGTATAGACCCACATATATCTGACCTTGGCACTAGTTAGTGGTGAATGGTCATCTTCACGCCCTAGCTGCTGTACCCCTGAGGAAAGAGCCCCCAGTATCCACTGGATAGGAGGCTGGGTGGGCTACAGAACCGGTCTGGACGATGTGAAGAAAAAAATAGTCTTGCCTCTACCGGTATTCAAACTTCGTTCTCTCAGTCATCCATCCTGTAACCAGTTACTATACCGACTGCACTATCCCAGCTCCGTCTAGTGCAGATGTCAGGAATAGTAGATCTCTACATCCACTCTCCCATATGTTTTCATGGTATAGCACTTAATTGATTGAGAACAGGAACAACTTTACACACGAGGTATCACAAACTAAAACAGTTGTCATTTCATCATTACAAACATGTTTATCCATGTAAACCTGTTCATGATATTTGACCCAACTCCATCCATTTGCTGATGTTAGTAGGAATGTTCTGACTGTAACCAGAATTTCTGTAGTGCTGTTTATTGGAGCAGCTGTGATTATTTTTCAGTCCATGTGGATTTTGTGTATAGGTGTTGTCCTTCAGGTATGGTCACTGGGGAATGTGGTGGCCAGGAATATGAAATTCCAAATTGCTTGTTACATAGACTGTAAGGGACATTATCATGAAAATATCTGTTGAAGAACCATGTGTGTTCTTCCTTAATTTTTATTGATAAGATGTTTCTTTCATATTCACTCCCTTCCTTTCAAAAGTTGGAGTAAAGAAGCCCAAAAGGAGTCTGAATAACATTCAGCTTTCATCTTATTGATCAGGAGGACTAATCTTATAGTGCCATCAGATGCATCAGTGCATTATTCTGTGTATTTTTGTGGATTCAAAGTCATCTCCAACTTTTAGTTGTTCTAAGACACCAGGTTCATTAACATAAGTATCATAAATCAGTAAGTGTAAGCAATTAAAATTGAGAATCTTCATATGGTGGCTCTTCAACTTTTTTTCCACCAAAGATATTCTAGACAAGACATAAATATGGCACAAGAAAATTACTTCAGCTTAGGTTAATTCTGGAACAGCTGTGCACACAGATGTATGATTTCTGCTGCACAAGGGCATATGGGACAATATCCAAGGTGAACTTCTCTAATCAGTTCTCTAGAGAGTCTTGTCCCACACCATTGCCTCACTCATTGGACATGTATAGTGAAACTAAATTTTTAATACACATTGTATTCCGAACACATTACATTATTAAGTGCTTGTCATATTTCTAGGATTACTATTTTTAATCTCTATAGTTTTAAATCAAAATAAGCTAATTGAGTATGAATTTTTAGTTTGTATAGTCTTCTTATATATACACAGGCCGAAAGAATTACCATCAAGCCAGTTAGATGTTTCTAGCCAATATTTGTACAAATTGTGATATTCAATTTTTTGTACCCTAGTCACTGTGAAGATCTCATGGCCTTTGACTGCTACCTTTTTAAATAGAACAATAGTGTAAACAGGATTTTTGGCAGTTGCTGTGATATGTGTGAAGGTAATGTGAAAAGTAGAAATATTAATTTCAGCGTATGTTTGTTGCTTATGGCACAGAGGTTCCAAATCCTTATGTTTCACAGTCTTGAATCACAATTATAGAGGTCATCTTCAGAATTCATAATTTAAGAATGTTACACAACATAAGGTGAGCACCGACATGTCAAATTCAAACAGGTGTGGAACACTGTGTCTATATAGGCATCTTATATGACATGTGGGAATGTGGACCGGCATTGACATAACAGTTTAAACTAATGTATCACTTATTCTTTTGTTTTCTTGTTTTCATGACTTAAAATACTTTTGCATCATGTGCTCTTTATATTTTATAAAGCTTAAAAGAAAATTGGATCGTACACAAAACAGTATGTACCCTGTACTGTAAAGTGTTTGTCCAACTTCTCTATATCACAAACGTGGTTTTTATTTGGTAAATATTTAACAAGGGAAAACAAAATTTCTTCCCCAAGTTATATGATGTCTCTTGGTATCCAGAGTGATCAGACATATCATTCTAGACTTCCCTATTAATTATGAAACATAGGTAATTCTCTTTGGGGCATGCGGTAGCGTAGTTGGTTGAGGGGCTATGCTAGAAGCTGGAAGGTCGCGGGTTCAAGACCCAATGAGGTCATTGGATTTTTTCAGTAGACCTAATCCTTCCAGCTGCACTATGGCCCTGGGGTTCACTCAGCCTCTAACAGAAATGAGTACCAGGAATTAATTAAATTATTTTCCTGGGGAGTGAAGTGCGGCCGGTGCATAAGGCTGGCAACTTTACCACCATCTTTGAGCCAAATGTCTAGATAATGTGGGACCCTCAATGTCTCACAACCCTATGGGCCTTCATGGCCTGTTACAGGGATAGCTTTACTTTTACTTAGGTAATTCTCTTTGTTGTAAAAAGATCAGACAGTGAAGAGGTGTAAGTGCTGGAATGCTGACGGAGTTGGCAGACAGCATGAACCCACTACCATTATGTGATATTTAATTGCAGAACTATGCCTAGAGTGCAGATATGTATGGGGTTAATAATCATGTCATACTAAATGAACTTATGAGGTACTGGGTGCAAGCTGTCTAGAACAGGAGATGCAAAGTATTGTTGAGAAAAGAAGGATGCTTATACTGGTTGCAGTTAAGGCCATTCAGCTCCCTGGTTCAGGCAATGAATCTTGTGGTCATGCGTGGAGGGATGATTTCACAGCTGCACATTCTAGTGAATAATCCTTAACAATTGTATTCTGAATGGGAGACAAGAAATGTGTATAGGATATTGGTGGGAAAGCCAGAAGGAAAGAGACCACTGGGAAGACCAAGGTGTAGGTGGGTGGACAGTATTAAAATGGATCTTAGAGTGATAGGATGGGATGGTATTGATTGGATTGATCTGGCTCAGGATAGGGACCTGTGGAGGGCTCTTGTGAACACAGTGATGAACCTTTGGGTTCCATAACATGCTGGGAAATTCTTGAGTAGCTGCAGAATTGGCGGCTCTTCCAGAAGGGCTCAGCTCCGTGAGTAAGTATGTAAGTAAGTAAATGGTTCCCAGTAGGCGACCATGTTTTGACATATACTAGCACAGTAAAGAAGCCCATTGTGGCACTGCTGTGCCAGTGGATCAATCCAGAAATGATAATGTATTTAAAAACTGCTGTATATCTGACGAAATGGGTGGAATTGAGGATGAGGAAGGAATTGGAAATGTTGGCAGTGAACATGAGAGAGTGAGTGGCGAATATCAGGCGGACAGTGGGAATCGTGAAGACAGTGCAGCTGAGACAGATGATAGGAATGGTGAAGCTGAATAAAGGCTAGTAGGTTCACGAAGGAAGTAAGCTCAATAAGTGACTTGCATAACATATTTTATAATCTTTATTTTCTATATTTGTAGTAAAAGTATGAAATTATAAAATGACTTCGTTCATATCGACATATTTTTTAATGTGGGGCCATTTTGCTTTCAGAATCTTCTTCTGTTCGAGTAAATATGGTAGTACATTTTAGTGCGTCGTCAAAAAGTCACTTGTGTTCTAATTGTTACAGTGAAAAGCTTGGTCTGCTGAAGATTGTAGAAGTTTTTCCAGATTCTTCTCTAGAACTGAAAAAAGCTATTCTTGTAGATACTAGTCATATGTTACATTTAGGCAGGGCTTCTTTTCTGATGGTATGCAATGCTTCTGCTTTTTTCATAGAACAAAAATTAAAAATGTAAGTCAAAAATATGTTTTTAAGTAATGATATAACGAATTTTGAAAGAATAAATATCTTATTACAAGTTTTTTGTTTCCTGATTTTCATAAAAAGCATTGTCTCTTCTATGTCACATTGGAGTATCAGCACCTTTCTTTCTTCTGTTTAGGTGAAATTTGTATAGGTAAACTCCCTGTTAACCGTAGTGAACAGAGAAGTTCATGGAGGTAGGCCTAGGCCCACTGGGGCTGTAGTGCCGGGGGGGGGGTAAACTCCCTGTTAGCCAGCTCCCAACAATCTGACCAACAAAGAAGACTGACTGTTTTTCATAAAGCTGTTCAAAAAGAAATTTGTGATGTGCATGTGTTCACCTGCCATGCATTACTTCTTCAAGCCACCACTAGCAGCATTGCTCATCTTCTTTCCTCACACAGGAGCCAGTACATTAATATTTGTGATCATGTTACATTATATGTATCCAGAATCGTATTTGTCGGCATACTCTTTCACCATCTAGAGGGACTCCTACACAAGAACAAAAGTGAGAAAATGCTGTTTTGTTTCTGTAATGGGTTTCTGCAAAGATTTTTCTCCTGTAACTGGCAGGCCCCATACATTCCTGATAATTAGGAGTTTACTGTTTAAGTTTGACACTTCAACACACTTTGAGTGATAATATACACATTAGTTGCTTTTAATACAAATAAGATCCGGTGTCTGCTTGTATGACTTTTGGTGTCCAAAATTGTTATTAATACTCCTCATTTTTGGCAAAGTGATGATAATGAATGCCCAGACGAACATTATATAGGTCACAGTAATATCTGGTTCCGTAAACTTGTCATAGAATCATTTCAAATATTATCTTTTGCTAAATTTTTAGAACTCATACAGAGGATATTGAATACCAGAACAGAAAAGACTGCAGATACGTGGCAGAATTGTATTTTTAAATTACATATATAACTAAATATTTTCTTCTTGTGTCTTTTCGAAGGTAATGTTAATCTGAAATATCTTCAGCTAAGAATGAAGATTGTTGTAATGTACAAATTTATATTTGTGATAATATGTAGTGGAGATACATACAGCACTTATGCATTCTGAGCTCATGAAACTATAAACTGCTTGAAAATGATCTTGAAGCAATAACTGTTCCACATTTCCACATTACCTGTTACATGATTGCACACAATGGTGTAGATATAGCCATGTTGCTGTTAGGCTTAGTCTGATGTATCAGAACGTTGCTAAAAACTAATTTTCTTAAGAAGTATTACATAGTTTATTCACAAGGCCACTGCCTGTTCTTCTGTTGTAAAATCTGAATTGGTATATTTACTTGCAGCATAACTTGTGAAGTATGGTAAGAGAGAAGGACTGTGTCAGCGTGGCTATTTTTATTTTGTTTGCAGAATTTACTTTGTTTATGAAATTATCAATATTCTTAAGCTGTGAATAAATAGTTTGTGTAAAGAAATGAGTTTTGTTTTTTGGGGGGATAGAATAAGTCACTTCAGATATTTAGAAGCTCCTGAGGTGGTAAATCCTAAGTTATTTATAGTAATTGATACTCCAGAATGTCTGCCATTTCCTGTTATTGCTAGAAGTCATAGTGAACTCTTCATCAGTTGCACAAATAAAAAAATATATGTGAATGAAAAGGACCCTAATTGTTGCTACCAAAGAGGCAGCTTTCGTCTACCATACCACTATTCAAATTGCACTTCCAAATTGATATCACTATATTTCTGTTATCTCGAAAATTGTAGGACTTGCAGAGAAGACTTCTGAATATAATATGTATGTTTCATTTTTCTTTGCAAATTTCATTCCAAACATTTTCTTCCCCATTGTATACTGAGTGGGATACATTCAAAGAAACATTAAGGCATTTGGGTAAGTTCCTTTAAATGCTTCTGATCTAAATGAAAATTGAAATGGCTCAAAATTTTCTACAGTTCTCTATTATCAAGTTTCATGAAAATTGATCTTTCAGGTCTGAGTTGGGTTGAATGTATATGCATATGGACTGAACCCAGTAAATGCCCCAGTGGGATGCAAACTCATAAAGAAATTATACTATACATTCCTTTCAAGATATCATTTAATTGGTCTAGGGCAGAGATTGTGGCTGTCTGGTGCAAGATTTTTGCGAAAAGCTGCTTACTAATAAGAAATGGTGCCAACTCTCCCAGTACTTCATCAGATTTCTGTTGCTGTACATTCTTTAATGAATTCCTTAGTTCTTGTCTGTGCTTTTGAGAGTGACACAAATTGCATTCATTTCCTTTGATAGTCTTCTTAAATTTGATGTATTTGACCATTCAAAATAAGCTTTGTGTTCCTTAGAGCTATCTTTCTCATAACTGCAAATTACTTCTTGGAATTCAGGATGAATCAGTAGTGAACTCTTTAATTTATCAAGTGGCTTCAGCTGTTAATGTAGGCCAGCCAATGTATCTGTTCGTGGCTAACTTAGAACAGGTGCCAATGTTTTGCCATCCCTGGTCTAGGAGTATGATTCCCAAATGAATGGAGATATGAATATATTAAAAAAAAAATTGTGGTTTCATTCTGGGTACAGATGGTCAGATGTAGGCCCATCTTCCCTATCCTTCAAGTGAATTCTATATTATTTAGTGCCTTGATATTGAATTTTCTGTATCAAACTTTAGTGTTTCTAGCTTACTTCTAGTCAGTCTCTCCATAAATTTTGGAATCACAGTACACTCCCTTGAAATATTAGGCATCAGGTATACCCTGTCACTGACAAACTCTGCCTTTTTAACTGCTGACATAATTCTCTTATGTACACGTACAAAAATCTTGCCCAAGTGTATGATTCTCATTCCCATTTCCATAGAAGAATGTAGAATTGCCTGCTGGTTCACTGCCACCCCTGTTCCATAACCTCCTGCATTCCCACTAAATCCAACTTATACTTCTATGTTTCTCTTGCAACTGCTGTCAGTGAACCTGCCATATAGACTCCTTAGATGCCATGTGCCAAATCTCATATCCATTTTCCATTGCTTAGGTCAATCTAAAGACTCCATCTAAGTCTGAAGCCTGTATAACAATGTCTAACAAGATGCTTTTCATGGTAAGTTGTTAGCCCCATGCCCAAACCCTGGGCTGTTGGACCACCCCTTGTCGGCTGTCCACAACTATTCAGTGTAATCGCAGCTACCCTCCATATCTGGAGGCTGATTCGGCCATCCTCAGCCTGATGATTTTCCACATCGTGATGACAAGGGACCCACTTTCGTTTCATAATGTGTAAATCAAGTAATGAGTTTGAAGCTTGAATCAGTGTAGAAATTTTAAGAGATAAAAACCTGAAATACAAAGTGTGCCTGTGATACAGTAAGTAATAAACACAGTGCATATACAATACTATATATTATTTATTATTAATATCTGCACATGTCATAGTATGTTTAATACACATTGTATGGTGTTACATAAGACCTTCATTACAAATGCTTCACTTTATTATATACTGTACAATGTATTATAAATCCATTAAAATTACTGGGTCATTGCATTTCTTAGAATTTGTAGAAATATAAAAACAATTATTCTTATCTCCATTTATACAGACTTTTACACAGTTGAATAAATTCTAAGTGCAGAATGATACTTGTTGAAAACATGTCACTGCCAGTATAATTCAAATTTAACTTTAAAATGAATACCTCATGACAGTATGGTAGTTTAATACTACACTGCTTTTTCTCAACTCTCACAAAGTCATATACAAAGAAAACCTTAATCCTTTCTGTGTTTCTGCCTTTACAACATTAAACAGAGGTCTTATGAATTGCACTTCTTTCTCATATTTGGCTGATATTTGGAACTACAAGGAAATGGTGTTCCTTTTTAGAACACTGTTAATGAGTTGTGTATGTTTGTATATCTTCTGACATCAATATCATAGGTAAGTGACAAACTTTTTCACAGTATAGGAGAAAATGATGCTCATATGCACATGCATGCACACACACACACACACACACACACATTTCCTCTCAAGCCAAATATCCATGCTACAGAAATATACCTTTTTAATTTGTGAATGAAGTAATAGGAAAAATTAATGAGATATTGAATGGTACTTTTTGTTTAAATATATTAAAAATGTTGTTATAACTTTTGTGCAGAATATTTCCCTTACTCATTTTGAATGTAATTATAGTTACAAGATGTAAAGAATATTACTCATATATTCGTTTTTTTAAGAAATTTAATGATGATATTTGTAACTATAATAATTAGATGTTTCTGAAATGACTTCAGAATACAAAATTTAAAATGTTTTGTGAAGTTAATCTTGGTAAAGCAACCTTGTTGAAGCTGTTGTTATTATGCACCTGGATGCTTTGTTTTTTTTATGAGTTTAAAAATGGTTTTTGATACAAGTCTGTGGTCTCTATTATGCCACCAATTCCTCAACTGAGGCATCAAAAGAATGTTATAAAACGAAGATACCTTAGAATTTGATTACGCATTAATAAGGAAATCTTAGATTCCTTTACATGATAAATGATAATAATTTAAATCATATACGACTGGCTGTATATCTTATTTTGCATCATATGTGACATATCTGCACATCATTCATTGTCAGAAAAATTTAAGTATAAGATAATACAATTTTGATTTGCCAGTCCCCTCAAAGGGTAAACTACTCTGTAATTGTGTGTGTTTGACACACATCTTGATATCTGAAGTTGCTTCGACATTAAAGAGCTACCTATCCATATCACTGGTTCAATCTAACTAGTTGTTATCTATCATTAAGAACACTATTTTCCAGCACCTGTTAGATAATTATCACGATTGTTGCAACATATTTTGTTAACTTTAAACTATACTTAAATTTTTCTAATCATATTATCACGTCACTCTTACATTATTGCTTATTGCTTTTCCACTTCACACATTCCACTCATTCTATTCTAATGATGACATTCATTTCACAGAATAACACACAGTACATGCATTTTTTACTTATCTATGCTAATTCTGACTTCATCAATCAGATGTTAAATCTAAGTGTTATAAAGATTGTATAATGACCACTACAAAATATCGCATAACCTACAGAATTTGGCAACATTGTTACAAATCTTTTCAACGTAGAAAAGTTACACATGACAATTAGAACCCGAAACACAATTACTACCCTTCCACTGTCATTCACAGCTATGTGCAGATGCTACAGTTTAACTTGATGTTTGTTCCCATTTGCAACTTAATGCTCTTCCAAAATCATGTCTCAAGGACTGATAAAAAACATCAGAACATTCTCATAGATGGTTTCCATTTCACTATACATGGAAAGTACCAGTTCTAATATGAGGAAACTGTTATTGAAAGTTTTTTAACGTTTCCTGTTTTACCATATTCCTCGAAGAAATTTACCTTACTTGCTTTGTTACTGCCAATATTCACAGCCAATGACAATGTTTCATAAAGAAGTAATTTACCGTTAGAAGGAGCAGAGATGGAACTCGAACAAGGCAAGGGAAAAGGGGTCCCAGGTGCGAATGATCTGTGAGTATAGCAACCAATCTGGAAATGTTCTTAAAGCAAAGATAAAATCGAATGTAATCAACTTTATTTAGTTTTAATCCAAAAGTGTTTTGAAACCTTAACATTATGTCAGAAACTGACTCAAACAGAAACAGGAACATTGTAAATTGCTGTCACAACTTTACTTCTTGCATGTACAAAATGGGGACAGGACATAGGTCTTGCTTCATGAAATGTTCTCATTTGTTTATATTACTGCTCAATCTGTTAGAACACACTAAAGCGAAAGAGAATGTTTATACATGTCCCTAATCTTGCAGAACCACATCCATTCTTTAATTGAAGGAATGTGCACAGCAAGACGTACGGTGTACTGACACTAGATTCCACATAATTCGGGCTTCCACATGGATTATAAAAATCCAGTTTCCCTAACTGCCGAATGGTAGTTAACATGAGTAACACTGAATCACTAGCCCTTCTTGGTTGGACCCCCCCAAGCCAAATATGAAGCATATCATCTGTGCTGAAAACCAATTTCCAGTACAGTTTTTAATTCTCTCTGTGTTCCTTCCATTCGTTATAGTTCCTCATTTTAACCTATACATATGAAACTATACCTGAGAAAAGCGGCCTCCATAGTCTAGTGGTAACGTTCCCACCTCATGACTCAAGGTACGCGGGTTCAAACCCGGTGGAGGTGGTTGAATTTTTAATGGCAGAAAAATTCAGGAAACAAGTCCTCCAGGAGGGACTTTAAGCCGTGGGTCCCGTGTCGTAGATTTACAGCACGTAAAAGAACCTCATGCCTCTAGGAGGCCTCTGAGCTAAATTAGGCCAAAAAGTTTCCCGCCCAAATAGTTTCCAGTGCCTCCGATAGATGGGGAAGTATTAGGTACCACTGCCAGAGGAGGGATGACCTCGCTGACAGAAAGGGACTAATTATTAGATACCACTGCCAAGTAGGGGGTAGAAACCTTGCTGGCAGAAAGGGGCTAAAGTATTAGGTACCACTGCCAGAGGAGGGACTAACTCGCTGACAGAAAGGGACTAACTATTAGATACCACTGCCAAGTAGAGGGTAGAAACCTCGCTGGCAGAAAGGGGCTGATAGCGAGCACCAGTATCGGTAGGGGATGGAGACGGTAGAAATTAGAAAGGGGGATGTACAATAGACTATCAGTTGCGGTGCATGGGGAAACCCACCCCCTCAATACTGAATCACAGAATACCTGAGACACGTAAGAGAAAACAAATAAATGGGACAATAGGAATGAAAATCCAAAGAAGGAAGTGTATAATGTAAGGCAGCTGCATGACAATCATAAAACGAATAATGGATTATTAAAAGTAAGGAAGAATGGGAGTCAGATCGAGACTAACATAACATGTCAGAATATGTCAAAAAATCTCATGAGGAAAAAGCGTTTGATTTCTGAAGAAGAGACAGAAGGATTAGTAGAGAGGGCAGGCAGGAACATGTAATTTAATCGACAGAAGAGGAAGTAGTTATGTGTTGAGAACTCCTATTTATATTTTGGTGATTTTAGGCTTCATTCCCAGTTGGAGACTGCTATACTCCCAGGTTTTCCATAGTTTTCTCAGTCCCCCCAGACAAATTCAGAAAAATTTCCTTAAAATAGGCCATGATCACTTTGTTTCACATTCTTCTTAAGTCATCATTCAGAGTAGCTCTCCCATTAGACACTATAACTTATAGTTGAGGAAAGATTGTTAAATCAAGTAAAATATAAGTAATAAACAAAAGGAGAAGAAGGTTTCAGCCAAGAAAGTTGTCCTGCTATAATCATACATAATATTTGTTACACTGTGTTATGTAATAGAATTAGTTACATGGGACATTACAAAAGCAGATCTGTGCTGTTAGAAATTGCCAGACTGATATTCACTTGTCAGACTTCTTCGCATCTGCCACTAATAGCTTCTTTCATTCTTTTCCAATAAAAACTTGAAGCCAAACTGCATTGTTAGTATGTGTTTTACCTCTTACACTTCTGTCCTTCATTCCTTGATTTTAAAGAATATTAAGTTCCTTATTGACAAAAACTTCTATTATTATTACTGTTTGGTTTTTCATTGATATTCCAAACCAGGATCATGTGACAAGCCGGTCAAAGGCTTCATGACCTGAAGGACCAGTGGGATATGTTGGTGAGATTACTGAAGTAATGGTTAATTGTGAAAACTATCAGTATAATTAATGTGCATATAGTAACAGTCATGGTTCTTCCTACATTGCCTTTAAACACCCTTCTCAGACGTAAGTTCAAGATTAATATTAGAGAAACAGAAACAATAATTAACAGTATATCTTGTTGCAAAACTTTGGATTATTTATCTTTTAAAGCTGATGGAAAATCTGCTTGGTGTGTCCAGAAAGGAAAACAATAACTGCTAATAGATATAAATTATTAGTATGGGTGTCACTAAAGCTGTATATTCCTATCATTTTTAGGAAACGTTCTATATATGATCAGGTCCTTAATCAGCAGTTATACAGAACACAGAAATGAGGGTGCCATATATTACATGCTGACATTTGTATCACTTATGGCCAAGGTACATTTCCAAACACATTTTTCTACATCCTGAACTTCTGAGGTCAAGTCCTTTTCTACCTACTAACAGAAACAGGAAGTTTTATCACACAGTGATGAAGTTTTTCTGCATCTTATGTGAACCTGCCATTATCTGAACAGTTTACAGTGATGCAAGAAATAATGTAAGAACCAAAAGACATTGGAGTAATGATGCATTTGGAGTATCCCAGATAGTGTGTGTTATGGGACAGTTTCCACTTTATTGTTTTGAATTTAACCACAGGTTTGAACTATCTTTCTTTATTATGCCAGATATCACTGCATTCTCCAAACAACACATATTTATATTTTACAGCTGTTGATCACAATTTTCCAGAATAGTGTGACCCAATATTTGAAGGTGGACCACGATTCTGATGGTGGTGGTGAGGATGTGACAGTGTGGCAGCCTTATGTGAGCCCGGTGCTGAGTAGCGGCTGCCTGGTCGTGAATGCACAATAGCATAATGGTCACTGTTGGTTGAGATGGATCTTGTTGAGTTCATGGTAGACCCTCCAGATGTGTACCCAGGCTTTCCATTAAGGGAGTACCTGTAAATACAATCACATTTTCAGACACAGTATTAGATGGTCGACAGATTACTTATTTGTTGCAGAAACAGGCTGCTGATAAAGTATTTCTTTCATAAATCTTTTTGACATATCAATTAGGAGTTTTGAAATTTGGTGGGGGATCAGGTGTAAGCAATGACTCAGAACTGTGATTCATGTTCTTTCAGTATTCTCGATTTAAATACTAATTTATGTTATTTTATGTGAATAATGGGTTTAGGACAGAAACTTCGTAAAATTCTTACAATGGAAAAATAATATGAAAGGCTGTAATAAATTAGGCAAGACTAAAAGTGAATTTTAGTGTAAATAAATATTTATTCTGTAAGTAAAAGGAAAGATGATTACAGAGAAAAAATATTGGTTTGTGTTAACAGAATAGACGATGAGAAAGCCTGAGAACTTATTCTTCAGTAGAATTAAGGGACTCTACAGGTGCAAGAAGATCATTTAAATTGGGCACAAAGTTTGAATAGACTTAAAGAACTTAATCAATAGACTTTATGGCATAGAAAGTGGGCGGGATGAAGGTAAATTTGTCCCTGTGCTTAACTAATTAAGCACTATGCCATTAAGACATAGGGGGAGTGAAGGCATAGACCAACGTTTTCTTGACCTTGAATGGGAAATTATGATATAGAGATTAATATTCTAGGCTCAGGTTATAATGAAGAAAGGATTCAATTCAGCTGTTGGAAACTCTTGCATAAAAATTAGATGCAGGAAAATGTGGAAAGAAATCATCTGCAGTGGTTATTAGTAATAAGATGGAATTTGGATATGAGGGCATATCAAATTTATCCCTGATATGTAACAGAAAAGAAAAGAAAGCAAAAGCCATATGTTTTTCTCTACAGTATAATACTTTCCCTCATATTCTTCATATGGTATTTTGTTCCGTGTATCACTGAAGCCATCTTCTTGGTCAAGCTTAACTTCAGATTCAAGTTTCAAAAGAAAAATTATTTTTACAAAATGAATAATTATTCAGATTAATTCTGACAATATTCATTGGCACAACTATACTACTGTAAAATAAGAAATACTTGAAGTCCGATTATCTGTGGCTGCCAGCAGGTTAAGTAAATAAAACTCTTAAGAAATACCCTCAAACTCTTTGGGATTTCACATTAGTGGCTATAAAGATTAGTGTGTTTTGAAATGTGAAGCCATGTAGTCTTGTAGAAATCTACTGGAATACACAGCATCACGTCCCATATTATGATACCCTTTATACTATGAAACTGACTTAATTTCTTTCATGTCAAATGTGATTATTACAAGGACATGAGTCTTTTCCAGAAATATATAGTAGCTTTTCTTCCATTACAGATGTCAAAGGTATATTGCTTTAACCCAAGTTTATGGAGCCTCATTTGTAAAAACGGGGTACAGTACAATGGTTTTAGTGTAATCAAGGGGTCCATCTTATCCCTTTAAATTAAGAAAGACTGGATGCTAGGAAACATTTCTCTCTGTGCAAAGTGGCTACAGAGTCCCTTTGAAAGTCCAAACAGAAAATGTTGAAGATCTGAAAACAGCCTTCACATGCTGATTTATGATATTCAGCCTTCAACATCAAAGAAATTGTCTAAAAGAACACAGAAATGAATCAAATGGTGTTTGGAGAGTGGAAGACAACATATATATATGCTGTAAAGTTGCTACAAAAGGATTTCATGGCTGCTCTGTAGAAGTCAGCCCCAAAATGTGAAGAGTCTCAAAAGTTATCACACATAGATCTATTCTATAACTATAAGAAATATGATTCTAAGAAATTTGAAAGCTTAAAAAAAGAAATCTTTACCATAAACAATGGGACTAATATATTTGAAAGAATCTGAATATAATCTCTTATAAATTGCACGCTTCTTAGAAGTTCTGAGCTGCTAATGAAAATTATCTCTATGGTGGTTTCTTACCTAGATCCATACTGAGAGCCATGCCAGCTCCTATAAGGGTCATAATCCTCTATTATGCTGGGTTCCTTCTCTATGACTTCAGTCCTAGCACAGGAACATGTCATTGCAGAGCAGAGGAAGATGTTGATAATGAGCATAATGAGGAACATGATTCCAAATGCTATGCACAAGTATAGTAGCCAGGGTGGGTTCACACCGCCTTCACACAGTCCCTGAATACCTGCAACACAAAATTAATGTGACAGGTCACTGAAATCACTAAACAAAATAGCTTGCCTTTTTATTTACTTTGCCACATAACATTCATCAATTGGGCAGGTTCATGTATGGTAATGTACCTGGTTGAAATCTTTGCTGGGTTGTCTGCTATAATGTTTTCATGATTCCTCTCAGTTCCTCCAGATGAGTGCTATAACATTGTGATCAAATACGCCATGATCACTTTCTTCCAAGACCTTACCAGCCCATTGTCCATGATCACTTTTTGTCTAATTTAACTCTAAATAATTCCTCTAAATGAGGGTTGTCAAATAAAATAATAACTTATGCATAAATGAATGTATTCAGGACAAAAAAGTTTTTTTATGAAATGTTATCACTGAATCCCTGGTGGCTTTTATCTCAAGATTCAAATAATACATAGGTTGGATAAAAAGTAGTGGCAACGACTCTGTAGTTCTGAAATAACTTTATTACCTGAGGTAAACACATTCCTTCAATATAATCGCCCCCCATGTGTACCACCTTCTGCCACATTTGTGGAAGGCGTCATACACCATCAGTGCGTCCACTTCTGTTGATGTCCAGCAGCGACCTCCCTACAGCACAAATAATCTCCTCTTTTGTGTTTTAACGTGTGCCTCACAGTGGTTCTTTCATTTTGGCAAAGAGATCACAATTGCACAGACATATATCAGGTGAGTATGGCGGATGTTGCACTGTCTCCCATCGCCAGCAGTGAAGGAGATCCTTGGCAGCATCAGCAGTATGAGCCCTTGCATTGTCATGAAGGACGATGGGGTTTGTTGCCAACAAGTGTTGTCGCTTTCTCCTGAGTGCTGGATGAAGATGATTATGCAGGAAATTGCAGTAGTAGGCAGCGTTTATTGTCTGTCGTTGAGGTACAGTGTGGTGCAGTATCACTCCATCAGTGTCATATGCCACAATGAACATCGCCTTCACATTACTCTGTGCAGGGCGCACTTTCTTTGGACGAGGAGAGCCAGGATGCTTCCATTCATTTGATTGTCACTACAAGCGCGGTTCGTGTGAACGAGCCCAAGTTTCATCCAGAGTGAAGATCCTTCCAAGGAAGTCAGCACCTTCCCTCTGGTACTGGTCCAAAAAGTCCTGTGCAATTGCATAATGCTGCCATTGTTGCACCTTGGACATTGTATGGGGTTTCAGATTTGGAAGAATATCTATTGGACGATCACTCTCTACGCTCACAAATACAATTATTCACACTTATAACGTCTTTGGACGTTTCCTCTTCAATGTTACACTCTTACACAGTTAATCTCGGTGAAGTGTCTTCTGCTCAGAGCTCAACTGTCCTTCACTCTCGTCGAAGCTAAACTAAACTGGTCTCCTGTCTGATACAACTGTTATATCCTACACTCAGACTGACTAGGGAACACCTTGTCGAAGGGTTAATTTCGCTCACTGCTATGCAATGAATCTCTTGTTGCCACAGGAATACCTTTCGTTACAAATAACGGTGGAAACTCCACTGTTAAGACTCTCATCTCCTGGTCAACGATTTCCTAGGCATCGCTGCCTAGGAATTGCTAGCTGTTGACTAGTGATGGATGTCTTATAGTCCGGCTTTCAGGCACCACGTCATAGTATAATTTATTGATTCAGACAAGCTACTCAAACTAGACATAGTTGACTATTGCCTGCTTGTCTAGAGTTAAATTATAAAGTTATAAGAAGTAAGTACTGCACAAAACGCAGAACGTGTGACTTACAGTTTTAAATGTACCAACACGCGCGTGTCTGTTGTAACATGTTGCGTAATTCTGTATTCATTATTTTTCGACAGAGAATATCCTCTCTAAAACGTTCATTGTTAAACATGATTCTGATGTTTATGGTTCCGTTGCTATTTTTGTTGCAAAAAATAATGTTTGCTAGATAATCATCATTGCCAAGAGGAACGTTTGAAGACTGTTGCATAAGTCATTAATATTGAAGTCCTCCCTAACCTTGTCTGCAGTAGACTTTGAGTAGCCGCTCTTTTCCTTGTGTTCCCCTTAGGACATCTCTTATTACAGACCTCCCTCTTATGCCGCTCCTTTATCTTTGGAGAACTCATTCCGGTTGAATGCATCATTAATCGTCACACAGTTCTTTCTTAAGTAAGCATACTGTAAGCTGGATGGGACGCTCAACCACATTAAAGACTTCTTTTAAAACACATGAGTAGCACTATCATTTAAACAAATTCCATGTGCTTGCTCATCAAGGCTTAAATATGTCACTTATACTGATTACCTTAGCATGAAGTTTACACACTTGACATCATTGTGGGTCTGACATGTGAAGAAAAAAATATATAATTATACATATAAAGAAGGAAGTTAGGGACAGGACCCTTGGGCTTCCATGGCATGGTTTTGCTATTTGTCGTCACGTCCGTGCCAACTCTTGGGTACATAGGAACTTGGGGGGGGGGGGTTAAAGCGACTGGAACATGGAGCTTTAATTTCACTCTCCTATGCAACTTCACCACTTGGTGCAACAGCATGGAAACGGAGTTTCCTTTACCTCTTAATCTTTATTAAATATATGTTTGTTCATAAGAAATTTATATTTATTAATTTAAAGTATATGTAATGAATGGAATTCCAAAACAAGGTAAAGGCACACTGCCTGCATTCATAGCTGGTTCTAGATGGGTCAAGATATGATTTCATTATCTTATTTATTGTAGATGCTGGGGGAATGTGGGCTGGATTAATGTCTCTCAAGTTTGAGACCTCTACGATGAAGAAGAAGTCAGGAGGCTTCACAGATTCAAACCGTCAGAACTGTTAACCAGATTTGCTATCTAATTTTGTAAAGACTTGCTATTTAATTTTGTAAACTAATTGACTGTAATTAGTTAAATTACATATAGAACGAGTTCATTGGAACACGTTCTTCATGTTAAATTACATTTATATTTATACTCATCATAACTAGTACTTATTATCCATAACAGCTGGATAGATTGTATAATAAATTGGAGAAATAAAAAAAAAGTTTGAGACAAGTGGCGGGTTTGTGTGAACACGGTAATGACCTTTCTCGTCCCTTAAAAGGTGGGAATTTTTTTGAGAAGTTGAGCTTCCATTAGCTTCTCAAGGAGGAATAAGTTCATATAGAGTTAGGCATTTTAGGCATGGTGTATAAAACGGTCAATTGCTGAAAAGCCAGTTGCACTGAAATACCTTTTTGATTTCTTCTTCTTCTTGGCACTACAGCCCCAGTGGGCCTAGGCCTACCTCCATGAACTTCTCCGTTCACTTCGGTTTTTCTAGATCTTACACATTCGGTAGGGATCCTTGGGCATGCGAAACTCTTTGATTTACATTACATATTTCAGTTAGCTGCCGAAAGGATTGATTAAGATGAAGTTTTTTATTCGTGTATTGCTTGATTTCATGATGTTTCAACACAAAATACACTTACTTTATTTTGGTGCTTCAATTTCAATTGATTGTAGGAGTAAAGAGACATATGACCGTTACAACTGGTACAGAGAACCTAATATCGATATAGTATGATTGGCTAATTCTTTGGTTATTTAATGACGCGTTTTCAACGACGTAAATTATGTAGGTTTATTGAACGGATAGTAGCAAACTGTGGGCTAGAAATGAGGTGAAAGAAAGTAACCGAGGCCTAGTTTAAGACTATATAGCATTTTTGTAAACACTGGGGCAAATGGGGAAACATGGAATTGTCGGTTTTTGGACTAGATTTGAAACGAAGACTTTCTGAATAAAACTGAATATTAACCACTCAGCTGCGAAGTTCTGTAATATATTGCGCACTTGAATAGCGACTAGTGCTTGACGGAAGATAGCCAAATTGTGTGAGAGGATGGATAGACACAGCGCCGGATTTACGGTTGGAGGCGGGGGGCCCGAAGCAGTCAAAATGTGGAGGTTCAGCAACAACAAATTAAGGTTACAATTTTTTCTCCTTAGGTCTTAATAACTAGAAATACAGACTTTCCGTGATTTTAGAGAAGAAAATCGCTCAGTAAAATCTATGGATTCTATATTTCTATTCTATGAAGGCCTCGGGGCCACCGCCCTGGTCACTCCCCCTAAATTTCGGCCGTGTACAGACAGCGTTCTCTAATAGGGCTCAAATGAGTATCTCTGTTGATTTGGAATCTTAAATTCCGAATATTTTATGCGCTTATATTCACTTTACTGTAGCGTATTTCTACCGTAAATATTTTCAGGCCTTTAGTGTGAATGAATAATGAAGGAAACCTTGGGAGGTTTCTGAGAAACAGGTTGATAGTATGTTATATGTTCTTAATCCACTTTTGGAACCAACAATCATCACTTTCTCAACACAGAATAGAGGCACATAATAAGTGAATGTTCGTGTGACGTTCCATTTTTACGAATACGGCGTAACAGGACGACGGGATGGAAAATACAATCAATGATCAGTTCGCCTAGCAGCGAAAAGAAAACAAACGTATTTGGAAGATGTCGCTGTCGGTCATAGTAGTGACTGAAGATATTAAATCATTTTATTTATGGGTATAAAAACAACCTCTTGCCGTCTGCGATACCCACACGGTGTAAACGTATGGTTTCGTTGGGACTGTTGATTGCCCCATTTGACATCAGCGGTGGGCAGTCGGTACCTCCTCAGGTGCGGTACGAGTATGCACCGCAAGCCGTTCCGTTCAAGTTGCCTGGCAGCAGCGGTTGAGTGTCAACCGCTAGCGTGCGCGGTTAGGTTGCCCTTGGAGCAGTCTGAGCACAACCCCTGAGCTGCGTTGGTTACTACAAGCTCGTAGCATTGCGCACTATTGCTTTGCCTCCCCAGGTTACAGAAAGAGGTGATAAATCAATTGAAAGTTATTAACAGTTATGGTGCGTTTTTGTGATGATAAAAGTTAATTCTTCGGAAGTGTTCAAATGAAAGAAAATATGATAGGCTGTAGCCGCAACAAGGAACAGATAGTAAGTACAACACGTTTGAATTGTTTGCTGCTTTTGTAAATATTTAATATATTTCTCAGCAAACAGTATATATGTAATACTCAGAATTACTGGGTTTTGGACTTTGTCCATCGTCCCGTATTCTATAAACTAGAGAACACAACGTTTCGGAAACTGGATCTCTTTCCGTCCTCAGGTGAGAGGGTTATGATAGAGGTTAGATCTTTCTAAGGGACTCGAAAAAGTGGGTGTCCCCACCCCCTTCACCCGAGGACGGAAACAAATCCAGTTTCTGAAACGGTGTGTTTTCCGGTTTCTAGAATACCGGACGATGGACAAAGTCCAAAAATCCCAATGATTCTGAGTGTTATACACCATCGTCAGAAATTGTTAGAATCTGAATGTACTGTGATTATGTGTTTATACATGCATAGTCGTATATACCTAACCAAGCGACCGTGCCAACGAACCTATATGAACGTGGTGGTTGACCGCTACACTCAATTGCAATTGGCTACTGCGATGGTCAGCAGCTCCAACGAGACTTTCTTCTGCAGCTCGAAAATTGGGGTCGTAGACTCGAATCAAACAAGGTGCATGATGTCCGAGTTCTTTTTTGCGATGGGCCGATCCCCCCGTCCAAGGAATCGTACCGGTTGTCTATTTAATTCATGATTTAGAAATTAATTATGATTTAGAAATGACCAAAGGGCGTAATCCGTACAGGTTGAACAAGAAGACAAAGAAAAAGAAAAGCAATATTCTTGAAAAGTGCCAACGTTTCACAGTAGTGATACTGCAGCTTTTGTTTGTGAATCCCTTCTGGGATGTGAAATGTGTCCATAAGTTCGCTTGTGGATTTCTCGTGTGTAGTAATGTATAAGGCAAATTCAGCTTCGAGGTTGTGCCTGAGGCTAGTATATCCGGACTGCTAAACTGGTATGTTGCCAACTGCAGCTACAAAATATGTGCTTGGCAGCTAATAATAATATGTGGAATATTTTTTTATTGCTAGTGGAGTGGGACTAAGTGCCTTGTACTGTGGCCACTTCTGGACTATTGTACCAGCCCCAGACGATAGGTGAGGGTGATTGTAGAGCAATTGGTGAAATGAAGATAGGCAGGGAAAACCGAAGTACTCGGAGAAAACCTGCCCAGCGCCACTTTGTCCACCACAAATCCCACTTGACCAGACCCGGGATCGAACCCGGGCCGCCGCGGTAGGAAGCCAGCGACTAACCGATTGAGCATAAGTGGAATATGTAGCAGGCATTCAGGAAAAAAAGAAGGTTTGGGGTAAAGAGAAGGTGGAAAGAAAATGCATAGGAGACCTATGAATGAACCGAAAAGCGCAGTGATATTAAAACATGTTTTCGGGAAGTAGAAAATAATCTGATTTTTCTCGAATTACATGGTTGTTCGCAAATAGCAGAGTCGTTACTGAAGCAACGCCAGGCTTCTTGCCACTTGTATACTAAGCCATTAACATTGTCACGTACTTGGGGGTGTGCGTGACTTATAGACGGGTTTTGATGACCGGACTTATTGCACACTTATACAACTTGTTACTACACTTCACAAATCACTGTATGAGAGACTATGACTTCTCTTCTCCATCTTCACCAGCCGTCTCCAGAGACTGAGTCTCATTTTACGACCGACGGTCAGTTGGCCAGTCTGTCTTGGCATAAAGCACTCATCTGGGGCTTGCGACCAGATCTTTATTACTGTTTGACAGTTACGGTCTTGTTTTTTGTGGGTGCCCTCTCTGACGAGAATACGGGTCTGTCTTTTGTATATGCTGCTGGTCGTTGCCAGCGCAGTCTTTCTCGGGTCCGAGACCCTTGGTACTCGAGACCATACATTACTGTCTCAAATTTAAGACTTCCCTTTTCGTCGGCTCCTACGACTCGCAGGGTCACGGTGGAGGTTTTCGAACGCACCTCCATACGGGCCTCTCCAGAGACTCAAAGTCAAAGTCACATTGCGACTGACGGTCAGTCAGTCTGTCTGTCTTGGTGTCGAGCCCCGGCTGGGGCTCATGACCAGATGTTAATTTTTAAATGAAAGTTACTGTCCTGTCCATGTGGGGCGCCCTCTCGTGCGAGAGGTCGGATCTGTCATTTGACAGTCATATTCGGTAGTATTAGTCCTTTGTCACTATGTACACTTTATTACAATTGAGTGTTAATATCTAGTATGTATAATATATACAAGGCCTCTGTCAGTCTAGGCTTAGTACAGCAGACTATGCTCTATTTCTAGTAGTATTTGCTACCACGGCAGGCTAGTCACTTGAACTCTCTCCAGAGACTCCCTCGATTCTCTCGTTATATAGCCCCAGGGCGGTCCCAACAGTAACCATCGTTTCCTAATAATTTGGCTCTCCTATTCCAGCTTTCAGGCGTCATGTCACAGTATGAATTTTGAATTGTGCCGGTGGTACAGGGTGGTCCTATCTTTGGTCAATTATTATTTGGGTTTCGCTTTCCTTTCTCGAACTTTCTGTTTGTGTTGCGGTATCTGTATTAGGGTTCTTGTAGCCTTCGTATGGTGTTTTGAAAACGGCTTTTCTTCCTTTATCTCTCAGAGGTTATTTAGATTAATCGTGTTAAAGACTTTTGCATAGTCAACGGAAGCTCTAAATATCAATATATTAATATCAGTTTTTCAGTCGGCTGTGACATAGCAAAAATACAATCTGTATGATTACAATTTTATATTTTTGCGTTGATAAACAATTGGAGGGCATAATTTAGGCACTTGGAGTGATCATCCTAAGATACGTTGCAGGATGTAGAGGGCAATGCCCTCTCATAAACTAAGTAATCAGACAAGAGCCAAATATATTTAACATCCTAGACACAACAGTTGAAATGAAACGAACTTGTTCCACTGCCTGAAAAGAATGAAGTACTTTGTTAAAAGATTTTACGAGTATGGATCTATATCAAAAGGCAGCAGAACAGGCAGACCTTTCAAAAAGCAGGAGTACTAGTTCTGATTTTAACCTTGGATTCGAAACAGTCTTGTAATCCCAAGCCTCATATGAGTTGAAAAATATTTCGTGAAGATATGAAACGGACATAACTGATTCAGGATAGGGTATAATGGCAGACGCTTTTGAAAACGATGACAAATGTGGAGTTCCACAAAAACATAAATTATTTGAGTGGTTTAATGACCACCAACTGTCCAAAGAAAGTCCTTTACAGTGGAATTTAGTCGGTCTATGTGTGGTGAGAAAAATTACTCTCACCTACATTTCCTAAGCTATATCAATGGAAGAGAGCGAATTAGGTATAGCGTGACAGTCCCAGATCTTATATTCATTCTCTTTTTCGAAGAATGTTTGCAGTCCTGAAGTTGTAATGAACGTTGAGATGGCCGTGAAATTAACCAGACGAAAAAGAGAAACGATCCACAAGTAAAGATTTTCAGTCGCAGAACTGAACTCTCCCACGTATGTAACTGTACCTGTAATTGGAGAATCTAAGATACGGACTGTTGATGGCTCGCCAGTATCCATGTATTACACAATGCTTCGGTTTGTCAGCCACAGGAATGAAATCCTAACACTCCGTTGCCATGAACACAATTACCTTGAATTACAAGTTAACTCTTAGGTCAAAAAACAAAACCAAAATTAAAATATATATTACAGAGAGCGGTACAAAATTAAAATCCTAGTTAACTCTAAGGCATAAAGAACAAAATGGAACTTAACTTCTAACTCTACATTACAAGGAAGAGGAAAGGACCAAACTCCTAAATTTGCTTCACGAAAAACAAGAAATCCTAAGTCTGGAACGCGAAATATAGAACTAAATTCCTAGCTAACACTGTGGTTAAAGTAAATAATACAGGCAAATTTTGATATAAAGAAAATTCTGAAATTAAATCCTAAACTCGGTACAAAAGAAAAAAGGAAAGTATTTAAGTGAAAGAATTTTAGAATTGCAAGTTAGTTGGGATTAATTTATATTTGAAACACATTTCAACAAGATGAATATCTAACGAAATAGAAATGAACAAAATTTCTGCGTCCTTGCAGGCCTACATGATAAGAATGGGTCTGCAATACCAGTCCTACATACGTCATAAATGCCGGTCACGGTAGCCGAGCGGTCTAGGGCATGTACTGTCTTCGCTCGCTTGGAAACCGCGATCGTGGGTTCGAATCCCACTCAGGGCATGGATGTTTAGTTTGTGTGTGTGTGCGTTTTTCTGTGTTTGTGTACAGGTAGAGGCCTTGCGACGAGCTGATCACCCGCCCAAGGGGTCCTACCGAATGTGTAAGATCTACAAAATCCGAAGTGAACGGAGAAGTTCATGGAGGTAGGCCTAGGCCCAGTGGGGCTGGAGTGCCAAGGAAAAAAACGTAAGAAATGGACATCTAGGTCAATGAATGAAAATGATAAAGAACTTGTTTGGAAAATATATTACTTATTGTAATCTGAGCTTGGTTTAGGGGTTTGCTGATTCGTTTTCACTTTTACCGTGCCGTACCTTTCATATCTTTTCTAATGTCCATGTTTAGGGCGTGGTATATAAAACCTGTGAACCTGTTTAATGTATCGAATGAAAACCGTGTTTCAAAACACCGTGTTCTCTAAGGGATGTCCATACTGAATGACCCAGCTTACCGACGAAATACTGTTTCATATTATAATGTATCCTGGTACGTAACGCGGCAAGAAGTTAATGGGTTCCGGATTAGATGGATCGATTTATTAGATAAGTTGATTATAATTACAATTACAGTTATTCAAAAATTAAGTCTTCCACACGATTCAACCTGAGTAGTCGTATCCAGTTCCTTAGTTGAGTCTTCTGTCCAGCTCTGCGGGTTTCCTCTCGTCGCTGTTCGCGTCCTTTCGCCGCTATTATTCACTCGTAACTCGCAACTCAGGAATTTGGCCTCCAGCGGCTTAATTTCATAATAAGTTGTGCCATTATTGGCTTAAATGTTGAATAGAAAGACAAAGACAAATCTGGTGATTTCATAAGGTTACATTTTTCCTCAAGGAAGGAATATTGGCTAAAATGGACACTCTCGTAAACCTCAAAATGTACATATAATATGAAATAAGTGAAAATATCGAGCTAACAAGAATTCGAGCAGACCAGGCAGATGAGATGATAAAGCACTGCTAAACAAAAACTGTCTGCTACTGTCGCTCTTTTTGAACATTTTTAAATGTGTAGAAACAAATTTAAATTCAAAACGCCGCTGCATACGAGCTTAAAAACGCGTATTTCATTATTAACATTCCTGTTTAGTATTTAGAATCCCTGCTCCGGCTTTCGGTTGAAAGAGAAGCTGCCTTAATTGATCTGTTTCGCGATATCCTTCAGTCCCTTTAGGAAAATGCTCGAAGAGTATTAAAATAGGACAGAACCGTATCCTTCTATATTCCTTTCAATTCACCAGTTTTAATTATTTTAGTTTCTCGCAACTTCAGCTGATAACATATCAGTTATAAGTTATCCTTCATGTCTGGTTTCAAGTCTGGATCACTTCCACTAAATTAGTAATTAATACATTAAGACATGTCAAGTCCTTCTGACGTCTGGAGGCCTAATGTTGATTTAAAACATGACTTAAACTTTCCGATCGTTCTGTGAACTCCGTTTTGGGGGAAATCTCTGATGTTTTGGATCGTGATTGATGTAATGTAAGCGTACAGGGTGAGCCCACAAAATTTGTCTCACGGTACGTGTATGGCACTCTACACTCTCCACAGACAAGAATACTATTATGGAGAAGTGTGTGGAGACATGGCCCGTTATATATTCATATGGCGAATTTAGAGTGTTATTCTATGGAATACGGCATGTCATGAAATTGGTTAGCTTTGCACTAATATCTGTCAATTTATGCAATTCACAACATTCAGTCTCCGAAACATTACAATTTTATTCAATATTAATTCCGCCTATCTTCACTCTTTTGACGAGATCGGAACAGATTACGCATGACCTAATCCAGGAAGATGATGGTGATCCAAACCATAAGTCGAAAATTCATAGACCTCTCTACACTACAATATTACTGAGAAGCTTCGTTTCTTTTCTATTTGCTTTAGTCACTTCTTGTTACATTGGATTTGTAAGAATGCAGTGAACTCAGTCTAACTCAGTTCCTTCCCATTTGCATCAGGACAATACAATCTCAAGTAAATTCAAGGGATCAGATTTCTAAACATAGGTATATGTACAGAAGATAATTAGAAGCGAATAAGCTAATTTTTCACCAAATTTCCTTGTCATTTCCTTTCTGCATTACATGATATACCGTATTTACGCATGTATAGGCCGCACATTTTTTGCCAGAAATTCAAGAGGAAAACTGGGGTGCGGCTTATATTCGAAATATTCGAAATCACGCTTCATTAAAGAAAAATTATATTCATAATTAGTAATACAGGGTGTAATACTCCTGAAATAATATTCCAAGAAAATTATTTTTTCTATAATTTCTGTCTGAAAATTGTGCTGCGGCCTATACACGCACGCGGCCTATACATGCGTAAATACGGTATGTGTATTAGAAATCATCTTATATCAGATTTATTGCTTATACTTGCAACCAGAGACTTTTTATTACCTTATATGTCATATTCATCTTCAAACCAAATTCTTTTTAAACAGGTTTCCTGTAATTAATTATTTTGTTTCAGTTAATGAAGGGACGACAGTATCGATTTTATACCCATCGAAAAGGGAAAGGGTGGAAACATTGCTTATAATTAAGTAACATATTTACGATTTTTATGAGCGGGCTGACGTTCAATGTTCCTTTATTATTTTGCTTAATATTTTGTCCTTATTATTCCTGCAGTTCGAGGATGCGTCATGTTATAGAAGTACGCCCCTATTTAGGTGTGTAATACTAAAAAATATCGTACAGATTTTACTGAAATGATAAAGAGAAAATAAATGTTATTATTGAAGTTTTGTCTTCCCTTCATTTTTTTTTTTCCAGCCTTTCATGTTCCGCCCTACTCGTCCCATTTGTTTTGATCATGCAGTTGTCTGGCTAAGAATACAAACTACAAAACTGATATAATTATCTTCGGCGTCCTATCACTTTCTCCGTCTATTATCCAAATATTTTTCTGAGCAGGGTTTTCCCAAATACCTTCAATGCAGTCCGTTCCCTTAATATGGAAGATTAAGTTTTAGAGGGTCACAATTCACCAGGTTAAGTTGTAGCTTTCTATGTTCTAATCTGGGTAGATTTTTAAATGGGATATGGGAAGTGAAAAGACTGTGAACTGAATAAACTCTTCAGTTCATTACCAGAATTTAATCTGCTCTTAATTTCTTCGAAAATGAAATTTGGGTTGTTTCTCTAGTTCACAAATAATCGAATTTTACCATGTCCCCTCACTTATTTAATTTCTTTCCGTTTTAATGGCCTCCAAGGCCTGTTGCAGGGATATCTTAATGATGCAGCCTGGTTTCAGTTTCGGCATTATCTAGCACAAGTACATTCTCATTCCGTATTCAGACAAGCCGCAGAACTGAACATGGCAAGACTTCGACCTACACAGAACAACACCAGAAAAATGGGGAGATGAATCCGTACCCCAAGTGGGCTTATTATTAGCGATCTCAGTGTCCGAGAGGTCTAGGAGCACAAGCAGTGTGGCTGCTGGGGCTGAATTTCGTCTCTTTTAGTTCCAAGAACTAGCTGATTACGGTAGCAGAAACCGAACGTTTAACACTCGCAATACGAAATCCCGCTGCTGCACACAATTCACTTCCGAAGAGTATCGTCTTCTGGGATACAAGCCATGTAGTCCGTTGAAAGTCAACCAATGGAGGAACATATTGCTTCCCTCTTCAGGGTCGAAAAATAAGCCGAGGGATAAACCAGCGTGAAAGCAGGGGAGAAGCAGAGCCCTAAGTCTTCATAATCCAGTTTCATTCACCCACAAAATCAAAACGCATTTTCCTAGGAGACATCTAAATTTCATTTTCGTAAACCTTCTTACTGTACCATCTGACCGCTTCCTAAGCGACTTTGCCACCAAAATTTGTATGTATTTCTTACATTTCCTTCGATCTACATGTCCAGTTCATCGTACGCAATCCCAATGACGTAGTTTCAGGCATCACTTTTCCAAGATCTTGCAATCAAACAGCTCTCAGTCGCTCCATATCCTCGCTTTAACCACCCCTGATCTGATAGGTACAGATCTACTCCACGCCATTCATTTCTTAGCCCACGTCTGTGCCTATCTGAAGTACAGCCTACACTTTCTATTAACGCAGTCAAAGTGACCTTGCTGGCTTCAGCCCCGGGCGTAGTCTTCTGTTAAACCGGTTTAACCACTTGGAAAAAAAAAAACGAAGATCTCTCTGGCGCGGAGAGCAACCGGACAGTGAAAGTGGGAATCAAGCCAGGACTATACAAGGAATAGATGAATTTAAGTTTTAAAATACCTTTCTCGATGTAGGAAGATATGGCGAAGTCCATCAATGAAAGAGGACAATGTCATTCGCTACTTTAATATTACGTAGCTTCTTCCCATGAGAACCGTCGACTCCGTTTCCTGGAAATTGGACTCGATAGATTGTAAAAGTAATTGACCTGACCGGGGTCCAATTCCGGCTCTGTGGACGGTGACAAATGTTACTTGGGACCTGAAGTGGTCTGCGAAAGTATTCAATCGAATAGAAGGATCTGACATTCTCACAGCGGTTGTTATGAATTGTTGTACTTTCTGGTATTTAACGCCGTGTAGGCAGCAAGCAAAGCTCTTCCTGCTGTGTGCTTCGTGCTGTTTTTTGTTGTTGTTGTTGTTTTTTGGTTTTCTTTTAATTTCGTTGGGTGAGGTGAGACTGAGTCCATTTGATACGCCGGCCACTAGTTGGCCTACTATACCAGCCTCATGTGACAGATGAGTATGGAATATTTGGTGGAATGAAAATTAGTAGAGGAGACCGAAGTACTCCGGAAAAATCTACCCCAGTGCCATTTTGTCCACCATAAACCCCACGTGTCGTGATACGGGAGCGAACCCGGGTTGCCAGTGTAGGAAGCCGGCGACTAGCCACCTGAGATATGGCACGGCCTCTCTTGGTTGGCATACTCTTCGATCCTGAAGATAGAAGCGATATTCCTACGAAACGCCAGTTAACTTTCACCCCACTACACGATGTTACATCGCAGAAGGTACATCCCCTCAAACTCAACCCAAGGTTACGATCTTCTGGGATATGACTTCTTGTAGTATGGTACAGAGATACCAACGATTTTGAAGAACCAATTGGTTACGTTTTCAGGGTAGAAGAGGTCATTAATGGAGCCGGAATAGCTCAGTCAGTATAGCGACTAGCTGCGGGCTGGACGACCAAGGGGACAGAGTTCGAGTCCCGGTAGGGTCAAGGATTTTCTCTACTCCACCTCGTCCAGACCGGCTTTGTGGCCCACTCAGCGTCCTCTGCAATGGATACTGGGGGCTCTTTCCCCGAGGGTAAAGTGGGCGTGGCTTGAAGCTGACCACTCACCTCCAGTCAGTGCCGTGGTTAAGAAAATATGGATCTATACATCCACTCCCCCATACGCCTTCATGGCATAGTGCTTACTAAGTTAAGCACAGGGACTTTACCTTAAAGATCATTAGTACCCATCTACCAAACTAAACGGTGTCATATGCTAGATCGTAATCTCCATAATCATCGCTGGGAAAACCTAAGATTTCACTAATGCAATCCACTCCGATATTCAAATAGAATTTTTTATATTTTCTCCAATACGTCATTTTAGTGCATTTCGGAAAAGAGACAGGAAACCGAAGGCCGCCCGTTAGTCCTGTCAGCGTGGGCTCCCAAGCAGCATCACTCAAACGGCAGGATCACTTTAGATTTGATCAATGCTGTAGACACACTGAACTGTATGGAGCCATTTCATTTTGGTTTTACTTCAGATTTGCAATATTAAGGGCCACCCTCCACGTCTCACAACGCTATGGGCCTTCACGGCCTGGTACAGGGATAGCTTTACTTTTACTGCAAAATTAACTTCTGCGTGTACTTTCTGAGGCTAAATCCAAAGGTGCATTTGCTTGTGCCGCCATCGACAGTTGAGATAACGACGGAAATTTAAATTTCGTATTTCCTAGCAACCCATCATTGCAGTACTTCGTGGATGATACAAAGTAGCAGAAAATCGCTTCTGAAATTAAGCATATCCTCACTAATTCAATTTATTTCCAGTAAATCCTGGATTTTAACATCAAATTCAATTTTATGCATTCTTTGTAGTCGGACTAGCGACGGCGACAGGGCTGAAAGGCTGGGATTTGATTCCCGGCAGCGGTAAGCTATTCTCTTCTCCATAGCTTCCAGATCGGTCCTGGGGCCCTTCCAGCTTCCTATCCAGTAGGTACCAGGGGTGATTTCCCCGTGGGTGAAGTGGCCGAGGCATGAAGCTCACCACTGATCTCCATCTAGTGTCGAAGTCAAGAATGGTGGAGCTACACCTCCACTCCCCCTATGTCTTCATATCATACAGCTTAATTATTTAATTATCTTTACCTTTTCATGCATTGTTTGCAGAAAATTCATAAAATTAACACATAACTGGAAGACAGGTACCGTGCAGCTGCATGCTTCTTCGCAGAATATATTCAACGGATTTAGATGAAATTTCATACTAGGATCCACGCTAAAAGCTGTCGAGCGAACTTACTTGTCGGGCTTACCGGTCAGTTATAACTCCTAATTTCCGTGAAGCCAAAATTGAAATTTATTGATTTTTTCAGAAGGGGTCTGATAGAGATGTACAGTATTCTAAAAAAATCCGCATGGTGAACATTTAGCGAAATACAAGGAAAAATAATTTCTGGCACTGAAATATGGTATCTTCAGTGTACCTGCCCTCGCAACAATGCATTTTTGTCTGAAATAAATGAATATCATAACCAATGAGACATATATGATAATTAACACAAATCGCATTTGAAAAAATACATATCATTTTGAGTGCATTCCTTCAGTCCGGTTGACAGTTACTGGTAGGGTATATACTTACTGGGTTCGTCACCGGGATCCCGTACGAAGACGGTGGTGCTGGCCATTAGCACGCCCTCGTCACTAGACGCTCCCTCTGTGCTATAGACGTCCTTGTCCTGAGCTCGAGCCTGGGCAGCAGGGAGGGGCTCCAAGTCCGTCTCGCACTGTACATCAGAGCAGCTCCCTAGTGACAGAGGTACATGACGTCTCACATTAACAGTCTTTAGAAATGATGACAGTTTTCTCTTGCTTGATGGAAGATGGTTCAACCTGTTCCACTGTCCGCACTGTGTTGAAACCCTGACGAGTGAAAGAAGTGATTTCCAAATCCTCATATATCTAGCCGCTATTCGGTTGTCAGAGCCTAGGAATCTTTCCTATTATCTGCCACCATGTTATGGCAGTATTGTGTGTCAAAAAGAAGAGGGTCGTAGCATTGTTGTATGTCAGTAGATCTCGCTAGAATTAACGGCGAAAATATTTCGTAAATACATAACTCCTGAAAGTGCAATAATACCATAAGACCAGCAGGCGTATAAAAACTTTCTCTCAACAAAATCAAAACCTTAACGTCAACCATTCTATTCACTGTATACATCCGGTTACAGAGTACATATACCACTTGAATCCATCTGGGAACAGAGAAAATTATGATATATGAAGCAATCGGGAACTGATCGACAAATGCTCAACTCCTACTTTCGTGATTTTATTTGGCGGCACAGGACTAGAAATAGATGTATTTTACTGGTATGTTTCGTTAGTTTCAGTCACATATTCACAGATCCTTTGTGCATTCTTTTGAATTTATAAATCCTTCATTTGTTATTGTGGCATTCTTGAGATTGGAAGGCAGATAACACGAAAGGTGAAAGTCTAGTTTACGACAAGAGGATGTTCCCAGGGAAGATGGTGTTGATACTGAGAAGATATTCTGTGTTAAGCATCCTGTTCCTTGTGCCTTGACTAATCAAAATGTACATTTGTGGACATTTAGAACTGAAAGTTACGACAAACCAGGGGCACGGCTTTTGTTAGCTTATATGTAAGATCTGTTTTCAAAATATGACACCCACCTCTTTCTCACTAACATGTTTGGTTCGTAATTAGGATTTTCATCGGGACATACACGGACTCGACTCACACGGCTTTGTTCGGTACTAGAGCCCGGTAATTGGGAGGACAGGCTTACCTTTACAGACTGCAATGTCGCACTGGAAATGCACCTCGCTGCTCTCAGGGAACCTGAACATTGAGTACAGTATGGCGTCCGCTGCTCCGGTCTTCTCGTCGTACTTAAACTGTGAAATGACTCGTGGGTTCACCGGACATCTGAAAATTACAAGATTCACACTCATTCAAAATGAAATCAAAGCGCAGATGGGTATTCAAATGAAGATACCGTTTGAGATACAAAGAATTAGGTCAGAAAATAATATTAAAATGAAGCTTAGATGAGTTAGACGTGGAGATGTGGCGGGCGCGATTATGAAATTTTAATTTCTGATAAATCGAGACATTTCTTGACCACATGAGTATTAATTGGCTGCATTGTATAAGACAAGTGATTCATTAATGAAAGACAGGGATCGTATCCTAGCAACAAAAGTGCGCCCTGCAGGCCTTGCATGCAGTTACAGATTGTAACAAAGAGACATGAATTATGACATCAGGTCTTTTTCGTTCTTAATGATAGCTTCAGAATTTAATCTCAGAAATGAACGATTAAATATCTCAAGAAATGCGCATAGTTAAAGAAGTTCAAGTTGTCAGGAATAGTTTTTATAATCCCAACATCGTCGTCGTGATCGTCGCCATTATCATCATCATCATCATCATCATCAATGGCTCTACAGCCCCTTGTTGGGCCCTGGCCTCGTCTTCAGTTTCGTACTCATTTTTTTTACGCAGTCGGCAGAATTCCTTGGACGAGTGATCAGACCGTCGCAAGGACGCTGCCTGCACAGGGCAACACGAACACAGATAATCGCACCACAGTGTTTCTTAGTTTCGTATTCATCAGGCTAGAGGTGTGGATAGTTTCACAGATTGGCTGTAGGTCCAAAACTATGGTTTCGAACTTCGTAATCGTGAAAAGCAAAAAATACGATCATTAATACTGATGATCGGACATGTGCATTTCTGACATCTAAGCCAGAATCTGCCACTGAAACCGACAATAATAACCGATTCTTAATAGTATTTACATACTCGTATATTAACTCTTGTTCTTGAACTTCACAGCGCCTAACACAGAAACAGTAGTCACTATGGCCGTCAAAGAATTAATTTGATAAATTTCAGTGCCTAAACCGTCAATTTCCTCTTCTCTTTCTTGATGCAGTGTTCGTTACGCAAACATTTTTCTGACAGTAAAGCTCTAATTAAAAGTATTTTTGTGTGAAGGCCTACAATTAAAATCATATCATCAAGCAGGATGGTGTGTCGGCAACGCTCTAGGTTTGTATTTGGGAAGTAGCCGGCTCGAATCTCGGTTGGGACACGGGCGATTATTGTTCAATTTTATTCGTGGCTTTTTCCAGTCCCGCCAGATAATGCTCCGACTGGGACGAGACCGCTTCATTCGAAATTCTTTACAATTCGTTATTCGCCACTCATGCTAACATTCGACACTGTATAGCCTGAGAGTATGAGGCCGTCTTAAACTAAATCCCCCCGCCCCAAAATACCATCATTACAACGGATAGTCTATGATTTAGCAAATTGTATTCTTTGTTATGAGCTGCATTATTATGGCGATCAACTGAAGTGCGGTATAATGGACGAGGCACAGAATGCGCATGGGAGCGATACAAAATGAATATGTAATTTTAGTTGCAATAATTAAATGATGTAATCTAAAAGTTTGTGACGATGATATATTAATAACATTATTGGGTTTTTGTACATTAGCCATCATCCATTTTTTTTTCCATTTAAAACATAAGATTTCGGAGACTATATTCTATCTCCGTCTTCAGGTAAAAAGACTTCTCAGTTGGGCCCAATCGATAGAGCTAGTCCTTATCTCCAGACCTGTTTTCCGAATTGTGATTTAAAATAAAAAATAGGACGATAGGCAATTTCCAAAAAATCAATAATTGTGTTGAAGGTTACAATGTGAAAGAGGATAAAATTAAAACGAATGGTTACGGAAATCGGCTGAAGCAATATGCACTGGATTTATCTTGTTCAGGAGAGGGACCAGTAGCGGGCTCTTGTGAACGCGGTAATGAACTTTCGGGTTCCATATAAAGGTTAAGGAATTTCCTGATTAGATGACCGACCATTAGCTTCTCAAGAATAGCCCTTCTACACGGATTTGGTTGATGATCTTAATAATATTCTTGTGCCCGTATGTGTTACGCTTCGCATTGAACCTCAGACACAAAGTTCTGGAGCCTCAATCAAGATAACTTTACGTCTGACGGTCAAACAAGAAAGCGGTTCGCTTGAATCGGGTTCATTTATTCATTTTTTGTTTCATTTTCATTTGCCGCAAAGTCACTTTCTTTTGTCTGAGATGCTGGTGGTCTTCGAAAAAGTCCGTACTTTTATAATCACAGAATTTATAATTTCTTTACACACACTTTGCCCATTAATCATTTAAACAACGAACCTCTTGTTGTGAAAAGTACTTAGCAGCTTCCTTTATGTAGCCGACATTGTGAATAATCTGCAGGTAAAAAGGGATGTTTTTTCTTCCATTCTTGATGAAGCCTATAGACATCGCAGAAATTTCCAGGTGCAAACTAACAAAGCCCTGGTGGAAAGGTGTACTCCAATTTCAAGTAGGCTCTGTACATTAAATATAGGATATTCCATAATTCTGGAACTCGAAACAGAAAAGCTCCAAGAGCGAGCTCTCACTACATGCGTCGAGCTTGCACCCAAAATATGCGAACCCTTCTTTCACATTGATAGAAATGTCTGAGGGTTTGTTTCGGTGTGAATGATGCATATGTTGAGTACATTTTGTTAACAGATCTATCAGAACTCTTTACTACCTACGGTTTCAGGCTTATGGGACATTCTGTAGTTACGTATTCTTCGGAAGTTTTACTACCATATTCGCCATGATACTTATTTATATTAAGTTCCAAACTAAGTTTTGAAAACCTGATTACGTTTCAGAATTACTGTTTTTTTTTACTCTGCTCATTTTCCGGTATTCTAAGAACTGGAGAACACAATTTTTCGGGAAATGGATCTGTATCCGTCCTGAGGTGAAGGGGGGGAGACACCTAGTCTGTTGGGTCCCTTAGAAAGAGATAAACTCCATGACTGAACCCCACAGAGCACGTCTCCACCCTCGCCTAAAGACGGAAATATCCAGTTACCGAAACGTTGTTTTCTTTAATTTTTAGAATACCGGACGATGGATAAAGTCCGAAAATCCACTAATTCTGAGTGTTATACACACTCGTCATAAAATTGATTAGTAATGCATGATTTTCATTATATTTCCCACAATTTTGTAACGCATAGGAAAGCGCCGATGTAATGTTATGAATCTTAACGAGAATTTTATTAGCAGTATTTCGAACGAGAGCCGGATTTAAGAAACATGATATACATCGGTCAGAGGTACATGTAAATGAGATATTATTGGTCCACATGGACAAATTAAATTCCCGATGAAGAATTCTATAGACTCGCACTATGAAGTTCAATGAAAGTAGTTTTAGTAGTTTGGGAGATGGGATAGGTGCTTGGACGGAGAGTCACGCCTAATGTTCCCAGAAGAAAACAAAAGGAGGGTAGTATTTCTGGTCGGAGCTGATAACTTAAGCGTTCAGGATTTCGTCCTGTAACTCAGATCCGTGTCCTCGGAGTTTATGATTTTGGAGACAGGACATTCTCTTGTCCCGGGCTTTGCTGATGTACGCGACATCATCGGCTAAGGGGCAATTTAATTTATTAGATACAAAAATATAAGAAGAATTAAAAATTCTGTGCTTCTAAGGGAAGAACAGAACTAGGGGGTAGTGAGAACAGGATGCTCAAGAGAATATTTGGAGCTACGCGGAAGTAACAGACTACCGTGGAAAATTGCATGATGAGGAACTTCATGATAAATATTATTAGGGTATTCAGATCAATGAGGATGAGATTGGTGGGACATGTAGCATGCTTGAGAAACAGTAGTGGTTCATACAAAACTACAATGAGAAAAGTTATGGGAAAGGAACCACCCGGAAGAACTAGGCTTAGATGAGAGAATAATTTTAAAATTGATCGTAAAGGAATAGACTGGAACATTGTGGAATGGATTCACCAGTTTATAAAAAGGACAAGTGGTAGGTTTTTGTGAATATGGAAATGAGCGTTTAGCTCCATAAATTCTTGACTCGCTGCACAACAATTAGATTTCCAAGAAGGACTCTTGCTACGTGAAGTTTGTCGTCTGAAATGAAATATGCGATTTCCAAAAGAATTTGTTCCACCATCCGAAGAGAATCGGAGAACGGAGATTTGCTGAATTCTATCGGCAGATCCTATACGCAAAATATACAAAGATACGCCGTGTAAGAGAGGGAAAGATTCATTCTGAATAGAAACCTTTGAACTGGATCGCCCAGGCAACACTCTTGTATGCAGGTAACGGAGAGGTGACCGAGTATGTGAAGATGTGAAAGTAAGCCTGTGTGAGAAGATAATGTTAGAGCTCACAGTACGGTTTGTAACATAGAAGGGTCGCATGGAGGTACGGATGCTGTTATTAAGTAATTTAGATGTATGAATAAGCAGAATTGTTAATTGTGCGGTAAATGGATTTGTTTCAGATGTACCGGGAAGCGACAATGCTTAAGATTTATGGTAATGACATACGCAATCATTTAATGATGTATTCGCATGAGAAAATTCATTTCTTCAGGACGATGTAGTGAACTATAAATTAAAAATAGCAACTCATTAGTTACATCGTCATGTTCAGGCCAGTGTCTGTGTACACTTGTCCTCCAAAATATAATTTATTGGTCAGACTTTTTGGTAATTTATACGCAGGATTAGGACACTTCACACCCATATATTCTGATTACTTGTTATCGATAACGCCAAGTCGGATTTCGTGAAAAATTTCTGAATTTGAAGTGATTTTTTTTCCCACAAAGTCAATGAAAAATCCGTCGAGTGTCAAAATAGATTTTTTTTTACTGTCTCTACAGCCCCCTTGGGCCCTGCCATCTGATTTTCAGTTTCATGATCATTTTACAGACAGTAAAGAGTGATCAGCTCGCCGCAAGTCCTCTACCTAAACACAAGATAACACAAACACAGAATAAACCCATACACATATCAAACATCCATGTCTTGTGTGGGATTGGAACTCACGATCCAGGCTTCCGAGCGAGTGAAGACAGTACATGCCTCAGACCGCTCGGCTACCGTGACCGGCTGAAATTACTCGTATATTAGCACTGTTTAATAAAGAGGTCTGAAACAATGGACGACATGTGATCCTAGAATCCTACGCAAAATTGTATTTAGTGTTATGTTTGAACATTTAAAACCAAGCGAAATTGGACATGAGGAGAAATCATCTACACACCTTCGGTTAATGCATGCTAATGTTACAGGTATAGCAACATTGTGAGTTCGTGGAATTATGTACGTACAACAGCGGTAATTTTGTGAGCCTCATAGTGACAATTGTGCAACACAAAATTGGTTCACTCATTTATATAATTATCATTATAGAATTTATGTGAGATTCTGTATACAATTGGTCAATTTCCCGAAGAGTAAGCTCCATTTCTTCTACAAATATTTTTTTTATATTAATGGTCCTTACTCCGCTCAAGTTTTATGCGTTTTCTTTTAAGCACGCCCATTTTTTTTTTTCGTTCAGAATGTTGAAAAGTCTCGACTACCGAACCATTAGGATTCCACCATCCTCGATGCGGCTACTTCACTGCCATTCCATAAATTATAATGCAGCCTTTCTTTGAAATGCTAAGTAAACAATGCAGGTAATGGTCTTACATTCCTCTGTTCTCTGTCCTGCATGTAGCAGTAGTGTTGACCCAGTAGCCGTTGACCTTCTCACGACTCGGGGCCCGATAGAATGTTTACAGAGGAGCAAAGTGCAGGAACCCAGAGACATACCTGTTAGGAAGTCTCACCGTCATACACGTTTTCTTGATATTAATTTAGTCTGTTTTCTTTCGTATTCCTTTCCGGCCTCATATGTGATCCAGAGATGCATCGAGGGGACACTTCACTCTGTCTTCCACGAATAACCGAATAATATACGAAAGTGTTCAATCGTAAACTGTCTCCTTCATATAAGGAAAAGTTGTCCCTGTGCTTAACTAATTAAGCACTATGGCATGAAGGTGTATGGGGAAGTGGATGTATAGAACCACATTTTCTTGAACTCGGCACTAGGTGGAGGTTAGTGGTCAGCTTCATGCCCCGGCCGCCTTACCCTCGGGGACAGGGCGCCCGGTACCCATTGGATAGGAGTCTGGGTGGGCCCCAAAGTCGGTCTGGACGGCGTAGAGAAGAGAAAATCCTTGACCATACCGGGACTCGAACTCCGTCCAACACGTAGCCACTCGTTATTCCGACTGAGCTATCGCGGCTCCCTCCTTAATATAGCCACTTGACAATATTATCAATGGCCACAGAATAAATACGATACGTTGAAACAAAACAATGCTCTCTAGTTCGTGGCGTAGTACCTTGCTGATGCACGGTGTCAGCACTAGAACCCGATGTGGTGCAGTGACAACGAGAAACCACACGGGTGAAGACCCTTTTCTATGTATACATAGAAGGGTTTGGCAAATTTTATGAAGTATGGTGGGAGAGCTCTGGAAACTTTAGGGCTAACACTGCATTGGCTTGCAATATGAGCAAGTTAGCACACATAATCTTCCATCCTTTTATTCTTTGCAGAGTAAGAAATTGTCGGCAATTGGCGAACATGTTTCCCTTCAGAAGTAAAAGCCTAGCACTTGCGCAGAACTGTCGTTCCCAAGACAACGCCAAAACGTTTTATCTTTGTTCTCCTGGCTTTCCGGCAATGACAGAATCATATTCAAATTATATTCATTCCGAAATTGAGAGCATGAAGAATGGCATCTGGAGTACGTAAATCAAATTCACTGACGTTTCGAACGAATTTGCTGCCTCCATTTTCACTGTCGACTAATAAGCCAAGCAAGCAGGAAGGGAGGAACAGGCTTTGCTTGCAGTCTGCTTGTTGCTGGCCACTTACTCGTACTTGGCTAACTCTGCCTTCCTGAAGATGAAGTACAAATGAAATTGAGGAGTCAATAGACCCCAATCACTTCAGAATGCTTTATATGCCAGTGTAATATTTAATGGCCTACATACCCAGTTATTGACTACAGTTATACTTCTATCTGCTGTTTTGTATTGATGTGAAATTTGGTCTTCTCACCGTAAGGGAATGCCACAGGCTGAAATCCTTTGACGTTTGTGTTTGTTTCTTACTGCTGCCTCTCCTCTTGCTCGTCATTACCAATCCCACTCCCAATTTTGGGGGAGGGGGAGACATACCGTGGATATCTTCTATACAAGTAAAACACATTCCATCTAAAAGTACCGGGAAGAGATCATCAGGATTGAGTGAGATGCACAACTGGAAGGACGTCTGAAATTAAATTGGTTCTACGTAATTACAGAAACTTTGACAATGACGAGCACTCGTGAACGCACACAGACATCCTTATAAGGACTTGAAAGTGTATCATTTTTGTGAGCTGCATGTATCTGTCTCTCTGTCCGTCTGTCCCTCCATCCCTTGCTTCAGCTGCGTCATCGAATTTATGAACACTAACAGGATTTCATCAGACTCAGGAAAAATTCGCTTGAAACATACATAAATAATCATACTCTCGTCTTACGTTTGAACCTAATTAAAGTATAGTTCTGTAGAACCTTAATATGCACTACGTCATCGGAGAATATTTTGGAATATATATTAGGTCCTAATATGTAACTTTAGTCCATTCTAAAAGGCTTATATAATGCTCGGGATTGTGCAATTTTTGGACTTTATCCAACCTCCGACATCCTAAACAATACAAGGCTTCGACATTGGCGTCAGTTTCCATCATCAGATTGCAGGGCGGAAGAATCTGCTGTGTTCGATCGGTTACAAAGAATTTAACATCCCTCAATAGACAGCCTATATCAGTATATGCACCTGAGATATGGTTTTGTGAACGGGACATAATAGGAAACTTCACATTAAAAATTGTGTAAATGCGTATAAATACCTGAAACTAATAGAGGGAAGGAGGTGGAAAATAAACGCATCAAACAAAATCCTCACCCAAACCCACGAACTGCAGAGCAAAGAAGAAAGCGTGTATGTTCATGTTTTACAGTACCCGCATACCGGTAGTGACATCTGTGGAACAAAAAGTGGCCTCCGGTACTGAAATCACACATGACCATGAAGAGTCTGTCAGATCATACCAACCTTCCCTACATGTTGCCAACCTTATTGCTGGTAAGGAAATCCATATGGGACAATTTTTCAAACTGGTTTGGCTGATCGCATTTTCTAAACACACCATGTGTTATACTTTTGTGTCCTTTAGAATATCGGAAGATGGGAAACGTCCAAAAACTCAGTAATCCCGATTTACATTCAACTATCTTAATGCGTATATTTTCAGCACGCGGCCTCCGTAGTCTAGGCGTAACGTTCCCACCTCATGACTCAAGGTACGCGGGTTCAAACCCGGCGGAGGTCGTGGAATTTTTAAGGGCGGAAAAATTCAGGGAACAAGTCCTCCGGGAGGAGGGTCCTCTGAGCAAAATTAGGCAAAGTTTCCCGCCAAAGTAGTTTCAAATTCCTCCTGTAGATGGGGAAGTATCGGGTACCACTGCCAGAGAGGTGGCCGACCTCGCTGGCAGGACGGGGCTGATAGCGAGCACCAGTACTGGCAGGGCATGGCGACTGGTAGAATATCAAAGGGGGGCGTACAATAGACTATTAGTCGCGGTGCATGGGGAAACCCACCCCCTCTACAAATAATAATAATATAAATGCACACTATAATTCGTACTTTAAAAAGTATTAATTCTATTCTAGTAATATTTATATTCTTATTTTTGTATCGCTACGTCAGTGTCTTGGGGTCACGCGGTAGCGTAGTTGGTTGAGGCACTATGCTACAAGCCGGAAGGTCGCGAGTTAGATTCCCGATTAAATCGTTGATTTTTTTTAATTTGCCTAATACTTCCAGCCGCACTATGGCCCTGGGGTCAACTCAGCCTCTAACAGAAATGAGTACCAGGAATATCTTGGGGGTAAAGGGCGACCGGCGCGTTAGGCTGACAGCCTCACCACCACCTGTGAACCGACTGTCTAGAAGAAGTCAGAGCCTCGACGTTTCGCAACCCTGTGGGCCTTCACGGTCTGTTACAGCGATAGCTTTACCTTTACTCTTTATGTCGATGTTTGGGTATTGTATGGTTCATAACCACTACTTTTAGTTACAGTATGGTATCGTGTTATTATACCGTGATCTATGCAAATATTTTCCTAATTTCCTACCTTCTTTTGTAAATTAATATCGATGGATGATATGCTGACCGTAAAGAAATTTTGTTCATCGTTTGCTGTGGCCCTTCGCAGGAAAGTTTGTATATCGTATCGTGTAGTACGTAACTGTTCTCACGCTTCAATATTCACGAGTTCCCCGTCATGCCTATAAGCCCATCTTGTTCCTAGCAGTTTTCTTGTCAGTGAAGTGGCTCCGACTGTACAGGAAGGACCGTAAGGCAAGACTTAGACTGAAACTAGCTCGCGTTTATTTTTGTGAGCTAATCAGATATATGGGTATCCGTGGACGCGGATAATTTATTTTCATATTTTTTACTTGTTTCCTGTAAAGTGAAACGGTAAAGTTATCGCTGTTATTAATTATGCAATTAAGGCAGATGGGGGAGAACAGGCATAGCTCCACCATTCTTGACCTCAGCGCTAGATGGACGTGAGTGGCCAGCTTCTCGACCCTGCTGCTTTCCCTGTGAGGATAGAGTCACCGTATCCATTGAATAGGAGACTGGATATGTACTAGAAAGGAGAAAAAATTCTTGTCCTTGCCAGGAATAAATCCCTGTTGTTTATCTCATAGCCTAGCTGCTATATCGCAACTATACGTATTATTGAAGAAAGCAGTCTTTTGGGATTTGGCACCGTGTATATGTGGTGTTAACCGACGTTTCGGAGGAACGTATCGCCTCCATCTTCAGGGTGGAAGAAAAAATATAAGAAATCTGCAANTGAGTTTCCAAGCGTAATTTAACTTTTACACATAGCTTTAGAGCCGTTTGACAGATTTTGACAAAACTGAATATAGCCGTATCAATATCAGTACCACGTGTAACTTTCGTTTCAAGGACCGGTCTTACAAAATAGTAGGCGTATTAACGGAGACAAAGTCTTCGATATTTATGGACGTTCATAAAACGCATGTGTCATGCCTTGTTCAATACTCATTTGCTTGCTTACTTCCTGGTATAACAACAGTACCTATTAAGTGTGCACCATTGAATGTGTTGTCATTGCTTATGATTACCCTACCTCATAGATGGTAATTTGTAACGCAATGCATGTATCCACATAGCTGACAGGTGCATTACGTAAACGAAACACACCTTTTAACATCACTCCCCACCTACATTCATTTGCAGGTTCTTACTAACTTAATGAACAGAAGAAGTTCAGTGAGAAACTGGGCCCTATTTCTTTGTTGCCAGCTTTTAGATATTTCTGCACATACGGGAAATTACAGCCATGTCTTACTGTACCTATCGTCACTGTGATATTCATATACTTTTGTTCTTAATTATTCAGGGTTTGTTCCACAGATTAACTGCAGGCCACGCGGTGCACACTCCTCTCACAAATGCATGCTACAGGGTCTTTCTTAGAAAGCTGATAGTCGGTTCTTCATGATTTCCCCTGATTTTGTATAAACCAAATATACATCATCGTCTTCGTAAAAGCTCTCTGTTCTCGTGACGTCACGTATACGGAGTGGATGTAGACGGAATTTCGATTGGTAATTGGATTTATTGGTGAACGGAGAAGTTCATGGAGGTAGGCCTAGGCCCACTGGGGCTGTAGTGCCAAGGGGGAAAAAAAATGGATTTATTGAACACTTATACACAACTCGTAACTACAGGTAACTATAGCGCTATTGCTATTTCACACATTCTACAGTTTACTACAGCACGTCCGAAGTCATCTCACTCTGCTGTAACTTCACGGGTTGTCGCCACGTAACGGCTTCCAACGCCGTAGCTTCCTCAGCTTCGGTGTTCACTTATTTACTGGTCGGCTACTGTCTCACAACTAACTCATACTCTTCCATCTGCCGTCTCAAGACTCTTGTAATCGCAGCTGCTCATCACTATACAACCTCGGCAAGGACCCCATAGAAAACACATCCTCCAACAGTCCTTATATTTTTGCGTCACATAGTTAGAGTGCGGATCGCGTAGAGAACGCCGCTTCCTAATTACTCCTTTGTTGCCCGTTACTAATCTGCTGCGGCTATTACCTAGCAACGGCTGTTGTATAGCTGCTTATTTTGCTGCCGTCGCCTAACAACTAACGTACATTCCACAGTACATTTAATATTATCTTTCCATCTAAGCTTAGATCTATCAAAACTTTTGAGGTTTAACAATTAAGATGTTCTATGCATTTCTAGCTTCCCATAGGCATTCTAGAAAATCGATCATTATTTTAAATTAGAAACCTCTGGGTTACTTACTTTTTGTTCTTCCTGCATAAAATAATATAAAAATGGAAATAATTTTTGTCTTACTACAGCATAATTCGTGGAGAAAATATAGGAACAAATGTTATGTTACGTTCTTACTTCGTAAATTAGGTTTCAGTAATGGAGATCACGAGATTCATATGAGTCTCGCAATAGCAATTTTATGGGGAGGACCGATGATTTCATGCCAATAAATAAGATCTTCCAGATAATTTCAGACGATATCGATTCTCGATTTTCGATTCGTGAGCTTCGTGTGGCCAGAGAAAACGTGTTTCGGGCTATCATGTAACTACCTTGACGTACGGAGGATATGAGTGTCGTCATGTTGTCCTCTAGGCGAATTGTAGGAGAGTACAGCGCAACCCGCCCTCACGCACTTCTTCACGGTCAAGTCTGTGGTTCTTATATTCATAAGAAATGAAGTTACAGGAGTCAAATGACCGATTACTTTCCTTAACAAAATTTTATAACCGCTCATTTCAGACATTACTGGAAGCGATTAGGGCCGAACCCTGAACCTTTTAAAGGCAAACTTTGTATATAACCATTAAACCACTTTTCACCTTCAGAGGATTTCACATTAGATTCTGACTGGTGCCACGAATACAGGAAAGAAACAAAAAATCTGACAGTATACCGATAACCAGTGACTTGAAGAAGGAAATACGTTAATTTCCGAAAGGGTGTTTCTACTAAATATATGTATCAGAGGGTGTGCAATATCCAGAATAATTGTGATATATGATGCCAAATATTAGCTCTCATAAATAGGTTATTTTGAGCCTTTTTACCGCATAAATCCATTATAACGTATGTTTCTGTCATACACAAATGTACTGTCGAGTACTTAGGTTATAGAGATCCGATATATTGAGTGTATTTGCCATATGCAGCAGGTATGGCGTGTATACAAGCCCGTCATTCTGGGTCGTTATATCATATAAAACGGCCATGTCGGCTGTTAGGTCTGGAACATTTTACAGATTGGATTAAGTACACTTGAGGCGATGACGTATGCGAGTTTACTCTGCATGTATCTGACACAGGCTGTCATTAGTCAGGTTAATCGTAGTTTAACTCAGTGCCTCCAGAGAACTGAGCTATTATGTCTTGATGCATGTACTCCACAGTGGTTTCCTCCTCAGTGCATTCCATTTCATCGTACATAAACTTCATTTACTCCAATCTGACATAAATTGAGAGCACGAGTTGATACGAAGGTACTAAATTGTCTACGAATTAAGAGTCATATCTTCAACGACTGTATAATAATGTATTATAAGCATTTAGCAGTCTTTCATAGCGTGTGTTCAGGGGTGAAAGAAATGGGTCCAAGAAAGTAAAAAAAAAATTGTTGCAATGAAGAGGGGAATGTTTTGTAAAGGAAAATTGCAAGATTTCTCTCCTCTCAATCTAAGGAGGAGGAATTAGACAACGGAATAAATCAAAAGTGGAAATATTGGTCCATCGGAAAACTGAAATGTAAGCTTGTTAAGTCGAGAGTTTTGAAGGGGGTTGTACTAACGGTAATTCACAAAATATCAGCAATAGTTTATTTTCTACGAATGTCCCATTTAATGGTAAAGCTATCCATGTAACAGGCCTTGGAGGCCCATAGGGTTGAGAGATGTTGAGGGTCTCACATTATCTAGAGAATCGGTTCACAGATGGCGGTAAGGTTGTCAGCCTTACGTTCCAGCTGCCCTTTACCCCCCCAGAAAGATTCCTGGTACTCATTTATGTTAGAGACTGAGTCGACCCCAGGGCCATAGTGCGGCTGTAGGATTTCAGTCAATTGAAATATCCACCTCATCCAGACTCGAAACCGCGACCTTCCGGCTCGTAGCATAGTGCCTCAACCAACTAAACTACCGCGTGCCCCCGAATGTACCATGTGCAGACTAAATATAACCTGACTAAACAAGTGATTTCCAAAGTAATTTGGGCTCTGGTCGCCAAGACAGGTTATCCTCCGGTTTCGGATGGAAGAGACGGCCTCCAGACACGAAACGTATCCTAGAATCAGACCACAAGGAGCGGTCCTTCAGCTTGGGGTTTGGGGAGAAAGTTATCATCGTAAAATTTAGCGCGTTACAAGATGTTATACGGGATCTCAAACTAGGAAGGTTGCTCTGTCGTGACGTGAGCAACGAAAAAAGGGCATGAAATTTGTAACGCGGACCGCTTGGAATCTCTACAGGTCTGGTTCACTGAAACAAGTAGCAAGAAAATTAACGAAGTATAATTTATATGCAAAGGGAGTAGAGCAGGAGGCGAGATAGTTTAGTTACTATAGTGACGGGCTGTGAGCTGGGGTTCGGCTCCCAGTAAGAGTAGTTGATTTTTTCTCTTCTCCACAGAGTTGAGGCCGGCTCTGGGAACCATGTAAACTCCTACCGAATGAGAATCAGGAGCTCTTGTCTCGGGAATAAGGAGGCCGAAGCGTGAAGCTCACTGTTCACCTTCTGCTGGTGCAGAGGTTAAGAAATCATTGATCTATACCGCCATTTCTCCACACATTTCCGCAGCTTGGTGTCTAATTGATTAATCGCCAGAACAACTTTACTTTAGACGGAGTACAGGTTGGATGAGCATAGATGGGAGGCTGATATTGAGACGGGCCCTTATAGAGTGTGGGAGTGTAGACTGTCTTCATCTGGTTCAGGATAGGGACTCTAGCGGCTGGCTCTTGTGAACACGGTGATTAATTTTCGAGTGCCAGAAGAAGGGGGCACGCTGTAGCGTAGTTGGTTGAGGCACTATGCTAAAAGCCGGAAGGTCGCGGAATCGAAACCCGAGGAGGTGGATTTTTCCATTTACCTAATATTTCCAGCCGCACTATGGCCCTGGGGTCAACTCAGCCTCTAACAGAAATTAGCACCATGACTCATCCTGGGTTTAAAGGGCGGCCGGTGCGTAAGGCTGACAACCTTACCGCCATCTGTAATTCGATTGTCTAGAAAATGTGGGAACCTCAACATCTCACAACCCTATGGACCTCCACGGCCTGTTACAGGGATAACTTTACTTTAGTTACCTATGAGAGAAGAATTTTTTGAACAGCTTAGAGGCCATTAGCGTCTCATGAGGGACTCTGGTCAATTTAGTTACTTTATTTAAACCCTGTCTGTAATAGTTCTACTAGTGTGTAAAATGTGTCATTTCAAGAGGCAATCTAATGTGACTGCGGTGATGGTTTATTTCTGGTAGTCTGCAGTCGTTAAGTTCCTTGAAAAAAGTGCCACAGTGGACCACTGTGAGCGTAACACTGTTTTTGCCTCCTCTCTCTCTGTTCTTGATAAATGAGGTCGGTTCCAAACGATTTACGGCTTCAATCCGAAGCCATCAAGAGAGCCCGGCCGTCCTATTGGCAATTGGGAGCAATAACCTTTGCCACCGCATGGTTACTAGGGCTTGTGGCTGGGTGGTGCCCCTCTGGAGGGGGCGTGAGTATGGTAATGTGCACATGAAGCGCAACTTCAGCAAAACAAGTTTCCGGTTTTAAGGAATTCACGAAGCCACTTAATAACGACAAAAAGCGCATTATGGAACTTGTCGGCAGATAGCGATGGACCGTCGCACGTTAAGACCTACTGCACTACCATACGTATCGATAGAAGTGTCTTGAAAATCGTAACATGGCATTTGAGACAGCAACAACGAAATTAAGCAAGTAACTGTAAATTGCATGCACAATAGATCGCTGAAGGTCGCGGTGCAAGGACCAGTAGTGAGGCCCACCCGTTTTTTATGTATGTATGTAACTGTAAATAGCAAAGTACTATAATAACTATCAACAATATTTTTACTTCCATATCACCTGAAGCTAATCTCCAAGATAAATAAGATAACAGAGATATAATAAATACTGTCTTCTGCTCTACAAAGTCGTTTTTCGATGTTTTTTAAGTATATACGGGTATTTTATCCAGAAAGTAATCTGTTTCGAATAAGACCTTTAGTCCTGTAATTATATATATATAAGATACGTAGAGTAATTAAGTGTGGTTCTGTATGGGTGTGAAACTTAGTCTCTGACATTAAGGGAGGAACATAGACTGAGGGTGTTTGAGAACAGGGTGTTGAGGAGAATATTTGGACCGAAGAGAGATGAAGTGACAGGAGGTTGGAGAAAACGGCATAATGAGGAGCTTCATAACTTGTACTCTTTTCCAAGTATAATAAGAATGATCAAGTCAAGGTGAATGAGGTGGGCAGAGCATGTAGCATGAATGGTGGAGACGAGGAATTCATTTAGGGTATTCGTGGGAAAACCAGAAGGAAAGAAACCACTGGGAAGGCCAAGGCATAGGCGAGTTGACAATATTCAAAGGATCTTAGAGAGATAGGATGGGATGGCATGGATTGGATTGATCTGATTCATGATAGGGACCAGTGGAGGGCTCTTGTGAACACGGTAATGAACCTTCGGGTTCCATAAAATGCTGGGAAAAATTCTTGAGTAGCTGCAGAATTGGCGGCTCCTCAAGAAGGGCTCAGTTCCATGGTAAGTAAGTAAGTAAGTAAGTAAGTAAGTAAGAGTAATTACGTATAAATGTTGCGATGTACTAAACCTAATGCTGTCCTGTTGAAGATTAGATCTTTTGACGTAGCAAAGTTCGTTACTCTAACCTCATTATCATTATTAATTTCTCGTAAATTTATGTTCTTTATTGTGGATTTTAAAGTAGGCCTGAATACCTTATCTCTGTCTGTCTGTCTCTCTCTCTCTCCCTCCCTCCCTCTAATTTCACATTGAAACCTAACAACCATTTCATGTGTGAGAATTGATTGAGCAGGGGCTCTAACTCCTCGGATAAAACTTCCATTTGTACAATCGTCATTATCATCAGTTGAATCATTAGCATTTAGAAAAGCAGTTATCACACAACCTGCCTCTTAATGACATCTTTCAGTAACTTATTCTTTGTCGTTTTCGTTGTTGATCTCATTCCCATAAGAAGCAGACCTCCCGTCTTCTTGTAAGATCTTCCGTCATTATACAAATCTTGTAAAAGTAAGGCGTAAGAATGTATTCTGAAACCTAAAGAAAAGGTTATGTGTTACAGACTAGTATCATAATTATCACGTTGCATCACTGTAACGTTTCTGATTCCCCGTCGCTTTAACAATAGCACACTTTTACAGTATTTTGCACACGAATATTACAGAATAGTGTTCATTTGATTATAAGCAGATTCGTAATCACCTTATGTTCGCTATTTATTAAGCTTATGACGCCATTTTACGTTCTTTGTTCTTTCACTTGGTTTCTGAAGTTTAAATTCTCCGGAGACACCAACCGAGATGTCCCTGTAATCATACCAATATGGTAAGCCCTTTCATTTTGTGCACTAACGCATTTCGAGGGTACTTGCTATAACATGCAGATTAATACCGCGGTGACCTACCCGCCACACATTTCGTTCGCCGAGCAAGGATTCCCAGAAAGAAGCCAGGTTACTACAACTGCTTCACGCAACGATGTCAACTTGTACGAGTATGTGTGTCAAATGACTTCAGTCAAGAAATGTTCATTAAATGTTTATGCATTATGATAGGAACGCAATACTTTGTGGGAAGACATTTTATTCCCAGACGGTTTGAGGTGCATGCGGTCTTGGACCGCTTAAACATAACTGATCGCGGGTTCAAACTCCGCTAGGGGCCAAGTACATTTCCACAAATCCCTTTTGTTCTTGTGTTGCTACAGATCGATCTCCATTTTAAAGGGTGCTATAAAATTCCTGAAGCTTCTGAAAGCTAAAAAATTAATTCAGAATCCGGTCTGGGCAGAAGGCCTAACCCTCGAGAGCCGAAGAAGAGATTCCCTTATGCTTCCGGTGTTCGTGACCAGTGAACTAAATAATTATAGGGCAACCGATGTTCCCGAGGAACATCCATCTTCAGGTTTGAATAAGCCTAGCAAGATACAAGCGTGAAAGCAGGTGGAAAGTCGTTCGTCCCCGAAGATGGAGGCGATATATTTCTCCGAAACTTCGGTTGACTTTCAACGGGCCACAGGACGTTATATCCCAGAAGTCAGCACTCCTCATAACCACCGCTGTGGGAACCTCAACTGCTGCATAAAACGGTGTAGTCGGTAGACAGGTCACGGAGGCAGGCTTTTGGGTTGGTCCAGCCATGACAGAAAGCAGAAACAAAAAGGGAGCAACGTATTTGGAGAGCGTGGTACATTCGTAAGAGAAGTGAACAGCATTGCTGCACGGCGCGTCTGCCTCGTTCCAAAGTTACAAGAATCCAGTACTTCAGCTGGCTTGTTAGCTTAAATTTATTTTATCAACATCCAGACAGACGCAAATACACGTAATAACTTTGCCTTCTTTAATTAAATTACGACTTTTTCGATTTATTCAAATTAGTAAGTTGGCTACAGCGTTTAGAAGAATACATGAAGTAATCGTGGGCCGGTCACGGTAGCCGAGCGGTCTAAGGCAAGTACTTTCTTCGCTCGCTTGGAAATCGTGATCGTGGGTTCGAATCCCACTCAGGGCATGGATGTTTAGTTTGTTTTGTGTGCTTTTTTCTGTGTTTGTATACAGGTAGAGGCCTTGCGACGAGCTGATCAACCGCCCAAGGAGACCTACCGAATGTTTAAAATCTAGAAGAACCGAAGTGAACGGAGAAGTTCATGGAGGTAGGCCTAGGCCCACTGGGGCTGTAGTGCCAGGGGGGGGGGGAAAGTAACTGTGGAGGTATCTTCAAGACACGCTACTCGCCTAGTTAAGACGTTATACTACCTAAGTACGTATATTTGAGAATCAAGTCGTCAGACAGAAACTAGTTTTTGTACAGTTATGTTTTGTGGGCATTACAGGTATGTAGACGTCATAGAAGGACAATATTTGTATCTTCTTATCATTCTTCATCTGTGTACTTTTCTCCTTCATTTTCCCTTCTCCTTTATTCTCAGTCTCGTCTTATCCTCCTTCTCAGTCGTCTTTTTTTATTCCCTTCAATTTTCTTCCCTTTCCTTCTCCATGTTCTGTTACGCACAACTGTGCAGTCGAGGTCTGAGAGAGTAATTTAGAAATAAATGGGCGCCAAACAGATTAATGACAGTTAAATGAGCTGTTAAAACTTCCGTCAATTCATAGGTTAAATGAACTGCTACCTCCTAAACAAAAAATAATGCATCTAACTTCTTCTTAGTCTTATAATCATTGGCATAAGAATGCCTTGTACCTCAACAGGAGCTGCTGGTAGGAAGTGTGTGTGCAGGTTTCGAAAAAACAACCTCCTGTCGAAGTTGTTTTGGTTGTGTATAAATAGCGTCTGTACATCTTAACCGCCTGCAGTCTTGTCATGTCAGATATACCCTCTTATTTATGCTGGTTGCAGTCATCTGCTGCATGAAGGAGTAGGGCTGATAGTCTGCTCCGTTCTCTTGAAAATCTCACTTGGTCAATCAGTATTTCATATTTCTATTCTAGCATTCTTATCTCGTGGACCATAATTCAGAACTCTCAGGAATAAGATTTTGTTTTTTCCTTTCAACGTGCCTCTCCAATTTATTTATGTAGTCTAAATTTCTATCTTTGTTTACTCTCTAATATCATTCTGCCCTTTGGCCTTTGGAAATAATTTCTACCAATGTCAGGAAATATATTTCAGCGACTTCTTCCATAATTATGTGTTAGGTTACTGCCCACGCATGTGATTCATATGAAATAACAGGCCTTTAAATTTTGTCTTCTTATCCCGAGTTTCCTCGCGCAATTTTTTTGTTATGATTCTGCTGATTTTGCTATATATTCTGTATAATTCTGCTGAGTTACTTTCCGTATCCTTATTCCTTTACACAGATTACGATTTATTATAAATTATAGAAAAGTTATAAGAAATCACATTTAAAACAATGAAGGTATAGAGAGTAAATTTAAATGATTCCACAGCAATACACATGTCTGAATAGTAATAACTTCAATAGGAAATTAAAGAATGGCTGAAGCACTTCGAATATGATTTATTACATTCCAAATACTTAAATTCATTTATTATACATTGTTCGATCCCCTATTACTACAGTTTATTCAGTAGTTCAACACAGTGGCCGCGTGGTCTAAGGCGTGAACTGTCTTCGCCCGCTCGAATGCTGGGATCGCGGGTTCGAATCCCACTCAAGACATGGATGTCTGTGTGTATGTACAGGTCTTGCGACGGGCTGATCCCCAGTCCAAGGTGCCCTACCGACTATTTACAGGATTAACAAACTGAGAAAGCTGCCAAGGTCCAACAAAGTGCTGCAGATAGATAGACAGACAGACGGGTGGATAGATTATTACAGTGCACAAAGCACCATGGTTCAGATTTGTCTTTCAGCTCAAACTGAGCACTAATCGCACAGAATATGAATGTTACTTACCCTCTGTCGTCAATGAGAGACACGGTGCTATTCCTTTTGCTGAACGCGAAACAAGATTTCACTCGAATTCCGTAAGTGCCTGAAATGAAATACAAATTTTATTACATACTGAAATCTGATACCGGAGCGGGTTCACGCAGAATATTATGTCATGTTCACAGAAAGTGCAGGAGAGAAATGATTAGTTACGTTATTATTATTGTTAACATTTTTGCTGATGTGGAGTATGTAGCTCTCATTGGGAGATAAGAATTGCTTGCAGATTATTAGGTAGGAAGTATGAAATGGAGAAATATAGGCTCAAATTTGAGGACAATATTAAAACGGATAATAATTGATATGCATTCCTTTGACTGGAGACAGGGATCAGTGGCAGACTCTTGTGAACAAGTAATGGACATTTGGAGTTTATGAAAGGAAATGAATTTCTAGAAAACCTGAGAGACTTAGGGTTTTAAGAGAGACGCTGCTACATGGAATTATTTTTCTGTTACTCTTAATAATATTTTATAGCGGTACTTTCTTATTATTAAAATATTAAGTGTATTCAACACGGGTGTATGTATGAGATTATACATTACTTACATTGGCGTGATTGCACTTATTGAAAATTTTTTACTGTCTAAATGAAATAAGTAGTTTTGTCGTTTTTATGTGTATGTGCTTATTTTCTTTGCCCCTTCGCTCGTGCTTACTTTGAAATTGGCCTCTGGGCTGTTGAGTAAGCACGTAAATAAATAGTTGAACTATTATTGTTAATATTATTTTTTGTATTATTATTATTATTATTATTATTATTATTATTATTATTATATCTTGGGGCACGCGGTAGCGTAGTTGGTTGAGAACAATTCTACAAGCCAGTAGGTCGCGTGTTTGACACACGATGAGGTTATCAGAAATTTTAATTTACCTAATCCTTCCAGCCGCACTATGACTGTGAGGTCGACTCAGCCTCAAAGACAAATGAGTACCAGGAATATTCATAGGGATAAAGGGCGGCAGGGCCGGTCACGGTAGCCGAGCGGTCTAAGGCATGTACTGTCTTCGCTCGCTTGGAAACCGGGATCGTGGGTTCGAATCCTACTCAGGGCATGGATGTTTAGTTTGTGTGTGTGCGTTTTTCTGTGTTTGTGTACAGGTAGAGGCCTTGCGACGAGCTGATTACCCGCCCAAAGAGTCCTAGCGAATGTGTAAGATCTAGAAAAACCGAAGTGAACGGAGAAGTTCATGGAGGTATGCCTAGGCTCACTGGGGCTGTAGTGCCAAGGGGGGAAAAAAAGGGCGGCAGGCGCCTAAGGCTGAAAACCTCACAGCCATCTGTGAGCTGCTTGTCTAGAAAATGTAGGAGTCTCGACGTCTTACAATCCTATCGGCCTCCACGACCTCTTACAAGTATAGTTTTACGTTATTATTACTACGTATGTTTTGGGATAAGGACCAGTGATGGGCTCCTTATTACATTTACATGGATTACCCCTTCTAGAATGTCCCTATTCGGAACTAACCATGGAGTTATGAATCCTTCTGATTTCGGACATTTCGCAAGACACTTTGAACGAGGGATCTGCCCACCACGACTTTTCTGTGCTCACAGAGCAAGGCAATATAATATGGTGTGCAGTTGCTCGGCAATCTCACCGTGTCAATAGGATGTGCTGTTGTATAACATTTTCACCTTTCCATTACGGTGCGCGATTGTAGAGTAGTTTCGTCCTGCCTATACGGCGTGAAGAACTCCTTCCGCTTCCTACAACCTACAATCGCTTGTGTGACAGTGCTCTCGCTTCCTGACCGAAAGTGTTCGTTCCAACACTACAGCTACTGATAAGGAAATTCAGTACATGGAATTCATTATCCGTAATTCCTTCGTTAGACACTGAATGAAATGTGTTACCAGTAACATGATAATTGGCGGTACACTTTGCACCGACACTTCAAGATTCTCTCTTCGCGTTGTGATAGAAACGGACGTCTTTCAAGACTTAACTTTAAGAATGATGTTACGCTTACAGCAAGACGGAAAACAGCCGAGGTCCCTATCAGTAATTAAGTACTTTGAAGTACAGAATGTGGGGGAGTGGCTTCACAGCTCCAAGCATTGTTTCTCTCGGCACTGAGTAGAAGGAAGTGGTCAGATTCACTCACGGACCGCTTCATCCTCGAGGAACGAAACCTTGATACACTTCGGAAAAGGAGAACGGGTGGGCCTAAGATCCCGGTCTGATATGGAAAAGACGAAAATCTCTTGCCCTACCCCGGGTGTCGAAATCCGACTTCAATTCCAACTACCACTTCTGACTGCGTACAATTCTATAAACACCGCAGCCAGGAAGCAATTGCAATGAGAGTGGGTCCGACTTGTCGCTAAGAACTTCCGACTTTCCATCTGAGTATCCCTTACATATCGGTACAGGCCTGGCTCAGTAAAAGTGGAGCACTCAAGTTGTCGTCATATTTCAATAACAGGTAGATATTTGAGATCTTAATTTATCTGACAAAGGTCACAAAAATGTCATTCTTAGGAAAGTAGACATGTAAGTGAAACAGTCGATGGAACGATAAGGAACCAGAACTTTCTCTCTTAACATCACTTTCCTGTGTCATTAGCCTACTTGCCTGATGTTACCGGTATAAGTCTGGGGTATCAGGATGTTCGTACATGTTGTATGCACCATTTTAATTAAGGTGTATGACTGTCACGTCGTTAGATAATATTTAAATATCGCTGTTCTTGTTTCCATAGCCTGAAGATAAATAACTCTGCGGCTCAGAAAATGTGTAAGGCTAGGGAAACTACTGCCGTTTTAGGTAAGTTCATCGAAGTTTCTGTAGGAATACTGCACTTGTTCGGCATAGCAGTGACTCTAGCGAATTTCTTTCAGGATGTGCTCGGTTCGAATCTCGGCAGGGACACCATTTATTCTCGATGAGAATTTTCGCGGTTTCCCCTAACCTCTAAGTAAATGCCAGGGTAGATCCCCGCTTAGGCCACCGCCGCGTCCCTCCAAATCATTTCCAATTCATCATCCTAAAATTCGGCGCTTTACAGGTTACATATTGAGAGCTTCATAAGATGACCAAAAAGAATTTTATTCCTTTTCCTACCTTTAGAAATTTCTGGTTTCTATCTTCTTGGGGCTCTCCACGTAGTAGGGTGAGTATTTGCATTCCAAGAAGTATTTTGAATCAAAATTGATTTTGACTCAAAAATTAACACAGGTAATTTTACTCAATGGCGATTTATTACTTACTACACAAGATAGTGACAGTCACATAATTTGACTTCATGATATATATATATATTGTGACTGTATGCCATCTTTGTTTCCTTTTCCTTTGAAATTGTTTGTCTTCTCGTCTTTATATCTCGCATAGTCTTGTTTCAATGCCTCTTCTGTAGCTACGAATTTTTAAGCAAAATTTAATTAATTTAATATAAGATTTCACTCTGAGACCATTCAAATAAACAAATAAATAAGTGATAGTTTTTGATAAACAGTTTATAGATTTAGAATGGTATTGGGCTTTTAGTAACTCAGAACTGGCGGCTGAATACCGTCTTCTAGGATGTAACAGTGTTTACTCTGGTAGACGTTTTATTCGACAGACGTTTCGGAGGGTGCTGCCTCCCAAGGCAGTTACCTCGCAGTTACATCTTCATAGTCACTCCCGTGAGAACCTCAAATCCAACTGTAACTAACTTCGTGGGGCAGAGTCTCCCTCGAGAAGCTAATAGTTGCTCGGCTAGTCAAGAAATCCCTTCATTCTTTATTAAACCCAATGATTAATTAGCGTGTTCAAAAAGCCCTACATTGGACCCTATCTTGAGCCAGTTAAGTTCAATCTCCATCGTTACGCCGTGTCTCATATAAAGAAGGTAAAACTATCCCCGTAAGAGGCCGTGGAGCTCGCTCCGTAGGGTTGTGAGACGTCGAGGCTTCCACATTTTTAGACAAGGGGTCACAGATGGCGGTGAGGTTGTCAGCCTTATGCGCCGGCCGCCCTTAATCCCCAGAAAGATTCTTGATACTCATTTCTGCTAGCGACTGAGTCTACTCCAGGGCCATGGTACGGCTGGAAGGATTAGGTCAATTGAAAAATTCAATGATCTCATCGGGAATCGAACCCACAACTGTTCGGCTTGTAGCATAGTGCCTCAACCGACAACGCTATCCCGTGCTCTTCCGTGTCTCCTTTAGTCTATTTTAATATTATTCTCCCCTCTACTCGTAGATCTCCCAGAGATTTATATCCTTGAGCTTTTCTGCTTTAAATTTTGTGTTATGTTTTTATATATCTCATGGGCACTACTTTCCCCGCCCATCTCACACTTCTTGGTTTGCGAGCCCTAATATTTTGTGAAGAGTACAAATTACGAAGCTCCTCATTATGTCATTTTCTCTAGTCCCTTGTTACTTCATCTCACATTCTTCTCAACACGTTGTTCTTAGGCAGAAGTGGATGTGAGGACGACATGAAGACGTTAAGAACCACTCACTAGGCTACTGGAGTGGTCTTTAAAGGTCGCGGGTTCTATCCAGACACTGTCCTTAATAACCCCTAATGAAAATACTGTGGCATATAGACCCGTTGCGAGGCAAAGACCGTTAAATAGGTAAATATACAACAGCTGTTGCTAGATGGAGGCTCCGCCAACAGACACGAACTCAACAATTTCATGACAACAATTGCACTGCAACAGAGGAGCGGTGTTTTCTACGCGGTCAGTGCCGAAGTGTAATGAGCAGGACAAATGAAGGGTGAGTCATTAGTGAAGTGCTGATTGGTGAGTTGTGAGATAGAGAACTGCAGTTCAGTCGTTGTGAGCTGTTGCTGTGAGAAACTGGTAGCTGATGCCGGGAACAGTTCTGGAAACCAAAGAAAGGGAACGTTCGCAGTTGAGAGCCGCTACCAAGCAACGGCAATGAAGAAGTTTCTGTGGAAACTACTGTGTATTTTATAGCGAAATATAAAATGTAGTCACGAGTTGTGTGTTAAAATGTTCCATAAATCCGTTTAACAATCCAAACCCTGCCTATAGTCACTCCACCAAGTGAAAGTATAAAAACATAAATTGTATCGGCAGAACAATCCTTTGATTTAGAATTGGGGTAGAACAACCCCAGGGAACGTCATGCATTATAATATACTTCTGGAATTCGACTCTATCAAACATAGGAATAATCAGACCGTGACAGGAAACACAGGAGAATCTTCAGATTCTTGCACTCACCGTCTGGCCGCGAGATGTCAGCACGTAGCGTATAGGGATGGCTATACACGGCTTCTTGGACTCTCTTCCCCTTTTCCAGCAATTTGAGGGAAACGAGAGAAGTTTCATTTCGCGCATTCTTGAAGCCAGCCTTGCCGCAAGTGATGACGTAAAACTTGTCGTCTGCGAGCTCCAGAGTCTTATGGACTCTCACTGCGATAGGCAACGACCTCTCTTCTGTTTTCTGTAACAAGAAAAAGCGGGTTTGAAAATCATTGGTATATTGGTATATGTCAACACTAAATGGTGATAAGCGAATTTAATTTTGTCCTCCAGTATAACCATTAGGTCAACTAAAGCTGGTATCGAAATTTATCATTTTTAACAAAATGGCTTCTTAGAGAAGAATGGAAACTCATCGCAAAATACGAATGCTCAATTTCACAACTTTCATTTCAAACACGTTATGATATGGTGCAGTACAGTGTTTCCAAAATGTTTGGATTATTTGGATATCCCAAAGTGAAAATAAGGATCCCGCAAGAAAATTCCATTAAAGGAAGCTAAGCTCTTCTCGAGAAATCGCCAATTGTGTAGCTACTCAAGAACTTCCCAGAAATTTAAGGAACCCTGTTGTTCATTACCGTGTTCACAAGAGCCCTTTCTAGTCCCCTTCCTGAGCCAGATCGATCCAGCCCATAACACTCAATTCTATTCCTCTAAGATCCACCTTAATATTATCCACCCACCTACGTCATTGTCTTCATAATGGTCGCTTTCCTTCTAGCTTTCTCACAAATATCCCATATGCACTCTTCTTCTCCCCATTCGTGCTACATATCCTGCCCATCTCGTCTTCCTTGACATTTTCATTCTAATTATAGTTGGCAAAGGGTACAAGTCATGAAGCTCTTCATTATGCAGTTTTCTCCATCCTCCCGTCACTTCATTTCTCTTCGGTCCAAATATTTTCCTCAACACCCTGTTCCCAAACACCCTCAGTCTATGTTCCTCCCTTATTGTCATAGGCCAAGTTTCATACTTACACAGAACACAATCAAATTATAGCATTGTATATTCTAAATTTTACATTTTATTCAGCAGATGAGAAGACAAAAGTGTCTAGACCAAATGGTAACAAGAATTACCCGAATTAATCTCCTAATTTCCTTCTGAATCAAATTTTGATTTATTATTGTAGTTCCAAAATATTTGAACTCTACCATATTTTCAAGCATCTGTTATCTATCTTTATATCATGATTTTGCCTCGCATTCTGGTGACGAGACAGCAACATATACTTAGTTTTCTCTATGTTTACTTCTATACCACCATCTATACTAGCGTAAATTAGAGTTTCTGTGTTTTTCTATATGGTATCTATATTATCACCCAGTAGATTCACATCATCGGCATAGACCAACGGCTGATGTGTCCCGTTTAATTTCAGTCTCACCTGGTTTTCTCATACCTTCCTAATGGTATATTCTAAAGAAAAGTTGAAAAGGAATGGCGATAAAGCATCTCCTTGTTTTAGACCATTCCGGACTGGAAAATTATCAGACAAGGGTTTACCGATAGAGACTTTATTACACGCTTCCTTCAAACACAATTTAATCAGCCTAGCTAGTTCCATGGATATCCCAAACTCTACATAAATATAATCAAATATTATTATTATTTTTATGACCTTAATTTAACTAATGATCATTTTGGGGCATTTTAATGTAATTTTCAAAGGAAGAAAATAATTACCTAAAGTGTGATTTTCATCAGAGGAAAAAGATTTATGAGGATGTGCAATTCGCCAGCAGATGCTTGTGTGAAACTGGATTATCGGTTTGCTCAGAAACAAGAACAAAATATAGAAACGGTATCAATGCGGAGCCAGATTTGAAATTAGACCTTCCCATCCGAAGCGAGACAGAATTAGAATTCATGGAACAAGGAAGAAAAGAACACCTTTCACACAGGTAATTACGAATGTGCGCCCTATTATTTTAAACCTTCAATTTTATATACATAAAAATTATTCTCGGTTCAAAAATGTACAATTTAATATGTAGCAACTTTTTAGGGGTTCTACAAATATTTCTTCTAGTGCGAAAGTGTTCCGTGGCCAAATTAAATTTGGACATACTGGTAAAGGTTACAGAATACAGCCATCGAACGAAATTAATTGGTCACGCACGAAATTGCTTTATTATGTACAACGCCATGATTCAAGATATACGTACAATCAAAAGTAAATCATGAGGCGTGCAGGTTAACTCAAGAACATTAATAGAAAATATACGTGTATATTTACTATACAGGCTTATACATATAATTTACGGTTAATTTGATTTTAATAACACTATATTTTTTAAAGTTTGTTGTTAAAAATTTGCTCTTAATTTGTGGTTAGTTTGATGGGATTGAGATCTATCGCTTTTAAGTAAACGTTAAGCTAAGCAGTAAAATACACTAACTTATATTTAATTATCTTTCAGTGTTACCGCATTTCATGTCTGTGTTTCTGATATTGTGAGACCAAAAATGGGGGAAAAAAATTAAGCTGTAATTTGGTACTAATTTCATGGAACCAATAGTCTCTCGGCTAGTCAAGAAATTCACCACCCTTTACAGAACCCTATGCTCTATAACTATATTTATAATATCCTGCTTGCCATTCGTTTTCATCCCAAGCCAGATGAATACAATCCACATTGTCACTTTCACATACTTTCTTTTTCGTTTTGCGTAATTCATTGACTTTCATGTTATTTAGTGTACAAGGTTAGCCTAAAAGAAATAGACAGTTTAAATGACTCGTGTCAACACGTCGACAACACGTGCAAGTATAGAACTTCAAGTTCCACAAAAACTGTGCGCAATATCTTGCGTAAACCTTTACGAATGTTCCCTTACCGGTTGCAATTATTGCAGAATCTCACAGAAAACGACAAAACCCTCCGTCACTCATTCTGTATGGACACGCAGCAACGGAAGAAAGTAATGATTTCTGTAGCCGGCAGTTTTCGGTGACGAATCAACGTTGCACATTAGCGGTACGGTGAACAAACACAAAGTTCGTATATGGGGAACTGACGTGGGCATGCTGAGAAGCGTTTGGGAAGAACTGGACTATCGCATTGATATTTGCCGTGTTACGGAAGGGTCACATATAGAACACTTGTAACTTACCCATGTAAACTTCAGGGCATACTTTTCAAACCATGTACGTATCTCGGCCATGCCATTAAAAGTCTTCTTTCTGTAAAATTTTGAATGTTTCTATTTCTTTTAGGCTAACGTGTATATTCGAATCAACTGTTTATTGCTTGTCACACTACATGTAGAAATAATTTTTGTATTACTTTGAATATACACCGCATAGTAATAAATTATAGGAATTAAATAATCCTTTGTGCGTTAATTCGAATATGAGAAAATCCATAACTCTTCTATTTGAGCTTTATGCGAAATATGCCTAGAATTGTTTTTGCAGAATAATATTATGTTAACTCCTATAGAGCAGTGTCAATTATCCCTTGTTTTTATTTTAAGTAGGTCATTATGCCGTGGTGTTTAATTGTGGCTGTCATTTGTTTCTCATAAAAAAGAAACAGCTCCTTTCCCTCTCGAGAACACCAGAATTCGATTGAGATTTCTGAAAGAGATGCTGTATGTTTTCTGAGTGTTAAGAACTAACCTTGCAGATGTTGTGTAGACGAGCTTTTCCTTGTAGAGGGTTACGCGTCATGTTATGGTATTATATGAAGTGAATACATTTTACTGTATTACACCGTCCCCACACAACAAGCAGCCTCACACAGTACATACTTATATATTTAAGCCACGTTACTGGCAGTGGGTCTGTGTGATGGTCATCAAATATCCGACACCGGAAACCGCAGTCGACCGATCAGCGCCCGTTTCTTCTTCCGGAGGTCCAGGGTTTTCAAATCTCGACCCGGAAACCAGCAAACCTAACTAAGATTTTCCTAGTTTTCCTCGGTCTACGTAATGAAATTTTCGGGGTATTATCTCAAATTAGGCCATGACCACTTCTTTCCACAGTCTTACAAACTGATTTATTCACTGCAGTCCAGTCAATAGACGCTATATATTCCATCTACTGGTTGTCGTTAAGTAAGCCATAAATAGATGAATAAATAGTTACACAACATCAGCAGATCCATATAAATTACACACGTCAGTGTTATCTACGTATCCACCGCAAAGAGAAACAACAACACAAATTGTCAGCATAATATCTGAGTGGACAGCACTGCAACCTGTTCTAAAATTAGGGCCCATGACAGTGCCGCTTTACAACCAGCCAATCAGCAATAATAAAACAGCCTCAATCGTGATACATAGCGCACATACTCGTATATGCTAGTATATGCTAGTAACAGCATACTTCTGTCTGTCTGTCTGTCTGTCTGTCCTGTCAGTCACGTTAGATATCTTGGAAACTAGAAATGGTAGAAGTAAAAAAAAAAAGAAGTTAGAACTATCCCTGTGATAGACCTTGGAGACTCATTGGGCTGTGAGATGTCGAGGTTCCCACATTTTCTAGACAATCGGCTCACAGATGGCGGTGAGGTTGCCAGCCTTACGTGCCGGCTGCCCTTTACCCCCAGGAAGATTCCTGGTACTCATTTCTGTTAGAGGCTGAGCCGACCCCAGGGCCATAATGTGGCTGGTAGGATAGGTAAATTGAAAAATTCAGTGACCTCATCGGGAATCGAACCCGCAACCTTACGGCTAGCAGTATAGTGCCTCAACCAACTACGCTACAGCTTACCCCCAATAATGGTAGAAGAACTATAGCATATACGAAAAACCGGTCACAGTAGCTACGCGGTCTAAGGCATGAATTGTCTTCGCTCGCTCGGACGCTGGTGTCGTGGGTTCGAATCCCATTGAAGGCATAGATGTTTGGTGTGTGTTTGTTTTTTCCTGTGTTTAGATAGCTGCCTTGCGACTGGCTGATCTCTCACCCAGTGATTCCTACCGTCTGTGAAAAAATTATTACGGAACTGAATAAGGGGCCTGGGACCTAAATGGGTTGGAAGAGTAATTGGAAAATATATATAAAAGTTGTTAATTTAGAAAGTAAAATTAGGAAGATTTGTTAATTTTGCTGTTCCATATATGGTTTCGAGTCCAACTGAGTTCCCCCCCCCCCAACCTCTCCATAAGAAAAGCAATGGGCCCATGATGATGGTGAGTAGTACCATGTTTTCATAGTAGTAGTCATGATGACGAAACTTGTTCAGGCCACAAGAACGACATGCGAGCACAGAAACCCTAGTTACATGTAGCCACCATGAACAACATAATTGCTCCTGAAATTGCAGTACAGTTTTTCTCTGCGCTCTCAAGCTAGTGCGCTATAATCAGAAATATGTCAGAATAGTTACCGGTTTACCTACATATAGTAATAATGTATTGATTTATATGATATAATAACTATTTTCTCCTTAATGCTTGAAATGAAATATATTCCAAAAGTCGGCCATTACTGTTTATTATTTGACACAAGTCACTAAATTAGTACAGACTACGGCTGAATAAGAATAAACTCATTCGAGTCTAATAATTAAATGATACTAAGTGTAACATTGCCGGTCACGGTAGCCGAGCGGTCTAAGGCATGCACTGTTTTCGCTTGCTCGGAAGCCGGGGTCGTGGGTTCGAATCCAACTCAGGGCATGGAAGTTTGTGTGCGTTTTTCTGTGTTTGTGTACGGGTAGAGGCCTTGCGATGAGCTGATCACCCGCTCAAGGAGTACTACCGTATGTCTAAGATCTAGTAAAACCGAAATGAAAAGAAGAGTTTCATGAAGGTTGGCCTAGACCCAAATGAGGGCTGTAGCGCCAATGGGAAAAGAAAAGTGTAACATTAATACAAATTATCAATGATATCATTCAATATTTATTAAATTTAACTACAGACCCCTCGTAAATACTGAAGAGCTCTAATAGAGTCTAAAAATATTTGATGTAAATTTCGCAATCTGATTAGTTCTTAACTTATCATATATAGTTACATATACCCTTGTACATAGGCAGACACATACTGACTCATTAATTTATTGTTCTGTGGTTTTATTATAATGGACCAATAAATTTTAATCTGCATAATGAGGAGCTTCATAACTTATACGCTTCTCCAAGTATATTTAGAATGATCAAGTCAAGGAGAATGAGATGGGCAGGGCATGTAGCACGAATGGGGAGAGACGAAATGTGTATAGGTTATTGGTGGGAAATCTGGAAGGAAGGAGACCAATGCGAAGACCAAGGCTTAGGTGGGTGGACAATATTAAAATGGATCTCAGAGAGATGGGATGGGAACGTATGCATTGGATTGACCTGGCTCAGAATAGGGACCGGTGGAGTGCTCCAGTGAATACGGTAATGAAACTTCGGGTTTCTTAAAATGCTGGGAATTTCTTGAGTGGCTGCACAATTGGCAGCTTCTCAAGAAGGGCTCAGCTCCATGGGTGATGAGCGAGGGCCCAATAAATTTTACTTTGGAGAGCTTAATATCGAAGTGAAAAGGGCTATAAACCAGCCACTTTTCTTCATCTGTCCATACAGACTTAACGATCTCTCAATGAATGTATACGGGGAAAATATTCTGCAGGACTTTTTTACTCGAATTCCTTCTGTATTATTCTTTCTGTCCATACTAATAACGTAATTTATATCTTTGTCTTTCGCATGTACTTCATTTCGTCACTGTTGAGCATTATGTTTGCTCAAAGACAAATGTTATAGATCTTATTCTAATTTCTCTAACACAAATTTTGATAATCGCCATTACTAACTCATTACGTCACTATCTTTTCCGCTGCTACATTCATGGATCAGAATCTTTGACTTGTTCGAATACCAGATTTGGTTGAGTAAATACATGCTTTTTCGAAAAGCAAACACAACTGTATATATGTTGAATACTTCTCAGCATTTCTTGAGAACACAGGATATCACAAACACGCGGGAAACGTTCAGTCAAGGAGGGGCACTGGAACTCCCATGTTTACAATCCAATAAAGCCCATCATGACGTACCGTATCGGAAGCTACACGACAGTTGCTACAGAATTATTAAAGAACACCTGTACACTGCCATTAAGCAACGAATCTGTCAGCAATTTTTAAAAGGTTACGCTCCTTGTACATGACTTGATGTTCAATATGTTTCGGTACTGGCCGAACATTTCCGTATCCTTCCATACACGGATATGCATACACATATCGGGAACTGAGTAAAGTCTGAGTAAGTAAGACGGAGATATATCTAAAGTAAATAAATCGGAAATAATGTGGGAAGCACTGACGGTATTAAGAAAACAATTGTGTGCAGATTCACGAATCATTTATTTGCATAAGTAGCGTCAGCAGAGATGTTCCGTTATTCACTTGAGAAATATTTGCAAAGAAAAAACCGAACAAACAGTAAAGTAGAAGGGCACTTCTAACTTGGAAAATGAGGTTAAGTTATATGGCTAAAAGCAAAACTGTTCGTGACAATGAATTCCGCCATCGCCCTAGTGCTAAGCACTTTAGTAACTCCTAGGGACAGTTTGCTTACAAGAGGTGTGATCAAAAAGTTCCGGACTGCTTGCAAGTTAGTTGGTATTCTGCGTCTAACACATATACTAGTATATCACTGCAACATAAAGAGTTAGTGACCTGATTAGGCCGTGCCATAACTCAAGCGGTTAGTCGCTAGCTTCCCACCACAACTACCCGGGTTCGATCTCGTGTCTGGTCAAGTGGGAGTTGTGGTGGTCAAAGTGGCGCTGGAGTAGGTTTTCTCCGAGTTCTTCGGTTTCCCCTGCCAATCTTCATTCCACCAATTGCTCCACAATCACCCTCACCTATCATCTGGGGCTGGTACAATAGACCAGAAGTGGTCGCAGTACAAGGGACTTAGTCCCACCCCATTAGCAATAAAAAAATAAGTGACCTGATTCGGTATATCATCATTTGAAAGTTAAGTCTTTCTTCAATATAGAGTGCGATCCAAAGTCGCCATACTGGAAATCTGGTTAAACACAGAGACTTTTCTTCTGTGAAGTTACCTTTTCAAAATACAGCGCACTCTCAGAAATGTTTTATACAAAGCATACCAAGTTCCTCTGATTTTGGTGTCAAAGCAGTAAGAAATGATTCTTCGTGAAACCAGATGGATGCACTGCAATTGGCGGCATTCTTTTAGCTCACACATCGACCATAAAAATAAAAACCTACTTCAGAAAGAGTGATTAATGAAAGTTCATTTTTTATTTTAATAGTCGCATTGGTAGACATTTTCATGGCAGAAGTGAAAACTTCCTTAGCTTGTAACCACCCAACAGCAGGGTCAAAGATGACGCCCCAAACTTGAAGGATGTGTTAATGTACTATTTGTTCAAGGCTATCGCACATTTCAGAGAGTGGTAATATATAGTTCAACAACAAATATGGCAGACAATTATTCAAATAAATGCCGTATTTTTTTAAAGAATAGAATTGCAGTTAACTTATTACGAGAAGTCGAAATTATTTAAAGGTTCGTATGTGTAGGTATGAATGTATTATCGCGTGTATCAGTGCCTATAGACGGGGTTCGGACTGGTAATTATATTTATTAAACATTTACAGGTTGTAATTACAAATAGATATAACAGTGTTACTGATTCTCATATTAGGAATCGCCCAAGGCTAATCTTGTAAGTCCATTTCCGTTAGTCTTCACTATCCACTTCCTGGTAACGGATCTATAACACAGGAACTATATATGAGACTCACTAAATCACACACTCCTAAGTACTACAGAACACATAACGTCTTCAAATCCCGTTAAATCTTCTCAAGCTGATTTCTCGTACTCCTCTGTACACCTCAAGCTTACTGCTTGCTTGCTGTACTCCTCCGCTCACTGCTGTACTCCTGCCACTTACTGCTCCAGCTTCGGAATTCTGCTCACTTATGTAGAAGCAGCACGGATACGCATCGCAGAAAACATATTTCACGTGATTGCTACCCAGCCAATTGATTTGTACGCTAGCTGGACCTAGAGAAAACAGGTGTCACGTGGTAGATATCCAACTAGTCCTTTGGCGCGCTGGATGAATCTATAGAAAACATATCATGTGATCGCTGAACACTGTTGTGGTCAGGTCACTGCGCATGCGCAAACTGCACGGACGCAAAGAAGATAATGTTCCAGTATTGTTGGCGGCGTATGTGTTGCGGGCGGTGCCTAGCAATGGATGTACATGTCACAGTATATTCGTGATTGGGGAAGTGCACAAATATAAATATATAAAAACCAAGAACTACTTGACAACAAAGTATAGTCGTGTGTTTTCTGTAGGTCCAGCCAGCGTACCAATGAGCTGGCTGGGTAGCAGTCATGTGACGTATGTTTTCTGTGATGCGTGTCCATGCTGCGTCTACAATTAAAAAATACAGCTGGAGCAGAATTGAAAGTATGGAGGAAAGAGGCCTTTCAATTAATTTTCTCAACAGTCGTCAGGGTTTTCTTGTGCTTTCTTCAGCATTCTATTCCGCGAGATGCAGTCAGCCTTATGTTTTCATCGTACTTCTGATATTCACACTCCTCTGGGTACTTCAAATGACAACTAACCCCCTCTAATCTGGTTACACTTAATCAGGATCGAAATATTAAATTGGAAACTACTGTTCACAATAGAGTACATACTTTAAAAGATATGTCATTTAGGAAGGCAGATGAGTCACTTGTATGTTCAGACAAAAATTGCGGTTTCTTGAAACCTGCTTTATTATGTTCAAAAAACAAGTACAACATCCGAGTCTTCAATAGATGAAATAAATATATTACTTTTTTATCTATTTCCGTCAGCAGTACTTACATCATTAAATTTTCCATTTATTTTGCTCTAATTCTTTTGTGTTTTAGGGCTACATTTTGCTTCACTAATCTGGATTATCGCTTAATCCGTTCTGCCTCCCCCATTTACTCCGGATTAGCGAGGGTTTGTTTTACTTGTATTTATTCGAGAATTTTTGCCCGGGACCGCATTACGATTGTTCCCACAATCCTCTCAAGATCTAGCCCCGTGCGGTCTTCTTTTTCTGTGCACAAAAGTCGTGTTCTTAATTAACGGAAGAACATTGGTAACGTCATACCCATGGTCTCCACAGATGCTTTCCATAAGGGCACTCTCTTTATAATTCCTGTGTAACGTCATTCTCTGAAGTGGGAAGCATAGACTAGCTAAACTTGTCAAGTATTAAGAAAAAATACTGAGTCTGGGAATGTTTTGATCACACCTCGTACTGGATATGCCGGTAGATTGGGAAAGGAAATTGCTGGTTGCCAATATACGAGCAGCGGAACGAATTTATCGCACAACACGAGAACCACAAATGATTTGCATTTCTTTCTGTAAGTGGCGGAACATAAAGACTGGTGCGTACGTGAACTTCTCTCCGTAAGGAGCAGTCAATAGGGCGTGTGATCTTGTACCCGGCTTTACCGTTACTATGGCCGCAGAGCAGAATTTCTTCACGCATTTGTTTTTTATTGCAGCGTGTTCTCCCATATGCGGTTTCTCTACATTGACGTCAGGTATAGTCTATCTGTTCAGGGGCTACGTGACAATGAAATCGCTGTATATGTTTTGACAATCAATTGAAACGTCTTATTAAGTTAGACATTCCTCATGTTACCGCTAGTGAATATTTCCTCTTGTTCTAGTGAACTACATTTTGCTTTGTTTGTACGAGTACGTTATCCGTGTCTATCTTCTCAAACGCACAAACGGAAGAAAGGAGTGTACTTCTTACACGAAACATAGGACAGAAATTCTAACTACAAATTTAATTGAAATTTTGTAAATACTCATTCTGCTGTCATGATATCACCCGACTCTCTGGCACCCGAAGGTTCACTGCAGTATTCACAAAATCCCGCTATTTGACACTCAGAGCCAGTTCAATCCGTTCTCAAGCTACATACCTATTTCTCATTTCTTTTGTCCTTTCATAACAGAGTAAAATGACTCAGTCGGTAACAGTTCTGACTTGCTTTCTGGAGATGATCGGTTCGAATCTTGGCCAGGGCACCGGCTATAATGATTGAGGTATTAGTAGATAACGAGATTGCCTGAGACAGGCCCACGACCTCTTCCTTCCTTTGCATATTAGTGATTTATTAATCATCTTATATTCGACGTTACTGTGAGCTCCTGACAGCATCGTTAAATAAATGTCCTCCAATCTACACCTCAGTCTTCCACTTGACTTCTTCCACCGAGGTTCCTAGTCCACAACCTTGCATGGAATTATCATTTTATTCATATGTGCTATATGCTTCTGCTATTGAATCGTATTTCTCTTTTTAGAATATAAAAACCTATGCCGTCATATTTACTCGTATATTTGTAACCTGAGCAAAAAGTTTCTACACAGAATAACATTTCCTTTACGAAGCATTTTACGCTTCTTTTCATACCTGCGATAAAAATACTTACAGATTTCCGGATGTACTACTAAATGAGGCGTAACAAGGCAATTGGTAAGCAGTTGTGTCGGTGAATGTACGTATTGTCATGAGTACGGTTGACTTAGAGACGTGGTTTGGACTGGTAATTGGATTTATTGAGCACTCCTTGTACAGTCACTGGTAATCACAATAAATTACAATAACTCGTAATAAAGCTTCAGCCGATCCCATCTTCCTTGACTGCTTAGGATTCATTCAGTTCTGATCTGGACTGTCCCCATTGAATCCACTCTGCAACCGCAAGCTCCTTGCTACTTTCAGAGTGTTAAAGAAATAGGCGCTTAATTGGAGAGGCCCCTCAGTTCAGATTTGAGAGCTAAACTGATCTCGGACTACTGTAATTTTTTCTTTGTTTTCATGCTTTGTGGTTTGTTTTCTGAAAGTACGAGTGTTTTATAAGTAGCGACGTATATGTTCATAAATTGTACTTTTTGCCAAGTATAATTAGAATGATCGAGTCAAGGAGGATGAGGTGGACAGAGCATGTAACACGGATGGGACGAAGAGGAATTCATATAGAATTTGGTAGGAAAGCCAGAAAGAAAAAGACCACCAGGAGGACCTAGACTTTGGTAGGAGGATAATATTAAAATGTATCTTAGAGAGGTAGGATGGAGTAGTATGAATTTGATTTATCTGGATCAGAATAGGGACCAATATGTGAACACGGTAGTGAACTTTCAGGTTCCATAAAACTTTTGGAAATTCTTAAATAGCTGCGCAGCTGGCGGCTTTTCAAGAAGGACTCAGCTCCGTGAGTTGGTTAGTTAGTTAGTTAGTTAGTTAGTTAGTGATAATATTTGGCTTTTTCTGAAAGATGTTGAACGAATAAAGTGAGAGAAATTTATTGTGTAAGGTGTACTACCAGACACCATTCTTCCAAGCTTTAATGTTATATTTCTAATAAAACATTTTGGCCTATTCAAGTTCATTACTTTACGAAGTAGGTTTCGCCTTGACCTGCGTTAAGTAGTTGCTCTTACTATGCTTGTGCACACGGATTAATTCTGGCGTCTCATTATTTGCAGACAGGTGTAGTGATGGCAGTGGCAACGGTTGCAGTTCGTAACGGATTACTAAACACCAGCAATCAAAAGGAAAGGTACGTTGTTCAAAGTTTTACATACTTTTTGAGCGACGATAGTCTGTCCGTGTAGCATGATCAGTACTTGTCTTGGCACTATAACAGTCAGATTATTTGTTCTGAAATTTATTTCTGCAAACTCTTCGCAATAACATCCGGGATGACTCAGAAAATTATGTACCACAATAGAACTGTTCAGATCGTGTTTGGGCGCTAAAGGCATATACTTTAAATAGTTCCTTGAGGAAAGCTTGACACTGATTCTGTACTGCCATTTTCGCTTGCTACTATAGTTTCCTGCAATTAACGTGCAATAAAGGAAGAAAGTAAAAAAAGGGGGGTTGATAGATCAGGGCTCTGAACAAATTGCACTATTATATTTTTATAAGAGAGTTTGTTTTAACGGTTTATTTTCAGAAACAATTTAATACGTTTCAGTAGCTACAAAAGATAAACGAGATAGATTATTACCATTTTCCGTTTTGAAATTTGTGTCAGAAAGACATTTAATTCATACCTTCCTGAATGCTCCAAATGTTGAATATCAAATGTCAGGAGAAGAGAGGGTAAGTTTATTTATTAAGAGATACTTCTGTTCTGAAGATGGAGGCAGCAGGTTACACCAAACAACTAAACTACACAACGTCATATCCCACTGTGATGCCACTGTGAGAACCTTATTTCAAGTCGTTAGACCACGCATCTACTGCGTATACTGACTCTATGAATACACGGGTTGCAGAGTTAACAGGCGTATCTCACGCCCACCGTGGAAAAATACGAACTGCAGTTAAGGCTAGAACAGACTGAATAGTCTATCTAATTCATGTGTACGTGGTTCATAGCAGAGTTAATATTGATATCTGCTGTGGTAATAAACTGACAATCCTTATTTACATAATTTATCGATCGCATTTACTGGATGTCTTCAGTGTTTACAGGATTACTTAGCTTAATTCCCTGAATTGACTTAATTACAGGCGTCGATGCTTAACTATTAACAGCAGGGTCAAGAAATCGTAAAGAATTTTTTGTTGGATTAGAATTTGTGCATGCTTATTTCTCTTCCTGCAAACTTCTTTGTTAGATATCTGAAGGGTATATTACAACAGGTGTGCTGACGACTGAAATTGTTGTCGATAATGCCGAAAATGATTTTACTTAGGTAGCGTCTACACGAGCGTACAAAATGCGTCCGTTGTAACGAAGGTACATTATGACGAACGTTGCTGAGGACACCACACAGTTGCAGAATGCGGTGCTTAGTCTTTTGTCTGCAGTGAAACTACACCCTTATTCTGCAACTGTGTGGTGTCCTCAGCAACGTTCGTCATAATGTACCTTCGTTACAACGGACGCATTTTGTGCGCTCGTGTAAACGCTGCCTTAAGGCGTGTTTCATAGTGGAGCTCGTATTCTTCCGTTTCTGTGTAGCGCTTATGGATGCTTCACAGAAATGCTTTTGCCCACACACATGAGAATGTTCTATGCTCATATGGCACTTTCTCGGAACGGGATTTACACACGTGTAAATGTACCTGCAATTTTGCACACAGCTATGCCAGTTAACAAAGTCACCCAAAATGACAACCGATAAAGTATTATAGCAAATACCACCGGACTATTAAATCATAAAATAAGAATAACAACGGTTAATATTTGAGATTGTTTAATGAATAATTAGGAGTTCTTATATTTTTTTAATTGCGAGTGGGAGAAATTGGTTTCGGGTTGTGGTGACACAGTACATATTCCCGTATAAATTTAATTAACCCTGTAACTTTATCAAATGTTATGGTTATCCTGTAATTTCATGACATTAAGACTCCGATCTTGACACAGAATTTATGTTAACGTACGGGTTGAAATATAGAGCAAGTTGCCGCCAAGCCGGCAACAATCTCTTTCCCTTACACTACAATTTAATTATTTGATACAAGTAGAAAAACAAGTATGTAGGCGTAATGAAGTCAACAAACTATACAATTTCATAAGGTGCATTATTTGTATTATAATGGAAGAAATTTATTAAATATGCCTTTCAGATTACCTCAGGTGGCATTATATACATTCCATGCTTCATGATGACCCATTCAGGCATTCAAATAATATTACGCTTACTACCTCAACTGTCTGAGAGGCTGCAGTATTGTTACTGCTGATGAGAGGTATTTGTGAAGTACGCCGTCGAGATGGGCTCTTCTGGCTTGATATACATACCAAGTTTCATGAAGATTATTTGCAACATTTAAGAATTGTTAGGAGGGGACACACATACAGACACACAGACACAGATATACAGAACAGTAATTCGATTTTATAAGCCTACTTTTATTTTTACAAAACAAGAAAAATAGGCTAAAACACAAACTACATGTGTGACGAACATCTAAATAAGTGATTGCATGAAAATAACGAGAGTTGACGATAAAAGACGGTTATTGGCAGACCCATCTACTGACAGAATTAGCATTGCCTAGGAACGGCTCCTGCGCCCTCACAATCTCACACAACACCATTACAATTTTATGGTAATTTATGCACGTGGTACATGTTCAAAGATATGGCCATGCTCCAAAATTCTGAATTGTGTATCATGTCTGCACAGCAGGAATTTGTGAGGAATATGGCGACCAAAACCACTACACCGTGTCCTGTTTGTCACCGCTCCGTTGTTCACAACATGAAATATCGCAAAACAAGGGAAAACTTATTTTCAATCCGGACCCTTTGATCTACTAGAAGGGAAATGAAACATAGAGCATCAGAACGTCACTGATTGTAAAATAGTAATTTGTCGAATTGTAAATTATTTTTCATTTAACGTTAACTAGAATTTGTCTATCGGTATAATTTATCAGTCTCTCACTGGCACTACCAAGCCAGTGTCGAGCGACATATATAAAAATAACTGAGTTAATTTTTCAACCTGTTAGCTATAAACTGAAGCAACGTACTTAGTACTTTCTCCCATATACAAGGCAATTAAGATAATCTCTCAACTTCATTAACTATTCATCCCTAAGGACACATTTTTGCACAAAATATTGAGATAATCTTTCTAAAAATCTTAATTACCAAGTCGTTTCGAGTAATTATTTCCTGGTTGCAAGTTTGATTACATTTCAGAGTAAGGGTTTATAACTTTTACAGAGCATCCGTTTCTTATTTGATCACTGAGTAGTACAATAGCTATTAAAATAAAGCAAGGAACTAACCAAGTTTATATTACTTTTAAACTCTAAGATTTAAATACATCTTTATAATGTAGTCGCTCGTCAATTTGCGTTACTGTCGAAATAAAATGCATCAAAATCGTATTTCATTTTTAATTAACACAAGCTTAATATTTTCTACGAACACCTCTTGAGAAATAGTCACGTAGAAGTACTAGCATACGCAGGATAATAATATTTTCAGCAACAATGTCACTCTCATTCCGTAATTAAAACACCTTTCAGCACCTTAAATAGCTCCCATTGTCAAAGCGGAACTGTCAGTCTACCAAATGACTACCTGTTGTCATTAGACAATCGAGACATATAGAAGTGACATCTATGGCAGGCGTTCTTTACCCAAAGCTCTGCGATGCAAGAGTTCTGTATCTTTCACCGACCCCTGAAATTTTTGCGGAGGCTCTATCTACAATGAGAAGTATTACCGGTGGTTATTTTACGTATATAATATGTAATTTTCGTACATGTAATAAATATAAAAATACCCTTCTAACAGGCCGTGGAGGCCCATAGGGTTATGAAACGTCGAGGTTCCCATATTTTCTAGACAATCGGCTCACAAATGGCAGTGAGGTTTTCAGCCCTGAACGCCGGCCTCCCTTTACCCCCAGTAAGATTCCTGGTACTCATTTCTGTTAGATGCTGAGTCTACCTCAGGGTCATAATGCGGCTGGGAGGATTTGGTCAATTGAAAAATTCAATGACCTCATCGGAAACCGAACCCGCGACCTTGCAGCTTGTAGTATAGTGCCCCTCGGGATATGTAGCAATACGTTATCATCAGACTGCAGTATACACGTATTTGTTCTGTTTTGCATGTCGACAATTAATTCTTTTAACTGAGTGTCCCTCTCGTTACGTTCTGTTCGTAACCGAGTAACCTGGCTCAAGCGATGAAGTCTCAGACTTGTACTGAGGAGGAGCCGAGGTTCGAATCTCGACCGAAACATTCAGACTGAGGATTCTCGTAGTTTTCCTCAGTTCCTCCAAACGATTACCACGGCCTTTGCCCTTCATATCACTTTCAATTCGTTATTCGCTATCATCCAATCAATTGACGCCATATAACCCTGGTTGTTGGCCTCGTTTAGTAAAGTAAATAGATCCTCCGTGTATTTAAGTAAAACGCAAGGTAATTTGATTCTTTGTATAAACTTCTGTCGCAGAATAATCATCTGAGGAATTCATACCTTTGATGAATGAAATAAGGTATGAAAGATGGAATTCCTGTTGTGAGGCTGATTACAATATCTTCTATCTCTCTCCCCCTTTTCCAGTTGCCCCCAATTTGGAACATAGACAATCCGAGAAACGCTTTGTTTCACTCCAGTTTCTTAATTCTAAGAGAGTCGGCAGGGCTTCTTGGACGGGGCATCAGCCCGTCGCAAGGCCGCTACTTACACAAACACAGAATAAACGCAGAGAGACATCCATGCCTTGAGTGGGATTAGAACCCACGATCCGAGTGTTCGAGCCAGCGAAGACAGTTCATGCCTTAGACCGCGCGGCCACTGTGATCGGCCCATACCTTCTATTGTGTCACTTAATTCCGGAAAAAACACACACGACGTTCTAAATAAGAAAAGGAAAGATTGCCCCACTTAGTTTCACTTTCGGAGTGTCCAAATTTGAGAGACCTGTAAGATGTCTTCTCTTCTATTTTAACGCTAGGCGTACTTTTGTATTCATGTCGTTCCTCAACAGGTGTCCTTCTTCACATTTCATCCTTTGCTCTTATATTATGGCTATACAAATATGAGGAATGCAAGCCCCTCACCTCCCGCTATCCCTTGGAGATCTTTTGTTCTTGTAGCGAACAAAGCATTTAAAAGAAAACGATAATAGAATATCTGATGACACCTGCGGCTGTACTCACAAGACTAGAATACAAAATGGTATCCCCCTGAAGGATATGTTCACACCGGACATCGCTGTGGTTAGCCCAGTTACTTCGTGTTCCAGAGACCTCGCGGTATAATTTCGCTGTGGACGTTGGCTCTCCTGACCGACCCTTTGCGCATCGTTTTAGTAATGATCGCAATACTTTATTATTTGGAAGAATGATTAGTATCGAAGTGTATAATTCTGCTAAAAAACATTGGTAAAATTTACAGGAAGGGGGGCTTTATTTTCGGTAAATTTAAAATGGGAGGTTTGCATCAGAAACACGCAGTAGTATTATGGAACCTAGGAAACATCTCAGCATTTGTTTAACGATAGAGGAGGTCCTGTGTCTAGATGACCACTCCTAATCCTTCGGCGTCCGTAATGATATTTAAAAATTCAGTTCCTACTTCACAGAAAACACTATGTCCACGATAAAATGAGAGATAGTTTATTGCTGTGCTGTTTACTGTGAGAATCATGTGAAACACTTAAATGCATCCTGTGGGTACACTGCACAGATTTTGCATGTTGCAATGGGTGACACATATAGCAACCACTAGCTTTGAGGGATTTAATTTATTTCACAAATATTACGGAGTGGACGCATGCAAAGATATGGGAGACTGTGAGATTTGAGGATTTAATGGCACTGACTACGCAGATTACTCTCTTCTGTGATAAGAAGCAGCGTAGTTTGGTAGATATGTTTCGGAGAATCCTGTTGTCTCCATCGTCAGGGTAGAAGAGTATCTTCAACTCTGATGATGGAGGCTGAAGGTTGTTCTATAAAAATGTAAAAGGTAAACCTATCCCTTTAACAGGCCGCGAAGGCCCATAGGCTTTGAGACGTCGAAGCTCCCACATTTTCTAGAAAATTTGTTCACAAATAGCGGTGAGGTTTTCAGCCGTATGCGCCGGCCGCCCTTTACCCCCAGAAATATTCATGGTATTCATTTCTGTTAGAGGCTGAGTCGACCCCAGGGCCATAGTGCGGCTGTAAGGATTAGGTCAATTAAAAAGCCCAATAATCTCATCGGGAAAGGTTCTTCCGTAACGTTGGTAATTATATGCCCAAGTACACGATGTCACCTGCAAGGAGACGGTAATCTGACTATGGGAAACGGCTTTAGGCCGTCCATCTGTATGCATGTTTTATTTCCGAAACTAGTGAAAGGATTTAGATTAAAATTTGTCATTGGAAGTCCGCACAAAAGAAATTGCCTGTTAAATTTAATTTTGTATCAGCCAAATACAATACATGTTTCAAATGGAATTTAATTCGAACGTGTCGACTCAGCATAAAACCACTCAGTTAGACATGAACTGATACCGTGTATGGCATAAAATACAGATTTCGTATATAACTAAAATTTTATTTAGAACAGTAGTCACTGTGTAGTGAGGATTTGATTTAAGTCAAGAGTATCTAATAGGCCTGTTACGACTGCCCATTGTTACCTTAAGTGTCGTTAATTTGTCAGTATTTTTTATTTTCAAAAATAAATAATCAAAGTCAGATAGAATACCCGTGGAAAATGCGTCCTTACTGGAATACGCCTTCCTCCTCTAATAGTTTACCTATACGTCTGCCATACATGCCCCGCACATCAACTTCGAGTAATTATGATTCCTGCTTCATATTCGGGAGGTCCTTATTTCAGATGTAAGCACGGAGATCTACTGCCTTGACAGAAATTTTCGTTTTTTCTCAGATCCTGCAAGCGGGTCTCGTAATTGGACGCTAATTCCTTGTAGGCTATTGTAGCTTTCCCACATTCTTCCCAAGTCATCATTCCGTGATCATCCTATTATTTGATGCCTGTAATATTCGTCTCTGATCGCGTCATTAATTAAGTCATAAATAAGTAACCTTCACATGCTTAACTAAGTTTACTTTTCAACGTTTCAGCTAGTATAACATTCCCTCTTTAGGTTACTATATTGAGTTCGCTGCTGTGTTTACATGAATGCAAATTACAGGATTTGTTTTAGTCGTGCCATAAAGTCGAAGTAATTCTGCGGCGGCTAGTGTATGAAAGTTAAAGCTACTTACGCCAGGCGCCTCTTACCTCTACTAACTGAACGCCCCTGAATTCAGTGCGTCAACGTTCCGTTTAGCAAGTCTAACCATTGCTGACTAATAGAAGCCTTGTCCTTTTAACACAGTTGGTATCGAGTTGAAACCCTGAACACGTCCTTTGCAGCAGCGTGAGGTTCATCTGCTTGGAATGGACGGCAAGTTAATGTTTACTGAGCATTGCCTGCAGTCAGATTCATCCTAAGAAGTGACGTCACGGCAAAAATTCGCAGAAATACGTGCTGTATGGGAAAATCATACTTAGCTGAGAACGTTTAAAGAACCTTCGCTTTGCGTGCGCAATTCTTGGCTGCCGTAGCAAAGATGTGCTTTCTGAGAAGATGTGTATTGTCGTCCCATACACGGTTAAATTAACTTTACCCAATATGCTAAATTTGAAATCGATAAATGATATTTATTAGTTATAAGTGAAAATTTTGGTCTGTCACATTAAAGCAAAACTTTAATCGAGTGTGTCTGAGAACTGGGTGCTGAGAATGTCTGGATCTGAGAGCAGGAAGTTATAGAAATGTGGAGAAAACTGCATAAGGGGGCTTCGTATCATGTGTTCTTCACAAAGTGTTACTAAGATAATGGGATTAAGGGGAATGAGAGGGCCTGAGAGAAACACGAAATGCATACAAAACTTTCAATTTGAGAAAAGCTGAAGGGAAAAGCCATTAAGGTCACTTAATCCTACATCGAAAGACAGTTCAAAAACTAATCTTATAGAAATGGTATGTGACTGTATAGATTGTACTTATCTGGCTCAGGACAAGTCTTTGGGAATACAGTAACAAATCATTGAGTTCCGTGAAATTCGGAGAACTACCTGACGACCTGAGTGACTATTAGCGTTTCAGAAGTTATTCTCTGTGGAATTTGGAATTCTTTACATCTCATAAGCACTTTTATTTGTTAGGTTATGTGGTTATTCTTGTGCCCTTCTGGAGCCAATCTTGGAAATACAACCCGCATTCAAAACTTTTATACAGATTATAACCAAAATGGACTGCCTCTGTGGTATAGTGGTCAGAGATCCTGGCTACAGATCCAGAGGTCCCTGGTTAGATTCCCGGCGCTACCAGGTTGTCTGAGAAGTAGTGGGTCTGAAACAGGGTCCACTCAGCCTCGTGAGCATGATTGAGGAGCTATTCCAAGGAAATGGAGGCTCCGGTCTAGAAAACCGAGATTAACGGCCGTGGGGAACCCTTGCGCTGAACACGCGGCACCCTCTATCCACAAAATTTAGCACTAACTTCGTCGACAAGCTGCGGTCGCTCGTTCGGTGTACTTCGCTTGCGGACTGCAGGCCACGGAATCTGATTTTTGTTTTGTTTGTTTTATAGCCAAAATGTTGTATATATATCTCACATTGCATTCTATGCAGGAAAAGTCCAAACATGTTTCCTGACTGCGTTATGGAATGACAGAATTTTTCCAAGTAAAAAATGTAAAGCTCTCCACATAACAGGTCATGGAGGCCCGTAGTATTATGAGAAGTAGTGGCTTCCACATTTTCTAGACAGTCGCCTCACAGATGTTGGTGAGGCAAGCCTTACGTGCCTGCCGCCCTTTATCCCCCAGGAAGATTCCTGGTATTCATTTCTGTTAGAGGCTGAGTCAACTCCAGGGTCATAGTGCGGCTAAAAGGATGAGGTAAATTGAAAAAATCCACCTCATCGGGACTCGAACCCGCGACTTTCCGGCATAGTGCCTCATTATTATTATTATTATTATTATTATTATTAGAGGGGTGGGTTTCCCCATGCACTTAGACCAGTTATTGGTCCATTGTGCATCCCCCTTTAATTTCTACTGTCGCCATACCCCACCGGTACTGGTGAGTGCTATCAGCCCCATTCAGCCACGAGGTCGGCCGTCGGTACCTGATATTTCCCCCATCTACCAGAGGCATTGGAAACTACTTGGGCGGGAAATTGTTGCCTAATTTTGCTCAGAGGTCTCCTAGAGACATGAGGATTTTTACGTGCCGTAAATCTACGACACCGGACCCACGGCTTAAAGTCAGAATTGAATATGCTGCAACCATATCACACAGCGCTACAACAGCAGGTACTGCTCCGCTGACTCTAGGTAAAATACCAAGGGGATCGGATTCTTGTTTGTTATCAGTGTCTTATTGACACCAGCTAGGATATATCAACCAATAACGAAACTCTTGCAGACTGGATTAACGGATTTCTATTCCCGGCCGGTTCATGATTATTCCCTCATCATAACAAGCAAAAAGATTCCATGATGCATCCACCTTTTTTATCCAGTGGATACTGGCCACGACTTCAACATCCAAATCCCACATTATCTGGCGCTCTAATCTTTGTATTTGAAACAACGTTGATAAACTAAGAATCAGTCGATCACTGTATTAATTTAACTGAAGAAACAAGGAAGAGATCAAAGCAATACCGAAGAAAAGTTACATCAAAGCACCTTCATTTGAGCACGTTGAATTGAAATGTAATTTTATAGTATGTATAATATTTCTATTCCTACGAGAAGCTTAAGAATGAGATTTTTGAAATTTTGCGTTGGATTCTTTAGGCATTTCAAACCCTGAGAAATATTTACAGGCCTCCTTGTTACTCCGATTTATGGTTATGCTTTGTCTCGTAATTTTAAAACTGATGTGGAATTACATAGTTTTCTGTGTTGCGTCACAACCCAACTCTTGGTTTCCTTCGGAACGATTCCCAAGACAGACTTCTAAGTAGGCGTTTATTTACCTCACGACAGCAGGCATTTCCATAATGGAGGCCCTTACTGACCACGCTGTCAGGGGCATGCAAATATATGTGAGGTCTGAGGTTTTCACGTCTGTGGCTCTTCTCTGAAATGCGGTGTCGTTCTGTCCGGTAGATCATTACCAACATTTTATACGAAACTCTTTCCCTAGGAGAATGATAGATGGAGGCGGTATATTTTTCGGAAACGTTGGTAACGATTTTCCAGAAAATTCGGTGTCAAATCCCACAAGAAGCAATCGTTAGTTTGTAACATAATTCACAATTTTATCGACGGATCGGTGGAGGAAGGAACGTCTAATATTTCAGTAAGAGTTTCCGAAAATAAATGAAAATTAAACCGTGACTATGCCTATATATCTTAGCGCGAAGGGCCATTGTTATGCAATGATCACGAGATGGACAGATCTCTGCGGCAAAGAATTCAGATAAAACAATAAAGGATCTGTGTGTTCCATTTGGTCCTTGCCGAGTTGTTATAAACAAAGGACAAGGTTAGAGCATAGTTCATTCTGTACGGGATTCTGTGAAAAGAGGACTTGAGCGCGTGAAGCTGAAGAATCTTCACCATTAGAAGTTGCCAAGAAACGGCCGGTGAAGACACAGCAGGCTGGAAAATGATTAGCGGGTGCTGTGATAATCTTTTAATTCTAGAGATTATCGGTGATGCTGTAATTACTTGTACTTACGGGTCTTGTGTATAAGAGGTCAATAAATCCAATATCCAATCCGAAACCCCGTCGATAGTCACCCCTACACGTGACAATATAAACGTTATGTACACGGCGCTGCCTCTACTCTCGAAATGTCTATATTAAATTTGTTTCAAGCATTTTATTCTGTTCAGTAAAATTGCAACTTGACGTGCTCCAATTTCGAGCACAGATGTTTTAAAACATTGTTCTTTGAACTTTTCCATCCCGCATTCGAGTTGATTCGTGTACAGTAGATAAAAATCGTGTTTCTTCTAAACTATATTTACAGACACATGGGACATTTCTGTCTTGATGTACTGTGCCGTGGTGAGTGGAAAATTACAGAAACATGAAAACACAGTAAGGGTTGTGGTTCCGCTATGACTTCGGAATCTTTATTTTCAGAACAATTTGTCATAAAAATAATATTTCGCATCAGAAAAACTTTTTTTTTTGAGCAAATGATAGAGAAACTGTAAAACTTAAAAGACTAGTGCATCGCACCAACAGCCAGTGTTTTTAACACATGCGTTCTTCCAGCATTCGTTTATATCCCAGTTTGAATTCCGATATATTTTTAGTGGACAGCAATCAAAGTACGTTTTAATATATTATACGTGTAATGTGCACCATATCCTTTAGCCGTTGCCTGTCACGATCTCCTAAACGAAGTGGAAGTTGTATAGACATACACTAGAGCCGACTGGGGGCCGAGCAGTGACTTCTAAATACAGAAATTGCTGGTTCGAACCACCGTCGGTTTATAGATGTCCAATTTTTTTGTGTTACGTTGTTCCTTGTTGAAATAGGAGCAAAGAATATTTAAAAATGGTTTCAGAATTAGTTATGATACGGAAGAGGTTAGAAATCTTCAGTATTTTTCGAAAAATGGAGAGGAATAACTGAACAAATTTAGATTTGTATCCAAAACATGTTATCATAGAAAATGTCAAGCAGACAAAAGAAGTAGACATGTTTTCAGGTTTTTCCTGATTACATGAACGTTGTGAGATTAGAGACACCTCAGTCAACAGAATGAACGACCACGGGATGAACAGGGGTTTGACTTCCGACAGGAGCAGGCTTCCCCCTTCGCCACTACACTCAGGCTCTAATCAGACGGGTAAAGCGACTGTCGGAACGCGAAACTGACAAATTATATCCATCTAATGTCAAAGCCAGATATGTCAGCAAGTTTATCCCCATTGTAATGACTTAATTCTCAACCATAACGACAGACTTATCTTCATCCTTTGTTAACATTGTAGTTAGCAAGGGAAATTCCAAACTTCCGCGTCTGGAGGATGTTATGAACTGCATATATCTGATGACGGCCCATTGTTCTTACGAATGTCTGACATGCAGTGTGTTGCGGATATCAAAGACAACTTTCCAAGGCATAACACTCCGTACTTCCTCTTAAGCTTATAATGAGAAAACATCGTGACTAAGAATTGTACTTTAGTAGAGGACCGTCGCCACCGACTCGCTATCCCCCGCCAATCCCCGTAAGATTTCCGAATTAGAGGGTTGATTCAATAGAGATTTTGTGGAATATAAGGATTAGTGTACGAGTATAGGCCCGTAGTATTATGAAACTGAGACACCATTTTATGCATTATATGCTTTCATTTTGTTTGCGAGTTCCTTAATTTTTATCATACGTGAGTATGTATTTAACAGAGCGCTGAGGAGAATATTTGTACCGAAGGGAGATGAAGTGACATGAGGTTATAAAAAACTGCACAATGAGGAGCTTCATAACTTGTACGCTTCTCAAAGTATAATTAGAATGATCAAGTCAAGGAGGATGAGGTGGGCAGGGCATGTAGCACGAATGGGGGAGCGGAGAAACGCATATAGGATATTGGTGGGAGAGCCGGAAGGAAGGAGACCACTGGGAAGACCAAGACGTAGGTGGGTGGTCAATATTAAAATGGATCTTATAGATATAGGATGGGATGTTATGGATTGGATTGATCTGGCTCAGGATAGGGACCGGTGAAGGGCTCTTGTGAACATGGTAATGAACCTTCGGTTCCATAAAATGTTTGGATGTTCTTGAGTAACTTCACAATTGGCAGCTTCTCGAGAAGGGCTCAGCTCTCATGAGTGAGTGAGTCTGTATTTACATGTGCACGCGGGACATTACCGCCGCTCTTGGCTCTCTGCAAGCGCTGGAGTCTTGTGGTAGTTTCTGCTTTCACAGTTGTGCGCTCTAGGATAGCGCTAGTTTCGAAATCTTATCCGCAGAAGCAACTAATATTCTAGCACTACTCTTATAAAGGGAAAATGAATGTAGAACTTGGTTATAACGTCATCAAAGGGACCTAAAAATAGTGTCGTTATAAACGAATGTCGTTGTAACCGAAATGGGCACTTCCACAGTAGCCTTATGTTAGTCACGTAAAAATCTACCAAAAACCGAGTTAAAATGTTGCATTTTTTAGAGAAATACGTGGTTAAGTACAGACTAACGTAATATTAACGTGGAATTGCCCAAATGTGTAATATCAAAGACATATTACAGCGCTTTTCACTGGCAATACACACCGCACTAATACTGTATATTAAAGGTAGGCCTACTCACCAAATTACAGTAGATTACATCAATTGTTGTGCCTTACTGTACCTAGATACGAGTACAGTAATCAGTTATCTTCATCTGTTTCCTGTTACTTGCCCAATACACACTTTCTAAATTACGTTCAATGTCCATATCAGAGAAATTCAGGAATGAAAATGACGTTACATACGAGGTTGATGCATTTGTGCATGTCGTACTAAGCAAGGTATAAAAACAGTTGCTTTATGAGGAATTAGTTCGTACCATTGAATATTTGACGCAATAGACAAGGTGTCGCAGAAACCGATGTTGCTATAACCAAGTTTTACTGTAGTTAGCGCACCTGATGCACGTTTCAGTCCTCAAGGCTGTGAATGTGCGCAAGTAAACAAACTCCACGGTATGATGTAGGGGCCTTCATGAACAGATTACAGTTTCTTAACCCGTAAAGAAAATACCCTCTTCTATGGAGCTCAACTATACAACATATTTCGCAAAGATCCATGTTTATAAAGAAAGTCGTCTTCTGGACTTTCTATTAAATTCGTCTTCTGGGTTTAGGCACCGTGTATTCTTCGTTTTGGCTGACGTAGCTGTAGCTACTGCTCTCTGCATTCCAAGCCATTCAACTGCTCTGAAGATGGAGGCGCTACGTTCCTCCGAAACGTCGGCCAAAACGAAGAATACACGGTGCCTAAACCCAGAAGACAACTTTCTTCATTGTCATCGCCGTGAAAACCTCAAAACTTACATAGATGTTTATACTTTCCCATTTAGTTCTGGCTGTTTCAGTGGGAGTCCCCTGCTAAGATACTAAATGCGTTTGTTGTTTATCCTAAATCAGCCACACATGCCGTCCATCTTGATATGCTTACAAGGCCGAGCCTTCAGGACTATTAAAATGATTTGAAACACGTAATGTACGTATATCCATTCGTAGATAATCAGTAGAACATTTGGGAATAATTGCTGAAAATCGAATCCAACAACTGCTCTAGCAGTATGAATCAAAGGATAGAAGATGCGAGGGGCGACTGTTTGAATACTAACAGGAAGAGGGTAAGAGCTAAATATAACGGTTTTAGATCGTTTAACGACGCTTCTCACTTCCATAAATTAGCTGTATAGCGTCGAATAAGAAGAAATATGACCATAATTTTCTATACGTGTAGATAGTCCAATGGTATGCAAAAGGTGGTAATGTTATATTCCAAACTAGTCTAGTGTTTGGGCAACCATATGGAAAAGCTGAGGAAAGCCAATAATATATAAACTAGATTTAAGTCTTTAGCATTACCTTTAAACTAAAACTCTCCGATATGTGGAAGACATTTCCTTTGAGTTCTTTAGTTTAACGTTTATATCCCATTCTTGTATGGTTACGGAAATATTATGCACCATAGAATTTAAATAATAATTTATATTTGCTTTTTCTTTTACGTAATTTCCTTGTTAGGAGACATTTCTCCCCCCACCCCTCCCAAGCCCTTTGCAACTCTATGAGACTTCAGGTGATGAAAGTGGATGTGACTTGAATTGGCATATTTCGCATGCAAAATTGGATAATTTGAGACAAGACCAGTGAGAACTTCTCCCACGTTCTGCATGATTTTGGACAACCCGCACGGGCAAAGATGTGACTGGGCGTTGTGTGAAAGAGCAAATAAGACTGCATATGTCACGACCTCGTGTAGTGGCAATGGTAGGAAATCACACAGGCCAAACTTCAGGTCAGGGAACGTTGAAAAGTGAAAATAAACAATTTATCCAGCGAAATGTAATGACATGAAGATCGCAAGGGAGAGATAAAAAGATGAATCAAAGAAGCAAAATGAACGGAAGTGAATGAATATAGGAATAAAAAGAAATTAAAGCGAAAGCACCTAAAGGTTTTTCAGCCTTACGAATTTATAGCAATTTTCCTGGCAGACAAGTAAAGCACATATTGAAAAGGAGGGAAGGAATGGAAAAAAATCTGTAATAAATGAACATCAAGATTACAGACAAATGCAAATTGGCTAAGAGTTCCAAATATTTGCACTTTGATTTTTAATGTAGGGTTTGCTACGCAGCTCTGTTAAATTCACATTAACTGCATATCAGCACGAAACGCAGTTTAAATGGCCCTTTTATGATTCAGTGTGAATACACTTGCTTAAATAAGGAAATGAAGAGACAGTCACTTAAGTAATATAGTGCAATGTTTTGTAATTACATAATACAGCATATTCACAAATGAGAAACCATGGCTGTGAACTGTTCTGTTTTTATTGTGGAAACTTAGTAAGGAACAGTTTGTCAGATATGAAGACAAGCATGAGAATATACTGTGTCACAACTTCTTGGGCACAATTAAGATTCTGGTTAGCAAGGATAACTTGTCTTGTGCAGTCTGTAGTGACCCGTCACAAGCCGCAGACACAGTTTCTGCCATTTTCAATCCAAGTCCACGCATGAAAACCGAAGTCCGTGTCTTCTACCGCCCTCGCGTGGTTTTCCCAAGTTACAAGTACTGTTTTGTATAACCCGCCTGAACTTCTCAGTTCCTATCCGCACAGAGGAGGGACTCAATGTGAACTGACGATTTCTAAATTTAAATAAATATTTTAATGTAGTTTATTTTAAAATATATTTGGCCGGAACACTGGCTATCTTGGCTGAGGGTTATCGTGGTTTTATTCAGTCCTTTTTGGAGAGTGTCAGCATAGGCCACAGCCGCTTCCTTCTATATCTTTCCAATTCATTTTTCACCGATCATCTGACCATTCCACGCCGTATGCTCTGATATACTAACAGAGTTAAAACAGACCATCGCATACAGAAATGTTAGTCGTAAAATTTTAAACTACTTGGGATATCTAAGCATAGCTGGGAGGATGATATTAAAACTGATCGTGTGGAAAGATGTGAAGTTGCAGACTGAATTCATCAGACTCAGCATATACCGTATTTACGCATGTATAGGCCGCACACTTTTTGCCAAAAATTCAAGAGGAAAACTGGGTTGCGGCTTATATTCGAAATATTCGAAATCACACTTAATTTAAAAAAAATTATATTCATAATTAGTAATACAGGGTTTAATACTCCTGAAATAATATTCCAAGAAAATTATTTTTTCTATAATTTCTGTCTGAAAATTGTGCTGCGGCCTATACACGCACGCGGCCTATACATGCGTAAATACGGTAATTCATAAAGATGAAACTTCGGATTCCATAAAGGTATTTTTTTGTGAGCTTAATGATTATCAGCTTTTAAAGAAAGATCTTAAAATATAAAATACTGAAAATTTTATGTGAAATTGATGTTTTCACGGCGATGACTCTGTGAAGATTTCTCTCTTCTGGGATTTGGTGCCCTGTAATTTGGTTTGTCTCTACCGAAGTACGTACTACCTAAAAGTATACAAGAGTACATGGCATCATATCCAGCAAGACATTAAGCATAACTGTTATACTCGTAATTAATTGCAAGCGTTTATTAAACAATAAAATATTCTTATTTTCCTACGAGAAACTACAGTGTCATGATCCAGAGGAAAACATCGCGAATCCTCGCCGAATCTTATAGATGATATAAAAATATCACTATAGAAAAACCCAGGTGTGGGGCTCGTTACTGGCTCGATTAAGGGGCATCATCTGCCTGCCTCCACCTGTCGGTGTCGGACTTTGTTGGTGCTCAGTGGTCTGTCGCAACCGCGGCAAAACGAAGGCCATTCCTTGGTTTCCTACTGACTGGCTGGCTGCACGTGAAGTCGCGACACGAGGCTCCCAGTGTCGACCTGGCATTTCATTGTCACTTCTGTAGTTCGTATGCATCCTCTTTAAACTGAGCTTTTACACTTAAAAGTAAATTTGCTTTAGTTTCTATAGTTTAAAATTAGAACTATATTAAATTATGACCAATAAACGGAACCTCTTTAAGGCGAAACGGATGACTGAGGGAAAACAAGACTTTAGAGGAAATGGTCGTTTAAATGTGTATTTTTGTTCATGCTACATTTGTCCCTTGGAAATGGTCCGAGACAGAACCCTATTTTCATATATGAAAAAGGAATTAAGCTCTAACTTTGTCGCAGTATGCACAGAATATGTTAATGAACCACTACAACAATAATACGTGTAAAATAAACAAGCTAAGAGAAAATGTGAAAGCTAGTCAAGAAGAAAGACTAAAGGCAGACGGATGATATGGAAGAAGAAGGGTCAGACTGAAATATGTAAGTCTGCTGTTGAATGATAATGCAGCTGACATCTTTAATTTGGGTCATGAACACACGCATTATCCCGTTTTTATCTAGGATGGTTTAAAATAAACCTATGCTAAACAGATGAATATTTAGATCTCTGGAGATTCCGTTATAAACAGGTTTTACTGCAGTTTCATCTACATTCCCGCCGTTTTCCGTAGATATTCTCTCTTCGTTTGTTTTACGACATTGTATCAGCTGCTCGTCATTTCCGGATATTGAATGTAGTATATGAATATGTTGAATAAGCAGCGTTGGACAACTGACAAGAGGTAGGACTCCAGTTTCGGGCTTGGATGTGGTGTTACGGTCTCTTCGTAACAGAATTTCATGCACGCTCTCTCTGTACAGGATGTAAAGAGCGGATGTCACACGTGGAAAGCCTAATCAAGAAGTCATTGGCGGTTCTTGCAAAAGCAGTATAAAATTCTGAAAACTATTTATCACACTGGTTAACCAGTCACTGTAAATATCTCATACTGACGCAGTGTCACTGTACTCATATTTCATTGCTGATATCCTGACTCTTCTTCTGCTGCGAGAAACCGAATCATCACTGTAACAACTGAGGGAGCCATCAAGGCTCACGGCCAAAGGTAGACAAACATTTCATGGCTACCTGCTGGGTATAGGTCAAGGCCGTGGTCTTCCACAGACATAGTCTGGTATGAATCGCCTCTGACCTGAACAGATTCCTTAGCATGAGAATATTGTTAACTTTATTTAGATAAGTAAATGAACTGCTCCATGAGAGTGTCTATCTTCAGGGGCGGGTCATCTGTTCCTGTGCTGTTGGCCGCGGGTGTTGCGGGCGTTGCCTATACACGTGTCTACGCGTCACAATATTTTGTCCTCATGAAAAGGACACTCCTGAACAGTTGGACCAATTCCATAATAAAGCATGACGATTACATAGAAAGTAAAATATATATAACTATATACAATGATTGTGCCAACACTTTTATAGTGGTCTTTTTACTACGTATTTCGTTTGTTTTCAAATATACTTCCTTGAAAACGAAATATTCGTGAAAATGTTTCACTCTAACACCAACATGAGAAAGAAATTTGAGAGTTATACGAGTCTGCCATTTTTATTAGAATAGTGACATTTAGAAGCTTATAATGGTTGCGTATATATATTGGATAAGTGGGACAAGAATTACAAAACAAAAGAAAGACATTACTTGGACAATCGAGAAGGGAATGGGAGGGTAACATTAAGATTAAACGTCGTGAAATGTGTTTCGATAATGGTAGTAGACAGGAGGTGCTCGGGATCGTGGACATTGATATTAGCAATGTTAAAACTTAGGATTCTGCCGTCAGAAAGGTAATTTAGTTACTGGGTTCGTATTAGGGTTCCATGACTCTTGCACGTGTTTCTGGTTAGAATGAAACCCTTAATGCAAAAACCTAACAACCCACTTCAAAGCTAGTACTCTTTCTTTTTAGCGAATTCTTGAATAAGTCTGTGTCATTTTGTGTTATGATAATAGAAACCATCTTTTTGGCAGTGTTTAATTGTATGCCAACACTATGCTCGCATTTCACAGTCTGGTGACCACGGGAAGGGAGTGGCATTGTGACCTAAGTGTCATGTATTATTAAAATCTAATGTAAAAAAAAGCACTGAATAGAGCGACCAGCAGGACTTGAAAATTCATGGCTCAACTGTAATAGGAGAGTATAAATGATCACGATATTTCTGCTTCTTTTAAGCAGATTGTAAAGTTGAGGATGGCATAGTTTTCTTTAAAAGAATGCGTTAAAGGAATTCTTTCAGTTGAAAAAGAATGTTTTTAAAGGGATAGTTTTTATCAAGAAAAAGTCTAGACTTCATGGTTTCTTAATAATGAACTAGTTACAGTTTTTGGTTCCAGTCATCTGTGGCCTACCAGTGATTTCTATCATCTCTGCTAAAGTTAGATCTGTTCCCCTCTTACTAATCCAGGTTATTTTTCCGATTTAAAAAAAAAATTAATGTTATTCCACTGTCACAGCTTCAGGACGGGTGGGGGGGGGCGTGTGGAAAAAGTGGAGTTGCATATTTTGTACTGCATGTAGAAGAGTTTTAGAATTAATGATATATGTCAGGATTGGTATTTTATATTTTGAGTTGCCTCTATTGTGTCTGAATGGATATGTCCTTTGTACCCTGCTTTTACATTCCTTCTACTCCTTCAATACACCCTTTGTTACATTAATTACTTTTAAGTTTGTATGAATGTATTCAATGTATTTGTCCTCTTCCTCCAATGGTTTTATATTTGTGTTCCTGAATATCGTTTTTATTGTCTTGTTCCGGCTTATAAAATGCGTGAATCTTCACCAAACCTGTTTTATCCTGGTATCTTCTTTTCCTATCTTTAGCTTTATGCTGATTTTCTATTTTCTACTGAATTTGTTTATGTTGTCAGCCTGACAGTTGTTTTGTACTACTGTTTTTCTTTTTATATTAAGTTCTTGGTTTCTTATTGAGAACTGCGATCTAAGTGGTACTGAGTACTGCCGACAATCCAAAATATGTCTGCTAGTAAAACTGGAAAGAATTTATTACGATTAGTGTAAGCGGTCATTCGCAAGAAGTAACCTTGATGACATATACCACAATAAAGCATTCGATAAAAGTAGTTGATTTCAGTCCACAATCACGTAACGCACTTCTCGAACACATATTATAATGTTTTTCTTCTACTGCACCCACATCCCTCAATTGATCTCTTCCCTTCAGCCTTATAATTATCAAGATTACTAACAAGGGCCGCGCCATAGCTCAAGCGGTTAGTGGCTGGCTTCCCAACTCGGCGGCCCGTGTTCGATCCCGGGTCTGGTCAAGTGGGATTTATGGTGGACAAAGTGGCGGTGGGTCAGGTTTTCTCCGAGTACTTCGAGTTCCCCTGCCAATCTTCATTCCACTAATTGCTCCACAATCACCCTGACCTATCATCTGGGGCTGGTATAGTAGGCCAGAAGTGGCCGCAGTACAATGGACTTAGTCCCACCCCACTAACAATAAAAAATAGCTTATTAGCAAACTGTTACAGAGCCGAATATAACTAAGAATTCTTTTTTATGAATTTATTACAGCGCTGTATGCTCCTGTTGAGCCAAGTTGTGAACAAGGCAAGATACATCTGCATAGCCCTGAATAGGCCTAATTTCTGAACCAGTCCTTCTCTGTAACTGCAGAACCGGAACGTAAAGACATAACACGATGCCACGACACTGTAAAATACTACGTGAATCTCTGAGACCATTATAATTCTTCCGTTGCCTTCGCAAGAACTGCAGTAAATAAATATATAGACTCTCTCGCGTTGCTATGTACAATGATCGTAATTTTTCCACGCTTCGTCTGACACCCGCAGTTTCGAGTCGGCTGAACATAGTCTCAGGCGGAGAAGGGGGCGTCTCTTGTCATGATCACTGGAAAGGCGTAATTCGTACGATAAATGATAAGATAATTTTATTTTATCAGACTTTCAGTGGGATAATAGTAGTTTTTATGGAGGTAAGTGATGGAAAATTAATTCCGACCCAAAGAAAATATAGCCACAGTGTCTAATCAGTAAAGATTACGAAAAAATCTAAACTTAAAAACTTGAATTATTTGGGCGTATATATTTACCAGCTTCAACCTTATTTACATTTAGGGAAAAGTTCAGAAATGCGATAATATCTATACCTGCAACGGCCAATGTATGAAAACTAGCTCTGGATGATCTACTAGTTAGTTAGTTAGTTAGTTAGTTATTTAGAGAGGGTGGGTTTCCCCATGCACCGCGACCAGTTTGATCTATTGTGCTTCCCTCTATGATATTCTACCAGTCTCTATACCCTACCGATACTGGTGCTTACCATCAGTCCCGACCAAGCCAGCGAGTTCGGCCTCTACTGGCTTGGCGGTATCTATAATGCTTTCCCCATCTATCAGAGGCGTTAGAGACTATTGTTGGGCGGGAAATTTAAAGTCCCTTGGCTCAGTTATCTCCTTTGGAGACAGGAGGTTGTTTTACGTGCCGTAAAGTTACGACACGGGACACACGGCTTAAAGTCCCTCCCGGAGGACTTGTTCCCTGAATTTTTCCGCCCTTAAAAATTCGACGACCTCCGCCGGGTATTTGAACCCGCGTACTACGAGTCATGAGGTGGGAACGTTACCTCTAGACTACGGAGGCCGCTTGGATGATCTACTATATAAATATCAACAAATTTACGGCCTATGTTTGTCAGCAAGGCTAAACATATGCAAGGTCTCGGCCATCTTGTGTGTGTGTGTGGTCTCAGCTTTTTACCCTTCTGCGTTGGTATTTAGAGGTGAATGTTATGATTAACTTGCATAAAATACACGTATAACATTCGTCAGCGATATTGTTTGTTGCTTTGTTCCTCGCCGAGAAGATTGGCTCCAAGCGGTACCAGTTCTGTCTTTTATTCTGGAGATGCCGAGTTTGAATCTCGACCGGGACACCAACTAACCTGACGTCTCTTCCCACACATTCTGATCGGGAAAATGCTAGGAATGTAGGCCCACATTAAAACAAACCACGACCGCTTCCTCACGAAACTTGTCAGTTTCACAGAATGGGATAATTGTTTCATAACAATCGATTTTAAATAACTGATACAGGTGATACAGCGTTGTTAAGTAACCTGCCTTACAACCACCTGTGTGTAGTCTTCTTTCTAAGTGGCGATCTTGCTATGGGGCAAGCCTTTATCGAAGAAATATTTAGGTATGTACGGTATATGTACTGAAGTCCAACCCTCTAGTTCGACAGAAGAGGATTGACTGAGATTTGAGGTTTACAACTCAGGCCTAATGTTTTGAGGCACGTGACATGTATGGAAGTAGCGACATGATTACCGAGGCAGCGAGGGCCAGGCTCTGTTTCAAATGAACATGAGAATAACGTAATTTAGTAAACCGCACTGGAAAATTATCTAATGGCTCTCGAAATAAATGCAAGGCTATGTCTGAAATAAGCCGGTCACAGTAGCTGAGCGGTCTAAGGCATGCACTGTCTTCGTTCCCTCGGAAGCCGGGATCGTGGGTTCGAATCCCGCTCAGGGCACGGATGTTTGTGTACAGGTAGAGGCCTTGCGACGAGCTGATCACCCGCCCAAGGAGTTCTACCGTATGTCTAGGATCTAGTAAAACCGAAGTGAAATGGAGAGTTTCATGGAGGTAGGCCTAGGCCCAAATGAGGGCTGTAGCGCCAATGAAAAAAAAAATCTGAAATAAATATTTAAGAACGCTTTTGAGTAAACGCATTATGTACGGATACCATTGTAGCCGGAACAGGTTAAAGGACCTAATTTAATGTGCTAATTACTCAAAAGATGATTATGGTTATGATGATGATAATGAGTTATTAATTGTTTCGATCCTTAGAGCCCTTCTAAACTGGCGAAACAATAATTAACTGCAGCTGACTCTATTTACATACCGATATGAAAAAGTTCACGGAAATTATCTTAAGTGAGCCTTTATTTAAATTAACATTCAATATTAGTTGACAAGTAGGAAAATCAAAATATCAAACAACACAAAAATTACAATGAAAAGAACCCGCTAAGGGTCCAGACCGGCTCTGGGGCCCACTCAGCCTCCTATCCAAAAGGTACAGGGGGTCTTTCACTGGGGATAACGTAGCAGGGGCGTGGACTACTCATCTCCAGCTAGTGCCGAGGTCAAGAAAATGTGGATCTACACACCCACTCCCACATACGCCTTCCCGACGTAGTGCTTAATTAGTTAACCACAGTAAGAGCTTTACCTTTTGCTTTTTTTGGCCCGCTCAGGTATGCGATGTCCCATATTTTTGCTTTATGCGACGTTTTCCAGGAACACTACTACAAAGCAAATCGGGTTCTAGACACAGGGCCTGAGCGATATTGGTTGGATGTAGGGTCAGTCATAAATGGGGGCCCTGTACCTCACTCCTAAATACATATAAGGATGTGAATGCATTTAATAAATACTTAGAAAATCAGATTTTATATTAAACGAATAATTATGGAAGAATTATAATTCAACAATTCAATTAAACGGAATTCCTACAATCTTTCTCGCTTAGTGTTTTAATGTTATGTAAGAGTACATTTCTGGCCCCCCTGGGCCGGGGACCTGAGCCAGATGGCCCTGCTGAGCCCCACTCTACTCTCATAGGGGCCTGTACTGACCCACGGGGATTATGCTATGAAGAAAACAGCAGTTTACACGTGGGTGACAAGTTTTTCTGAAGGAAGAGAAAGTGTCACTGACGAGGAGAGATCAGGACGGCCAGCAACGAGCAGAACTGAGGAAAACATTAAAAAAAATCGTCAAATTGTGCGTGAAAATCATCGGATAACTGTTAGGAGCATGGCAGAGCAAGCGAAAATCAACAAAGAAACAGTAAAATCTTAACTGAAGATCTTGACATGAGGAAGGTGTGCGCAAAATGGTCCCAAAGGACCTTCTCACACGGCACTGCCTGCGAGGGAGTTCTTAGCTAGTAAACAAATAACTGTGCTGGAACACCTTCCCTATTCACCGGATCTAGCCCCCAGTGACTTTTTTCTATTGCCCAAGGTAAAAGAAGTATTGAAAGGAAGGCATTTTGATGACATTGATGACATCAGGAGTAATACGACGGAAGCTCTGAAGGCCATTCCACAAAACCAGTGCCAAAAGTGTTTTGAAAGGTGGACTAGTACTTCAAAGTACTAGGAGTACTTTTAAGGAGACCACAGTGATATTCAGCACTGAACTGTGTAGCACTTTTACCGCGACGAGTTCTCCAACGTTATTGTCAGACCACACATATATATTTAGTTAACATATGCATTACTGTGTTTTAAGAGGACCTGAGGCTTGATTGTGAACTTACAGACGTGAATCGGGTGATATTACAAGTAAACACACATTAAATTTCATTCATTTCTACCTGAAATGCTTTATGTAAGTTCACCTACATACTTGGTACTAGCACGAAATATTCATAGTTCATTTCAATTCATTAATGAGGTACATCCTGCCGGTCACGGTAGCTGAGCGGTCTAAGGCATGTACTGTCTTCGCTCGCTTAGAAACCGGGATCGTGTATTCGGATCCCACTCAGGGCATGGATGTTTAGTTTGTGTGTGTGCGTTTTTCTGTGTTTGTGTACAGGTAGAGGCTTTGCGATGAGCTGATCACCCGCCCAAGGAGTCCTACCGAATGTGTTAGATCTAGAAAAACCGAAGTGAACGGAGAAGTTCATGGAGGTAGGCCTAGGCCCACTGGGGCTGTAGTGCCGAGGAAAAAAAATGAGGTACATCTGAATGTTGACATGTTCATTGAGCCAACTGCACGTTTATGTTTCAACATTCAGCATCGTTTTTAAAATAAATGAAGTATTGTATAAGATTTGTTTATTTTTCTGTAAAAGGCTGCCACTATAAGATAACAAACGATGAAGCGAAACTATGGACTTTAAATCAGAAACAAGGCTCTACCCAACGATATTTTCACCCTAAGCGAACATCGAACCAGGAACTAAGCTATCTAGTCGTCACCCTATAATGAATTACACTGATTAAAACACACAGACGTATAGACATGTTAGTAGTTATTCTGATCCAATCCATGATACAATTAGCGCGTATCTGGTCTCATTAATTAAGTTTACTCTTTCTTCAAGTTCCAGCAGAATACAAACCAGTTCTGTAGTCATGATATTCCCCAACTCTGCATTGACTGCTCAGCTTAGGATCCTAGGCTGTTTACTTCTTTTCTTTTGTTTCTTTGGTCCTTGAAGAATCTCGCATTTTTCTCCCTTTGTTTCTAAGACACAGTAGCCGGACTTTTAATTTTCGGCAACAGAAATTAAAGCTCACCTCAGAGATATGCAGTATGTAACGTCATATTTTATTTACTTTATTTATTTATGTTTTTAGAGATGCTAGCAGTAGCTCAGACGATACAACATTCAGTGTTGGGACGATTAGTGAATAATGAAATATACAGCACACCCCAAAGAAAAAAACGAAATCAGGGCATTATACCCAAGAAGAAAAGGAAGAACAAACCAAAAACTAATATCAATATTGCAAATAGCTTATATAACTATAGTATAATAGCGAACCCCGGGCGAACGACAACCTAAAATGTGGGACAATACAAAAATATAAAATTTTACATCCTACGTCAAGGATATTTTACATAATTTTAAATTTAAATTCTATTTTCTAAACAATTTTAAAAGTAGAAAATTTCTCGCAACTTCCTGACGGTTGCACGCGTTATAGTATGATTGTGATGAGTAGTGCTAATATGGGGCTATATTATGCCAGTTCGTTAATCTGAGACGTACTTAGACCGTCTGAAAATGGTCCCATACATGGACCGAGAAGTGTAGCAATAATTATATAAAAGCAGTGTGTGCAATTCGAATGGGTCCGTTTTATTTATAATGTGTTGACGGGCAAATACCATCAATCATGACACAAGACAGGATGCAAACAGTGACGATGTTTCGGAAAGACTTGTATATTATACTAAGATTTAATTACTTGACAGAACAACAAAATGCATTAATCATTGCTAATGCATTTTCTTCAAAGGACGTCCATAATAAAGGTAGAAGAAAACCCTACCTCTCTTTTTTATCAACTGACAACAGAGCACCATGCTGCTCATTGTCTAACTTGTCATTAAACAACAGAAATAAGCCCACGTTTTTTCCGGTCGCAGCTTCACAGACTATAGCAGTCGGTAGATGAGTGATCTGACATTCATAGGGTATATAACAAAAACACTGACAGTTACAGATAACATGTTATTTCATCATAACCAACAGACATTCTGAGATAGTGGGTTTTCGGACTTTATCTGTCATCCTGGTTTTTAAGATAACTAAGAAAAACACGACGTTTCGGAAAGTGGATGTGTTTCCGTCCTCAGGTGATGGGAAACACCTATTCTGTTGGGTCCCTCAGAAAGAGCTATCCTCAATCACTGGACGTCCAGTGTTTTTCTTAGTTATCTTAAAAACCAGGATAAGTCCGAAAACCCAATATCTCTGTGTGTTATGCACCATCGTCAGAATCCTATAGTAACAATATACATTCTCTTCACGCCTACATATCTTGTACTAGTCCGTCGTATGAGTGACATGCAACCCCGCGTCATTCCGATTTCAAATTCAACAAATGGGTTCAACTTTCGAAATACACAATTGGAATCTCTAACTACAGTTTCCATAGAAATCCCGTTCATCCATCCACTCATATATTTAATTTTGGATTCTCTGAACATGTATGCCATAAACAATGGACAATTTTGGCAAAGGTCGAGACTGCAATAGCGATTGAGGTGCAAGTATCTGCAACTATTCTGCAGCGATTCTGCAGGCAGAATGAAGACAGTACTGCAAGTCTCAGGCTCTGGCGTGTATGTGTGTGTGTCTGCATGTATATACGTACAGTATGTGTATATGTACGGATGAAGAAATACACCTTTTCATGCAAGTGTAAATATTAGGGCGGCCGCACACCAACTGCGTCAAGACGAGCATCAAGACATGAAACAAAAGACGCAGTCGTGCTTCATTCGTGATTCAGACTCGAGTCCGCACACCGAAGTAACACGTGTCTACCTCTTATCACATCTTCTCTAGTTGATGACATGACGTCATGCCCTTCACTCATGTCGATGAGGTACACTGGTGTTGTTCCTTGAGTACTGATGTCTGAGTCTTGACGCACAGAAAAGGAACAAGCCGAGTCTTGCTGCACGTGTCTGCAGCATGAAGCTGGCGTCATCATCATGACTCAGACCGGTGTCCGGCGGTTTTCGTACTAGACTGTGCTCCTTTCTTTGCATCACGTCGCAGACATCGTGTCTTGACTGTTACGTGTCTTGACGCATGCCGTGTGCGGCGTACTTTAGAATGCGGTCAAGGTGAGGACTGTACTCACATTGTTGACGAGCACTCCACAGTAATCCGGAGCTCCGTTATTAGCGAGCAAATTGATTCCCAATGTCGTCACGTGACTTCCGTTTCCGTAAGTCATGCAACCAGGAGATCTGTAGTCCCGTGCTTGCACCGCACCTGAAACAGAGAAGGAATAATCGAGCCTGGTGTCACAGTGACAGATGTTTACCATGTTAACAGCTGTCCCCTTGTTACCACATCGCGGTGCACCCTAGGTTTGCGCACGAGGTTGCACTTGCAGCCTGAAGTGCAAGCAGTTGCGGACAGCCAACAAGGGACTGGTCTCCAGCTTCCGGATTGGTGTGTGAAATTTTAAAGAGTGTCAAGGGATATTTAGCACATCAGACACAATTCAGGAATGATCTCATAAAGCAGTAACTATAGTACTTACTGGTGAGATGGAAGAATTGAAGGTCCACCTCAACAATGTGAACAATAGCAGATTTTCGACACTCGCTTTCAGACACAAACCAAAAGGAATATAGGAGAGAGTTCTGAAAAGATGACTATGAATTTGGAACAAGCCTAAGCCTAGTCCGTGGAGGACAGAATTACAGTGAAAATAAAGGAGAACTCGTTCATTATGTAAAGTAGTTCCCAGAAATGGAAGCAAATAAAGTTATCTCTGTATGTAATTAAATAAGACGACATGAAGGCGTATGAGAGAGCTTCATACATTTTAGCCTCGGCACTGAGATGAGGGTGAGTGGTCAGCTTTATACCCCAACCGCCTTACTCCTAGCGGAAAAGCCCTCGGTACCTACGGTATACGAGGCTGCATGGGCCACAGGGACGGTTTCAACACTGCAATGAAGATGGTTCCTCACTTTCCGGTGGCCCATTCCCGATTACACAGGAGGGTCCATCCAAATTGCAGGGTACACACACATCTCTCCTGCTTTCTTTTTGGTAACTACTTCCCAAAGGATACATGAAAGCAAATAGGAACAAAAAGCTTGCTCGTGTTAGTGGTACCATTAGGAAATAAGTATTGCATGTGGAAATTCAAAAGGAAGTGCTGGTGTGAGGATTGGACAGAATGTGGGCGTGCACCAAAGGAAAGATCCAGATATGGGGTCAACGGCATGTAGCATATTAGGTCGTAGCTTCCGATTTTCGAAAGGGAACTTTCTCACTGCGCTACAGAACGCGACTGGGTGAAGTAAAACAGCAATCGAACTGATGTCTACTTGAAAACTGTTAGCTCACTTATGAAGATGGGCCTCTGAACTTGGGAATTGACTCTTCTTCTGTCTTCATTTTTATTTACTGCCAGGCTTACTGTACGGAAGTATTGTTAATACAGGTATTAATATTATGAATTTATTATTATTATTAATGTCTGCTCCTCATCTAAAAATTGTCCCTCTGTTAGATATACATCAGCTGCTAATGTTGTTTGCAGGGAAGTTGACGTATTCGGGGCCAGGGACGTTCTTCTCATTCGTAATTATTTACTTTTATATGTGAAAGTCGGTGTATTGTCCTATCTCGCCACATAATGGCATAACCATTGGAAATATATTTGTTTAATTTTTCTCTTCTGTTAATGCTAAATTTAAGTGTTCTTAAATTATTATTATTATTAATTTATTGCCATTATATAGACTGTCATATTTTGCATTTTGTTCTTAAATTATTTCTGTGTATTTCTGTGTACTCGTGCTAACTTTGTAATTGGGTCTGTGCTGTTAAGTTTGCACGTAAATAAACACGAGTTGAATTGAACTACTATTAGAATGCTAGCTCTCGTGGTGTGGCTTCGTGTGTGCTCTGCTGATCGCAAGCAAGGATGTTTGCTTGTTGTGCACAAGGGCCTTTTACGGAAAACAGAAATTTCTTATGTGCTGTTTGACTTGTTCCTCCCGCTTTCATCTGAGTTGCCCCAGTTCAATGAGACTGAACGTGCCTACTGTGCGGATTCTGAAGCCTCCACATACAGGCATGCAGCGTGCGTAAGGTCCTTCTGGTCCTAAAGGAATGACTTCACGCCGGTGAAGCCCCATTCCTGGTCGACGTCGGATCTTCTCGAGAAAATCGTTTCGCGTGACAGGAAATAATTAAAGACAGATAGAGAGACAGGAATAAACTGTCAGAAATAAATATTCCCTAACATAAAAAGAAAGACATGGGAAGAGAAAAATTGGCAAAAGAAGAGTTGCCTGCTACTATCATAATTAGGTAAAGTTTGAAAAGAGAGACTCAGGCAGAAGCATGCCTATAGAAATACGAATCTTACTGCGAAATAGCGCTTCATATGAAGACCAAATCAGACTACATACAGTCTTGCTAAATGTATACGTTGAAGAATTTTTTAAATAAAGTTTATTGATTTTAATGGGGCATAACTTTCACGTACTTCACCTATTTTAGGAGAAATTGAGTTGATATTAGCTTCAAGTCTAAAGGCTTGCGGTAAGGATGTGTTGAAACTGACATATAATGGACAATTCATCGTTCAGTCTTTGATTAAGAACACAACGCTTCGGCCATTGTTCCTTCTTACGTCATCAGATAAAAGTACAAAGTTCCTCCTTGTTAGGTCCATTAGATTCAAGTAATTTTGTCCCGGGATTTATTGAGAACGGGAGTAGAGACGGCTTTCGAAACGTATTACTTTTATAAAAATGAATATATAACTGCAAAAGACAAACACACACACACACACCACACACACACACATATATATATATATATAAGTTTGAAAATATTACTGTAGTCATACCATAAATAGTTTAAAATTTATCAGCGTTGTTGGAATTTAATGGGAGGCAAATTTAATACTTTCTTCAAAAATATTTAGAGCAGGATGGAATCTTTCGCTGGTTGTGTTCCCGCAACTTCTTTTTCGATTAAACACATGGCATATGTATTCCAAATATCTGAATGGTCGGCATTGTTTGCTGTTTGAAATCGTAAGTTGTCCTAAGCCCGTACGCTCATGTCCACCGCACACATTATTTACTGCCAAGATTTTCGCAAGTTCCATTCCACCTCGGCTCCAATTGTTCTCAGTTTGAGGTACACTGCAACTCTAGACATATCAATTAACAAATCCAGACTAAAGATCCGGATCTCTGTGCTATGAATGTAACCTGTATTGCAGTTATTCTGTGAGCTAACTCCCATCGCAAGCCCAGGTGTTAGGCTTCTAACCAACATTTCGGATGCAGGTGTTCCCCGCTATTCATAAAATTAAATCATACGCTTTACAACGAGGAGACTCAACCGACACGAATAGCACATTAAGTTTAACAAACGTAAGCTCTGAAGCAAACAGAAACTGAACTCCAGGCTGAAATTTATTTCTCTTAGAACGTTTTTCCTTACTGTCCGAAGTTTGCACCTCCTGGAATTGACAATCCTGAGACGTAGCGTGTTGAAGTACGTGTAACGGTAACATATTCTGAGGAGAACGAGTTCGAACCTCATCGTATTTATAGCCATCCGACGAAATATTTCGCAGTTCCTTCAGTTTCTACAGAAAAATGAATTTACTTCACATAATTCACGAATTCCTCCATCAAAATGATAATCTCGCCGTCCCATTTTCACAGTGTACAACATCTTCAGTCGTAATTCTTTCGTTACTTAACTAAAGAATCGCCGTTTGTATTTGCAACGATCCTAACATGGTGCTTCATGTGCGTAAAAATGTGACAGCCCTTGACATAATGAGAAACTGGTAGCGGACCCGTGGAATCCGAACCTGCGTGAACCTTAAGAGCACAGCAAACGAAATCAGAATTTTGAAATGGAAGAAACAAGATAAATTTAACGTGCGTGTTCTGACGGTGTATTATTTTACGCAGATATCGACGTGATGACGGAATACGCTTTTTCAGTCTTCTTGGCTGATGTGCGTGAGGAGAGGAATGGGGCGTCTCTCTACTCCCCACGGGTCTCAAGTACCACCTCCCTTGCAACCTGAATATGCAAACCAACCGAATCCTCACCCTACACATCTCAACCCTGAAGATGGAGGCAACATGTTCTACTGAAATGTAAGTATCCGTCTGCTAGACTAATGACGTCACGACACAGGAGTCCACAATCTTAACAAGCGCCACTGTAAAAGCCTCAAAACTTGTATCTAGATAAATATTTATTCATGGAACTATAAAATTGATCTCACAGATGATTTTAAGACAAGAGCAAGTAAATGAGATTATGTAGATCAGGTTTTATGTATCAGTAATACAGGATTTGTGCCGGTCACGGTAGCCGAGCGGTCTAAGGCATGCACTGTCTTCGCTCGCTCGGAAACCGGGATCGTGGGTTCGAATCCCACTCAGGGCATGGATGTTTGTGTGCGCTTTTCTGTGCTTGTGTACAGGGAGAGGCCTTGCGACGAGCTGATCACTCGCCCAAGGAGTCCTACCGTATGTGTAAGATCTAGTAAACCGAAGTGAAACGGAGAGTTCCATGGAGGTAGGCCTAGGCCCAAATTGGGGCTGTAGCGCCAAAGGAAAAAAAATATATATAGGATTTGTAGCCAATTGTGGTAAGATTCAAAGCGGTAAATAAGAACATAAAGGCATTTTATTATAAATCTTGAGAGAATAATTACACAGGGTTTTGCATATTTTATTTCTCTACTTCATCAACCTGCTTTATAATGTATTTGATTCAACGGCCTACAATTTTCCCGAGTCTATCGGAATAAAATCTTTTCTCTCGAAGTTTAAGTGATCCCTCGCCTCTTCTTTCACTCATCGTGACGTTTCAGTTGGGATTTCATGGTAGTTCATTCTTCGGTTGTTTCGGGAATGCTGCTCGATCTGCTTCTTATCCTAATCACATTTTATAATTGATGAACGCCAAGAACGTGCATCGTCAACTCCCATCGACCCTCCTTTTAGTCTTTCCACAAATATTCTTTCCCCCTGATGAAGGCAACTGTCACCATGTTGAACTTTTCCCCATACGTCTTCATGGTGTGGTGCTTACTTAATTAAGCACGGATAATTTTACATTTCACCTTTAAATTACATACATTGATAGGCCACGCCATAGCTCAAGAGGTTAGTCGCTGGCTTCCCACCGCGGCGGCCCGTGTTCAAACCCGAGTCTGGGATTTGTGGTGGACAAAGTGGCTCTGGGGTAGGTTTTCTCCGAGTACTTCGGTTTCCCCTGCCAATCTTCATTCCACCAAATTCTCCATCATAATCATCCGAGGCAGGTATAATAGGCTAATCAGTGGCCGCCGTGCCGAGTGGACCCAACTGCGAAATTACATACATTGATATTGAATATAATTTGCTAATTTCCAGTGAACCTTCACAATCTTGGTGCCGAACATAAGCGTAAAGAGAATAAGAACCTTAGACGCAAATCTTGGATCGCGTCCATGATTGATGAAGCAATCCCTAGGCAGGTCACATCATTGACGTAATATATCATAGACATATATAAGGACATGATAATTGCTACATATGGAAGTTAAACAATGTCATAAATGCATATAGCCGACTGGGGGAAAATATTTTCTCCTCAAAGTGTCAGCGTTACTCCTACAGCGTTGAAAAATCGCCATTTACTTCTTCATAGCTACTATTCTTTTATTGATAAATATTTTATAAACATTGCCTAAAGACTTCTAATGTAAATAAACGTTACTTTCAAATGTTTCTTGACCATATAATTCACATAATAATATATGTCATATGCTGTCAGAGTGATTTTTGTAAAGGTCGAATTCTGCGACATTTATCACTTTAGGAATAACGAGCTACAACAGAAAATAGTTTGACTAGTTGGTGTGATATCTGAAGTACCATTAGCCTTGCAACTATTAATTTTGGTCTAAAAAAAACTTTCGAGGCTAGTGAGGTAGTGAATCCAAAATCAAAAACACTTGTTTTGAAAATTTGTGTGCTCTGAGCTTTCCAATTTTGTTGTTATGACATCCTTTTGTTATGTTCAATGAATTGTGACTAGCTGAGAGTCAAGGTTACTTTCAGAATGCAGAGCAACGACTACTGGGCGTGCTGCTTTGTTATTGTCTCCATCTGCTTGCGAAATAACTTCATACCTTTGTTTCCGAAACTGTTTTTCAGTATGTCAAGGGCATTAATTGCATTAATACTCACATTCTGTATAATTGTATTTATATCTGTTTCTGAATTTAAAATTGAATATTTAAATCCCACAGTGCCAACTTTATATTAGAAGCTTAATTTCCGAAGTACTGGGGGCCACAATTCATGTCTTCATCATAATCTTTCCACTTCATTAATCATAACAATTCTCCCAGTCGACTCTTTCTTTAACTTGTTGTTTTTCGGCTGTCATAATAATTTACATATGAAAGCACCTTCAATGACTCATCTATAATTCAATATTTATTCAGGTACGTGTGTCGACGCTACTATTCAACGCAAATCTGAGTCCAATATGCTGTTAAGTAAATCATAACATCGAATATTAATCAGTCTTTCAAGGAGTTCTTTTTTCATGCAGTTTGAATTTTGCTGAAGTAAGAAGAAAGTTTTGTTTTTTTTCCCCCTTGGCACTACAGCCTCAGTGGGCCTAGGCCTACCTCCATGAACTTCTCCGTTCACTTCGGTTTTTCTAGATTTTACACATTCGGTAGGACTCCTTGGGTGGGTGATCAGCTCGTCGCAAGGCCTCCACCTGTACACAAACACAGAAAAACGCACACACACAAACTAAAGATCCATGCCCTGAGTGGGATTCGAACCCATGATCCCGGTTTCCAAGCGAGCGAAGACAGTACTTGCCTTAGACCGCTCGGCTACCTCGACCGGCAGAAGAAAGTTTAGGGTATATTATTTTTGTGAAAACATAATTTAAACACAGAGTCTATCTAAATTACATATGCAGGATATAACCCGAAAAGTCCGCCTCGTCGTCTGCTTTAAGACCGTATTGTGTCTGCTACATGTAGATATGTTTAATGTTTACCTCCTTGCCATTTCAAAGGCCTAGGTCCAATGGTTCACTAATTATCTCCATCAAATTGAAATTTAAAAATATACATTAAAATATCATTCTATGTTATCACAAGCTGCGTATTCATCAAATTCTGTCACTGTTCAACATATCAGAACCACATAATTCAAGTGTCGCTCGTGTCGCTTCCACCTCATAATTTCGCTCGCGTCTCTCGTGTTGGTATTGCAGACTGTATTACACAGAAACAGAGCTTTGAGATGGTCTCAAATGACATTACGTTCACAGTAAGCTACGGGGAAATATCAGGATTTGAGGTTCTGACAACAGTGGCGACAAAAATTCCTGTCTCCTGCGATATAAAGCCATGTAGTCCGTGTTAAGTCAATGAATGTTTAGGAGGAGCATGTCGCTCCATCTTCAGGGTCGAAAATACAAGAAACTAGCGTGAAGCAGGTAGCAAGCAAAGCCAACAGCTGAGAGGTTACATGCACTTTTGAAACGTCGGTTCACTTTCAACGGACTACACGGTATTTTAGCGCAGGGGATAAAAACTTCATAATGACCGATGTGAGAACCTCAAATCCTACATGATATGAGACATATCACCCACGTAGAATATATAACCCACTTCTTTTATATTTTTATATAGTAAGGTCAATTGAACAAAAAGCTTGTTCCTTTCAAGATTTTGCTGCTACCTAAACAAACGTATTGTCACGTGTTAGTGATTAGGCACGGTGTTTGGATTGGTAACAGGATTAACTAAACATTTATAACTTGTAACTACAAGTAACTATAACAGTTTCACAGATCTGCGCACTCTACACATCACTGTACTGCAGCATACATAAAGTCTTGTATGGCTTCACCAGTCGTTGCCTGGTAACGACTCTCAATAATGGACATTTCTCTGCTTCCGCGCTTGCGTCCTTGAATGGTGGCTGGTTCGCAACAGCTCATAACGGTGAAGAATTCGGTCGGTCAGTCGGTCGGTGGAACGATTAAATTGCTGTTGGCCCTCGCCAGCACACTCATTCTTGGCTTCAGGTCATGTCAGATATATAACCAATGTTTTTGTTCTCTCCTAAACATACATATGTTTAGAAGTGTAGCCTCCTCTTCGACGAGGGAAGTCGAAGTTATGTTACGACCGACGATCAATCGGCCAATCTGTCTTGGTGTCAAGCCGCGCCTGGGGCCAAAGACCAGATTTTTGTTACTGTCAAACACTTGCAGTTTTGTTGATGTGGATCGTCCTCTCTGACCATAAAACGGGTCTGTCTTTACAACTGCTGCTGGCTCTCGACAGCGAAGACATTCTCGGGTCCGAGTCCTGCTGGACTCATGGCCTTATTTTACTGTCTCAGATTCGAGACTCCCCAAACCAGGAGAGCCAGGTCCCCATATTTATATCCTCCATTGAAAGGGTGATCCATTGTATTCCTTTTCCATCTCCTATAACTCGCATCCGTAAGTTTTCGTAATAAGACCTCGGCATGGACCGCATAGAAAGCACCGTATTAACAGTTGCTTTATTGTCGCGTACGTATGCCTTGCAGCAGTACGTGTTTAATGAACCGTTACCTAACAGCGGACATTTTTTCTGGCTCCATTATTCCCGACTTTCCGCGTCACAGTACACTCTTCTTGGATGTGATGCATTGTAATGCGGTACATCACAGACTTTTGGAGGAACGTGCTTGCTAGCTAGCTCTGTATTCAGGGTACAAGAGTAAGTCAAGTAAAAAGCAAGAACAAAGCACGTAACAAGAAGTTGGGAGAGGCTTATCAGTGTTTTCTGAGCAGGAGTCTTTATTTCTGCCAGTCATACTGGGTTCGAAACTCAGCAATATTTGATTATCGCCGTTATGTGATATGTCTCCTGGAAATACGTAGCATAGTTTAAATAGGTTTCCTTAATGCATCATTTCTTCTCACTAAAGCCTGATTCTAGTTCCTTCTTAGATTCGTACTTAAACAAGTGACAATGTTCCTTTCTTGCAGAAAAAGCCAGTAAATTACACCTGCTGTCTAAGCATGAAAACACAGAATAGTGCGAATGAAAACCTTTACCCCAAAATGGATTAAAAATTGCGATCCGAAAGTTATTCCTGAGAAAATAACATTTGAAGAAAGCAGTCTTCTGGGATGTGGCGCCTTGTAGATGTGGCGTTAACCGACGTTTCGGAGGAACGTGTCGCCTCCATCTTCAGGGTAGAAGGAAAAAATAAGAAAATCTGCAAGCGAAGAAACAGTGAGAGCAGGTAAAAGCAGACGGCTTGAGAATTTTCTTATTTTTTCCTTCCACCCTGAAGATGGAGGCGACACGTTCCTCCGAAACGTCGGTTAACGCCACATCTACAAGGCGCCACATCCCAGAAGACTGCTTTCTTCATAGTCACCGCCGTGAAAACCTAAAATCTTACAAGATAACATTTGTTGTAGACATTGTGGTCACCTGGAACGGCTTAAGCCGGCTGAAAATTGTATATTCACATTACATGGCTTCTTATTTATTTTCTCTTTCAGGAATATATTCAAGTAATTTTGTGTAATTCTGGATGTTTATAAAACCTCGAGTAGAATTATGTACAACGTTGTCGCACACGTATTTTTCAAATGCGTTCTTTACAGCTTTTCATTTTAAATTTTCTCGATGTAGCAGATCGAGATCCAGATACACATGGTCAGAAGTTTTTTTTGTTTCATTTCCTTAAATATTCACTCTTTAAAAACCTTTAAAGTACTATTTGTAATATTAATGACATATAGATCTCTATTTCATGCGCTAAGCCAATGTTTTGTTCAGTGAACCATTTTTGAAACAAATTATATATTTCGATTTCATTTTCTTGTAAAGTACACTTTAGATCTGGGAGAAATAAATCAAAATAAAATGTGTCTGACGTATTTCCCTATAGACGCTGAATGCCAAATTTCGTCGAAATTCATTCAGTGACTCCTGAAATTGACAGATTAACACGAATCCTGATAATCGTCATTTTTCGTATGTGTTTCGCGTAAATAGAAAATAAAAAGGTATCTACTTGCAATTAAACTATATTTTTCCCATTGCACACTCTTTGCTTCAATTTAACCTGCCACTAACCAGGTGTATTAGACTACATGTAACGCTGGAATCCACTTCAATCGGTAACCAGTACGATGCTTTTAAGAGATGGATAAAGTTCTGAACGCCGCTTTCTCCGGGCCTTTGCGGGTTATCGTTGTGAGACGAAGAATGAAAGAGTTGTTTAAAAAAAAAGCTTGCATGAATACAAGTTTTGTATTTCAGAGCGGCATCTCAAAGAATACTACATTATACCAAGGACTTTCAAAATCCTTGCTGCATTCTCTTCTGTGACGTCACAATTTACCCCCAGACGCGACTAATGCCTTGCATTCATAATACTTTGAATGAAGCATTGCAGATGACGACATGAGTAATAGAAATATTAATGACAATGATGATTACAGTAATAGTAATCCAGTTCAGTTCGATTCAGTTCTTATTTATCTTGCTAATACAATAGCCCAAAGGCNAAAGCCGGAATAGCAAACAAAGAAAAAAATTCGCTACTACGCAATGGCACGGTAAATATTTTTCCGCAGTAACGAATAACCTCCCGACAGAGGAATTATTTGAAGCGGTCCCATCTATGCGATCCGTGACGAGGCTGTATAAGGAGAACCGGCTGCAGTTTTCAGTCTGTAGAATATGCGATTTGTCGTCAGCCAGCGAGGACAGGAGCCGTTGAACACGGAAGCTGAGCCGTAACGTAGCAACGGCTAGGGAAGATGAACTGAGAAGAACTGGCTTGTGCTATAGTGAATTGTAAAGCTTGTAGATTATCGATAGCATTAGAGTTACTTGTGGTTACGATTTATAAGTGTATACATTTATTCATCTTACTCTTCTCTCTTGCACTACATGTTTCAGCACTAAAGTGCCATCTTCAGGTGCTTTTCTATGTACGTTGAACTACTTCATTGCATGCCCTGTTGTCTTTATATTAAAATAACTAAAATATATATTCACTTTAGTGCTGAAACATGTAGTGCAAGAGAGAAGAGTAAGATGAATAAATGTATGCACTGTAAGACGGTCAGAATAAATCATGGACATAAATCAGTGCAACAGGACGCTAAAATATAACATGATTTATAAGTGTTTAATAAATCCAGTTACCAATCCACACCCCATGTCTACTCACTAACACTTGACAATATTAAAAAGTGTATTACTTTACGTCAGGAATTTACTAAATATCTTTCAATATTTTACAGCATTTCGCTTTCATTTTGTGTGTCCAAAATGTAGGTTGGCTAATGAGATCGCATTTGAATGAAACTCATATTGAGTTCATATAAAAGCCAAAGTTTCGTAGATATATGAGAGAGCCAGTGAATAGGTCACAAATGGACAGGAAACCTAAAACATATGATATTCGAGCCTTGAAAAAAACGTTTATTTCTCGACATATCCTCCAACATTAACAAACTTGTTCCATCGTTTTACCAGTGCGTCAAGACCCGCAGCACAAAAATCGCTTGACTGCTGTCTCGGCCACTTCCGCACATGGTCGGGCATCATCTGCGAATTTTGGACGTCATATAAGAGAATATGTGAACCGCTTTATGCCCAAACACTTCCCATTGTAAACAGGAAATATTTCTTTATGAACATTATTTGCATTGAGTCCTATTTCCCACATAAGCGCACAGTGGAATGTTGCTCTTTGGTGGTACACTTCCCAAGCACGGCCGCCATTTTGACTACTAAAACCAAACTCTGAACATGTGAATGAGCGTCTGCTACCTAGACTCATGAAGCTGGACTATGCTTCTGCCTAGTGATACACATAGGAAACCTACTGCGTCCATTACAGCTGTTTTACTTCCTTTTGTATACTATTTACTGCATCTCCCTCGTATCTATGACAATGACATGAAGCAAGGATGCTTCCTGTCCATTTCTTTTAATTTTATTTTAGAATAAAAGTCATGAAATCGCACGACAGTCTAGAGTAATGGGAGCTGAGTAAGTGGTGAAGGGTTTATAGAATTGTTCCCTGTACTACCGTGGCAGCCGTTGATATCGACAATACAGAGAAGAGTCCGACTTGCAACACTTCGAAACCTTTTATTTGCTTCCCGTCAGAGCAAAGTAGCTGATAATTGGACAATATAAAAATGAGTATGCTGTTGGGAAAAGAGCAGATGTCAGTGCTCTAACTGACACTCATCTGCCAATTGATCTTCAAAAGCCAGGTTTCGAAATGATTCTATAGACTGCCTGCCTGAAGCAATGAATCAGCTGTAATCGGGTCACTGTCTCACTCGAAGTGACGGGTATTGGCGGCTTCACTTAATCCCAATTAAAATTCATTCGAGTCTAACTCTATGCAAGAACTTGTTCCGTGATCTTCCGGGATGTCGATTTTCACTTTCTTTCTCTTGAAAAAAGAGAATGATATTGGCAAGCAAATTTAGAATCTAAATGAGTTTTTATGAATGTATTTCTCTTATTGTGGGAATTTAGTTGTGACGTCATAATCGTATACTGAAAACTGTTTCAAATACTAGCAAAATTGTAATGAATCGATGCCGTTGCAAGTAGCCATGCACAAAATTGGAATCGTTGGGATCGAATCCCCACCGATAAATTTTTGTATGTCTCCAAATTCTGTATTATTCGTATGGTAGCAGAATTTTGGCAGGGGGGAGGAGGGTTAATTTGCCATGTACACAATCGTACAGCAAGCTTAATAACGGGTAAGGAAATGTCTGCTTTAGGGTTGTACGTGATTTTAAGGGATCTGTACTTCGAAAAACGGTCAAACGTATTGTCATTAATTCTTATATCTGGATACTTGCACTAAGTAGAGTTACTGTATTCTGTCTATCTATCTATCTATCCATCTATCTATCTGCAGCTGTACAGCCCTTTGTTGGACCTTAGCCACCTTTTCAGTTTCTTAATCCTATACACAGTCGGCAAAACTTCTTGGACGGGGGATTAGCCAGTCGCAAGGCTGCTACGTCCACACAGAAAAACACAGACACAATATATGGACACAGGCATCCATGTGTTGAGTGGGATTCGAGCCCATGTTCCCAGCTTTCGAGCGAGCGAAGGCAGTTCATGCCTTAGACCGCGCGGCCACTGTGATCGGCTCGAGTCATTATATTTTTTTTTTCATTGGCGCTACAGCCCTCATTTGGGCCTAGGCCTACCTCCATGAAACTCTCCGTTTCACTTGGGTTTTCCTAGATCTTACACATTCGGTAGGCTCGTCGCAAGACCTCAACCTGTAAACAAACACAGAAAAACGCGCACACACAAACTAAACATCTATGCCCTGAGTGGGATTCGAGCCCATGTTCCCAGCTTTCGAGCGAGCGAAGACAGGACATGCCTTAGACCGCTCGGCTACCGTGACGCAAGGCCTCTATCTGTACACAAACACAGAAAAACGCACACAAACATCCATGCCCTGAGTGGGATTCGAACCCACGATCCCGGCTTCCGAGCGAGCGAAGACAGTGCATGCCGCCGTAAGTTCTTATTGAAATATTTTCTTATTATCAGTATAAAAATGTAATAAAACGAAGAATGGAATCTGTATTTTATTTTCCCTTGACTGTGAGAAACTTTGATGTTGTCTGAGAGCCTCTAAGTAGCGAAAGTACTACAGGACTGTGCACAGACACAAGTCAACATGTTTCGCATTTCTTCAATTAGACCATTCGTCATCTTCCACTTTCGACACGTGAAAACATTTAAAGGAAACGAGGTATCGTACGGTCTTAGCTGTTCTGCAGGTTATTTCACAACTTGTTAGCAATCTGCATAAGTCGGCCTACGCTTAAGTCGAAATTGATTAGACTATAAATGAGTAAATGTTATTAGGAAAGGTAGGAAAAGAAGCGACCGTGGTCTATTTTGAGGAAGGGCCACAACATTTTCTTAGAAGGATTGATGAAATCCATGAGACCCTTCGGTAATGACAGCCGATCCGAGCCTTGGATTTGAAAGTAGTGTTGCCCAAATACGAGACAGACACTTGATTTTATGGAACTACAATAGATGAAAGCTGTAGGAAATTGCCAGAAATGTTTCAGGGTTATATATTAGAGCGTGCTTCGGTATTGGCGGTGTTGAACCTTCGGTTTATGGCACCAGATAATAAGTTTCTAGGACACCGCGAAAAAAAAATCTGCACACAAAAAGTCAATGAAATTGAAATTAAAAGACTAAAACTTTGCGTTTCCTTTCTCATATCTGACTGAATAATGTGTCACTTTACGTCAGTACCCTACATACGAAGGAGTGCATGCAGTAACAAACTCATTGCGTTGTCCACTAAGTAGCCTATAATATTCAGTCATATAACTGTCAAAAATCTCATTACCACTTTTACTGTTTCTCATAGCCAAGGTGTCGGAATTCGAGTCCCGGTGGGGGCGAAAATTTTCATTTCTCCACGTTGTCCAGACCGATTCTGGGGTCCACCCATCCTCCTATCCAATAGGTACCGGGAAAATTTTCCCTGGGGGTAAAGCGGAAGGGACGTGAAGCTGACCATTCATCTCCAGCTAGGGATGAGGTCAAGAAAATGTGTATCTATACATCCACTCCCCCATACGCCTTCATGGCGTAATGTTTAATTAGTTAAGCACAGGGACACCTTCTTGTTTTTCCCCTTGGCACTACAGCCCCAGTTGGCCTAGGCCTACCTCCATGAACTTTTCCGTTCACTTCGGTTTTTCTAGATCTTACACATTCGGTAGGACTCCTTGGGCGAGTGATCAGCTCGTCGCAAGGCCTCTACCTGTAGACAAACACAGAAAAACGCACACAAACATCCATGACCAGAGTGGGATTCGAACCCACGATCCTGGCTTCCGAGCGAGCGAAGACGGTGCATGCCCAGAGTAACCTTTACCTTTACTAAATAGTTTTTGTTATTGAAGGTTCTTTACTGAATTCACAAAAGCTCTCCACTGTTGCCTACCGTAAGTCAGCTCAGTTCAGTTCACATAATCACAACCAGTCTCCCTGTAGATGAGCGGTTGAAATCAAACCCGCGACCATCTGAAGTCGAACCTTGAATTTTAACTGCTAGACCTCACCGGGCAAGTCTGCTTCAGTAGTAACGGTTCTGACTGGTCTTTGGTTTGTGCTCACTTCAAATCTCAGCCTTAGCACTGACTACCGTTGACTGTGAATTTCGTGGTTTTCATCAGTACCTCCAGACAAATTCCGATACCATAAATTAATCCGCGACTGCTTCTTCCCGTATTCTTTCCAATTCATTATCATCCAGTCATTCGAAGCACATTGACAGCGTCTTAAACAAACTAAAATCAAATTTTATATCTCTAATATGAAAGAAGACCAAGGCGTAGGTGGATTGGATAGATCTGGCTCAGGATAGGACCAGTAGAGGGTTCTTGTGAACACGGTAATGAACTTTCAGGTTCCATAAAATGCTGAGAAATTCTTGAGTAGCTGCAGAATTGGTGGCTCCTCAAGAAGGGCTCAGCTCCATGAGTGAGTAAGTAAGTAAGTAAGTAAGTAAGTAA
>NW_019721758.1:654030-677135 GCF_002891405.2 Cryptotermes secundus
GCGGTTTCTCTGAATCATATTTTACAAGCATGTACCAAACCTTTTACAGTGTTACTGGATTAGTGTTCTCATTAACTACAAATGTGTATACGTCGACTAACTTTAATTTTCTTATGTAATTGGTATTAATTTATTGACTTGTTATTAATTTTATGCTATCACTCCCAGTTGTCTTATCTTGGTATTTAGTTACTAACAGTATTAGCAACACTCGTAATAATTCATAAATGTAGGTATATATTTAAGTCTTCTTTAGCTTTATGCTCACCGATTTATTTCTGTCATATTTGTACTTCGTTTTTATTATTTTTCTGTATCTATATATACTCGTGATAACTTTGTAATCGGCCACTGTGCTGTTAAGTTATTGCATGTAAATAAACATGAATTGAATTATTATTATTATTATTATTATTACATGTCTGACAACCTGTCTTCTGTCGGCGGTAGTAAAGTAAGTCACGAAACTTAATGTGTATTGCGTATATTTCGGCAAACTAAGTCAACTTGTTTCAGGCACAGCTGACGTCATTCAAATATTCTTCAGTAAATCAGTTTAAAGCCGGTCGCGGTAGCCGAGCGGTCTAAGGCATGTACTGTCTTCGCTCGCTCGGAAACCGGGATCGTGGGTTCGAAACCCACTCAGGGAATGGATGTTTAGTTTGTGTGTGTGCGTTTTTCTGTGTTTGTATACAGGTAGAGGCCTTGCGACGAGCTGATCACCCGCCCAAGGAGTCCTACCGAATGTGTAAGATCTAGAAAAACTGAAGTGAACGGAGAAGTTCGTGGAGGTAGGCCTAGGCCCACTGGGGCTGTAGTGCCAAGGGGAAAAAAAAAGAATTAGTTTAAAAAGTTCGAGGCGCAGGGGTGCTTATGGGGCAACTGTTGTGGTGAGGGAGCAATAAATTATTATTGGTGGCGGAGCAAGGGTGGAAAGTAGCTCCACCCTTCTGCTCTTTATATATTTTTGTAATTCTGATATTACATTGCGTTCACAATTATTTCAGCAGTCAGTATTATTGGGTTTGCGTGAGTTAAGGCTTTGTTATTTCTTTCAGTTTCTTACATTTCTTTTGTTGTTGGTCGGCCGTGAGATTCACCCGAAAACTTTTGTTAACTTCTTTCGTGTAGCAGATGCTGCTAGACAGCCACATAGTAAATAAATTCCCATCTTTTATGGAATCCGACTGTTCATTACCGTTTGCTTAATGATTCTAATTTACAAGGTCATATTCTATTTCTTTAAGCTCTACTTTAATATTGTCACGTGTTAGTGACTAGACATGGGGTTTGGGTTGATAATTGGATTTACTGAACACTTACAACGCGTAACTACAAATAATTATAACAGTTTAAGGATCTACACACATTTCAAATCACTCTGCTATAGCATATATAAAGCCTTCTGTCTTTACTAAACGGTGCTTGGTAACGGTTCTCAACAATGGAGATTCTTCTACTTTTGTACTTGTACCTCGTTGTCGGGTGGCTACCATTTCATAATAAACGCATGGCTGCAACTAAGTTAAAAGTCAAAATCAAAGCAACTTTACGACTGTCGGTTTACTGTCAACAAGGTCTTCTTGGTTCCAAGCTCACAAGGTTCACGACAGAGATTCTTTCGCAACTGAATTCTTCCAGCTACAGTCCTTATGTAACATCCACTCTGACGAGACGATGGGTTTGTTTCTTAGAAATAGGCTCCACGTCGCGTTCATCAATTGTACACTAACTAGTTGCCTTGCTCGTCCTCGCTAGGTAGTCTCGGATCGGACCACATAGAAACATTGTTTCTATGGTTTCTCTATTGTTGTTGCGAACAGTTGCCTAGCGATGGTTCGCTTGTTGATAGAACAGTTTCCATGTAACTGATAATGTTTATGTAGTCATGCCACAATATTATATATAAGTGGTCCTTCAATCTGTTTTCCAGAATAAAAATGTTTATGCATATTTCTCATCTCCCCTATGAGTTCTAAATGCCTCATCCACATCATCTTAATTGGTGTTAACTTCTAATGTTGTTTTCTGAAGAGTACAATGTCCTTTCTTCTCTATGTTAATTACCTGAGGTTGTAATGATTACCTGGGGCATAGGCGATTACCGCTACCTTCCAAATTCAAAGCGAAACGATAAGTTCCATCAGGCTACTTATCGCCTCGCAATTATCCGCATAAAAATCAATTTAACGGTTAAATCTATAGAAGAAATAAAAGGTAAGACAGCTGTCATAATGATGTTGGGTCAGGTACTTACCGTAAAATGACTGGTTCGTTTTGACATTTATGGTCATGTAGCCCGCCTTGCAGGTGGCTGTTACCGTAGGAGTGAAGTCTTGCTCCACCAAAGCCGAACACCGTCCCTGCAGCACAAAGAGCACAGTGCAATACCTTGCTTTGTGGGTCGCATCGTGACAGGAGGCAATGAGTCACAAGGACGACTACTGGTCTTTCGCAGGACAGGAATATCAAGTCCAGAAATATCAACGTATACAGGCATGAGGTATATAAATATATAAAGTTATGCAGCCTACATAACAATATTCTGTATTTAAAACAAACTACACATTATTGTATTGACGCGTCAATAAAAATAAATGTTGATACAACAGTGTCTACTTTCTTTTAAATACAGAATATTTTTGTGTAGACTGTATACTTTTATATATATTTATATACCTTATTTATAACACACAACAGGATGCAAACTATTAAGATTGTATACAGGCATATGTATTCGTATTGTGTTTTTCTTTGTTATGAAACGGTGTACTACAGTATACCAATGTGGGTACCCTGAAGATGCAAGCAGTATATTCCTCTTAAATTCAAGTGCCCCCTCCCAGATTACACGGTGTCATAACTCAAAGACTAGAGTACGAATCTCACCCGCGTTTAAAACCTCAAATCTCACAAATGTATATTAATAACGTATGTTTGTGTACATGAAATGCACGTATGCATGGCCTGTAACTGCACGTGTGCATAAGCATATGCATGTTACATATTTGAGTGAATGCAGATGCATTCGGATGTGAATCGGATGTGTTGAAAATGTACAGAACGTAACTACAAGCAACTACAGCACTCTCTTTAGTTCACACACTCTACAATTCACTACAACACGCACTGAGTCTTTTAAGTCTGCTGTGTCTTCACGAGTCATTGTCTGGTAACGGCTTCTAACGGAGGACGTTCCTTTTACTCTGGGTTCCAAAACTATCCTTAGCTACCAGCTTCTAACAGCAACGACACACAAGGGCTGAAAAACAGCAGTTCTCTAACTCACCAACCAAGTTGCTCCATTTAACTCAACTGAATTAACTCCACTGATTGTCTGCCCATAACAAGGATTGCCATGGCAAAAGTTGCATTTAGCAAGAAAAAGAATCTTTTTACCAGCAAATTGCACTTAAATTTAAGGAAGAAACTAGTGAAATGCTACATTGGGAGCATAGCTCTGTATGGGGCTGAAACATGGACACTTAGGGCAGTAGATCAGAAACACCTGGAAAGCTTCGAAATGTGGTGCTGGAGAAGGATGGAGAAGATCAGTTGGACCGATTATGTGAGAAATGAAGAAGTGTTATTTAGAGTCAGTGAGCAGAGGAATATCCTACACGAAATAAGAAAACGGAAGGCTAATTGGATTGGTCATATCTTACGCGGTAACTGCCTTCTAAAAGAAGTTATTTGAAGGAAAGATAGAGGGGCGGATAGAAGTGACCAGAAGACGAGGAAGAAGACGTTAGAAGATGCTGGATAACCTTGGGGACAGAAGAGCATATTTTCATTTGAAGGAGAAAGCTCTAGATCGCATCAAGTGGAGGAACTGTTTTGGAAGAGACTGTGGACCTGTCGTCCTGACAGATTACAGATGAATGAATGAACATCTTGGCACGAACCGCAAAGAAAACACAGTTTCAGCTGTCGCAAGGACCGCTTAGAGAACACCTCTTCCCAGTTAGTCCATTGGTATCTGTTGTCTAGCAACGGAAGTTGGTTACAGAGTCATTACTTAGCAACGGGTCAACATGCTACAAGATATACGTGGGTCTCTGTAGGAATATATATATATATGTGTGTGTGTGTGTGTGTATGTAAAGTGGATTACGACAGACCATTGCTGACGAAATTTTACCATTCCTCCTTTAAAATCGGGAGATCCAGGTTCTGAACCCGGCCGGTATATCAGCTATACTGACTTAGGGTTTTCGTAGCGGCCTCCGTAGTCTAGGGGTAACGTTCCCACCTCGTGACTCAAGGTACGCGAGTTCAAAAACCAGGCTGAGGTCGTAGAACTTTTAAGGGCGGAAAAATTCAGGGAATAAGTCCTCCGGGAGGGACTTTAAGCCGTGGGTCCCGTGTCGTAGATTTACGGCACGTAAAAGAACCTCATGTCTCTAGGAGACCTCTGAGCAAAATTAGGCCAAGTTTCCCGCCCAACTAGTTTCCAATTCCTCCGGTAGATGGGGGAAGTATCAAGTACCACTGCCAGAGGAGGGGGGACCTCTCTGACAGAAAGGGACTAAAGTATTAGATACCACTGCCAAGTAGAGGGTAGAAACCTTGCTGGCAGAAAGGGACTAGGAACCCCTGCCAGAGGAGGGACGACCTCGCTGACAGAAAGGGACTAACTATTAGATACCACTGCCAGTAAGAGGTTTGAACCTCGCTGGCAGAAAGGGGCTGATAGTAAGCACCAGTACGGGTAGGGTATGGAGACAGTAGAAATTAAAGGGGGACGCACAATGGACCAGTAACCGGTCTAAGTGCATGGGGAAACCCACCCCCTCAATACGGAATACGGAATAGGGTTTTCGTGATTTTCTTTTGTTGCTTCGTGTAAATGCTGAAATAGTATCTTGAAATACTCCACGACTGATTCCTTCTCCATTGTTCTTTAATTTGCGATTCATAAATAACCAATCAATCGACGTTATGTAGTATGTGGCAGAAAGTTGAAAAGCCTGGCTAAATAAACGAGTAATTAATAAGAGAACAGGGATTCGATTCTCGTCGGAAATATGTTGTTTCTCTTTCACCGTGTTCGGACTTTCAGAATAAGCATACTCGATATTAACGCATTCATATATACAGTAAGTCATTATCAAACTTATCATTTGTGTCTCTGTTTTCTACCCCAAAAATAGTACTGATGCCCCAAAACATTAACCATACTAACTTCTCCTGCGAACTCATTAGAATATTTCGCACGTAATTAAATATTTCGAAAAAAAGATTTAAACGTAATTGGTAAAGCTAATAGCTAAAGCTGTCCTTGTGCTTAATTAGTTAGGCACAACGCCATGAAGGCATATGGGGAATGGGGGTATAACTCCACGTGTTCTTGATCTCGACAATAAATGGAAGGGAGTGGTCACCTTCACTCCCCGGCCGATTTACACCGCTGGGGAAGGGCCTCCGTTACCCATTGGATAGGAGACTGGGTAGGCCTCAGATCTTGTCTGGAGGCTGTGGAGAAGAGAATCTCTGAAATAACATAACTGTTGGTACATATACGCTAATACTACACATATATGTAGCTGATAAGGGCTTTGTTCTGTATTCCACATTCTGAGCATTCAGACTGTGCACTGGAACTTCTCTGGTGGTCCCCGTGAGAACTACAAGATTGTAGTGGCTGATATGCGGTTCTTTTTAACAGAGTAGTATTAAGAAAAAACAGGAAAGAATTTACAAGGCCATTTAAGAGCTTACGACTTTGCTAACCACATGTCTTACCTTTAAACTACCATAAAAATGTCAGTTTGTGAAATAGTTCTGGAATATCTGGTTTGTTTCAGCCTTATATGACCTCACAGAAAGCATTAGCTGCCCGTGCTTTAATGATATTTGAGAGAATACTTAAAATTTCACTCGTTATTCTCCTGCAGAAATTTACGCTATTACTCAGCTATGAAACGTTGAATTGAAGCACAAAATCATAATTTACCAGCGTTAAGACTGCATGCTTTGTAAGGTACTTAACAGTCGGAAAATGCATTTTCACATAAAAACAAGCAGCATAGAAGTGCGTCACCTCGTTGGTGACCTCCACCTTATCGTGGTGAGGGGGTTTGAGTATGCCAAGGACCCTGAGAGCTATACCAGCGGTATCGTAGCTACTGGCAGGGCCTCCCTTGCTGGACAGGTCAAAGGGTAGGCATCAGACGAAGAGAGACACCAAAAACTGATGCCGGAAGCAGCGTCATCAGCAGCGACTTGAAGCACAGAGCAAATGATGCTCGAGATGGTTCAAGTTTGTATAGCAACAGGCGTGACCAGAGTGGTTTGAACGGCTGTTGTACTGCGATGTGGAAAGCAAATGGAAAAACTACCACATTATCACTTTTCCTGGCTAGTCTCTTTCCAAAAACAGAATATCGCATTAAGTGGAGGAACTGTTTTGGAAGAGACTGTGGACCTGTCGTCTGACAGATTACTGATGAATGAATGAAGAAGTGCGTAAATAATAATATGTTTGATCCTGGTATCCATGTTTGGGTAACGCTTGCTACCATTCAGTCCAGAATCGTTTGTTTACTCTTTCGCTATCTAAAAACTTATAATTTAGAATATATAAAAATATTTTTTTTTTTTTGCTTCTGTGTGGGTGTGAAACTTGGTCTCTGATATTAATGGAGGAGCATATACTGAGGTCGTTTGAGAACAGGGCGTTGAGGAGAATATCTGGACCGAAGAGAGGTCAAGTGACGGGAGGTGGGAGAAAACTGCATGCAGAGGAAGCTTAATAACTTTTACTCTTCGTCAAGCATAATTAGAATGATCAAGTTAAGGAGCCTGGAATGGACAAGGAATGTAGCACGAACGGGAGGAAAGAGGAAAGCATATAGGATATTGGTACGAAAGCCAGAAGGAATGAGACCACTGGGAAGATCAAGACGTAGGTTTGTGGATAATATTAAAATGGATCCTAGATAGGACGCAAGGGTATGGACTGGATATATCTGGTTCAGGATAGGGACCAGTGGAGGGCTCATGTGCACACGATAATGAGCCATAGGACTCCAGAAAATGCTGGAAATTTTTTGAGTAGCTGCACAATTGGCGCCTTCTCAAGAAGGGCTCAGCTTCATGAAGTTAATTAAGTACCAATGTAGTTCAGCGAGAGCACAATTGTTTACCAACGGAACGCTGCTATCCTGGTGTACGGAGTAAGAACCCAAGCCTCAGGACTTAAAGAAAACTGAGGGGGCGGATGTATTGCTTCACCCACGCTTACTCGCAGCATACTCGCGAGAGCGCCAGATCTTTATCGGCTGATGATGATGATAATCACAATAAACTAATAAACACTGAAATTCCATTTTCTTTTCATTCTATATTATTTTTAACTTCTTTTGTTTTACTTACTTTTCTTTCCTTTTGGAATACGATTTGAAGAAGAAAACGCCTTCACATTTTATTGCATGGACTATCCCAGATTTTTCCTGGAGGGACTGAAGAAAACTACGAAAATCCTCAGGATAGCCGGTGTAGTACCCGGCCAAGTACCCACGAATAAAAGACTAGAAATTTATTGCTGCAACAGTCTGCTCCGTTTGGGAATGGTTTTTATTAGTGTCTTGGGATGGGGTGAGACAGACCAACTAGTACGTCGGCCACTAATCAGTCTTTTGTACCAGCCCCGGATGATATATATATTGATGAATTTGAAGCAGTCGGTGGAAAGAGAATTGGAAGGAGAAACGACAGTACTCGGAGAAAACCTGCCCTATTGTCACTTTGTTCTTCATAAATCTCACACGACCTGACACGGGCTCGAACCCAGGCTGCCGAGGTGGGAATCTGACGACCAACCGCCTGAACTACGACACGGCTCCGGCTTTGGAATAAACGCGCAGGTAACAATAAGTCTGTAATTATATATAAGAAGACAGAGGGATCTGTCGAAAATAAGCGCACCTGAACCTTAACGTCAGCAAACCAATTGTAAAGGCAAGCTGTCAGCTTCAGTGAGAGACACGTCGATTTGTCACGTGTATACATGTGGAACTGAAACACCATGCAAAAATGATAATGATCGAAGCAAAATATGCAATTAAATAATGGCGAAAAACCGAAATATTTCATAATTTAAATGCAGCTGATAGAAATTAATATCGTCGATAAGTGACAGAGCGAGAGTCGAAAGTTGAACGGCATCCAGTTCGGAACGTACTGCGTACTCACCAAGTGCAGAGCTGTCTCTCTTACTTCCATGCCCTTGACATTCATTTGTTACGTATGAACATAGATTTATGCAAACTTTACTGAACTGTAGATAGATCCAGCAACTATTTCCTCTTGCAAGCTTACAGCTTTAAATATTCATGCAACCAGAAGATGTCAGTGACATTTATGTAGGTGTAATTTCTGTTATTTGCTTTCTGTAGAGGCCCTTCGCCGTTTCGAAATATGTTGTAGTCTTTCATTTTCAAGTATAACTTGAAGTCTAACACTGTTCAGTGACTTTCTATTTACTTTTTATGAAATTCATGTTGAAACAACATGTCCTGGCACGGCAAAATGTTTCCAGAGGAATTCTTCGCGTCGTTCAGAATGTTTTTCATAAAGTGGCACGCTGTAAACACAGTACGACAGTGTCACTTAAGATGAATTATGTCACTCAATGTTGAAACACCAGTTTAGTTTTCTGCGGTCCTCTACTTTCTATTTTGGCCACCAGGCTTCCGAATATGTAAGTTTCGCCTAACATTGTCCCAAATAACGTTACCCCGTTATTGCTTTTATTGATGCACTTTTCAAATCAAGGACTCACTTATCGTCAAGTTAACTCATTTTGTCTTTCGCCCTAGGAAAAAGTAAAGTTATCTCTGTAACAAGCCGTGGAGCCCCATATGGTTGTGAGACGTCGAGGTTTCCACATTTTCTAGACAGTCGGTTCACAGATGGCGGTGAGGTATTCAGTCTTACATGCCGGCCGCCCTTTACCCCCAGGAAGATTCCTGGTACTAATTTCTGTTATATTCTGAGTCGATCCCAGGGTCATAGTGCGGCTGGAAGAAATAGATCAATTGAGAAATCCAATGCCCTCATCGGGAATCGAACCCGAGACCTTCAGGCTTGTAGTATAGTGTCTCAACCCACTACGCTACCGCGTTCCCCCTATTCACCCTAGAGTTTAAGAAAGTTGTCGACGAGGAGGGTTGCCCGCCCGAACAAATGTTTAATGTCGACGAGACCGGGCCGTTAACCACCCCTCGCTCCCTTCACCATTTGGCAGCGGAGAATATAACACAAAATACTAAATGTCAAATCAACATTATTGCAGTCTGTAATGGCATGTATTTTCGGCCAAAAATGTGCAAGTATTTACAATCGCGTTCATATGATTCAGTATTAGTAGTCCTCAATTTCTGTAATTCCTCTCCAATATCGTCAGTTCCATTTTGATCAGGCAGGGCGGAACCTGTTGCTGATCCAAGAAAACGCATTCAGCAGGATTAATTTGATTAAGATATTTTCGAAGCGCCTGATCTGCATGACTAATATGACTTATCATTCGCTGTTAACGTTTTTCAAGTTTCCTTTTAAGGTTCTTTGCTTCGTGCCGTACGTGTATCTCACAAATTTTATGAATTAAATTTCTATATTTTTGTGAACACTACCGTCTCTTTGGTTATGACGCAGTATAATGCGCCAGGACGAACCGTAATCTTAATATTCACTGCTCTGGAAAGCTCAAATCCGGTTTTCTAACAGAATATTTTACAGGGTTACCAAGAATAATTAAATCTGAATAAAATGTAATTACTAATTTTATCTAAATATTTCTAGCCAATCGTCGAGCAGCTGAAGTGTATCAGCATGGAAATAACAATTTCATAAAATCAAAAATAATGCAAATTACCAGGTTCTCCCAGAAGGGTTGTGCGAGCAACATATATTAAAGTTTGTTTGTTCCGCAGTTTATTAGTCGTCGTTTTCCAGAATTACTAGATTAATTGACGTAAATTAAAGCGTGTATCAAGTGTAGTCGGTTTTACTGGAATGCAGTTTAGTACGTGAGGCACTGTAAAATTGTAGAAAGACAGAGTATTTCCGAGATGAACTGGAAAGAATATAAGAGGCTACGGTGGATCTTAGGGAGTCAGATTCTGAGGAAGTACGCTTACTTATGCTACCTCTGGAATGTGTTGAACGGCGAGCTTTGGTATCAGAGTTATTGTACCTTCGGGTCCTGTGACGAAAGAGTTCGTAATTAGCATAATGGAAAGTGCAAATTCAATGTTCCTGGAAAAATAAGAGTTAGTTAGAAAATGCATTTGTTAGAGGGAAACTGCAACTTTCACTAATTACACAAGAGACACACGTGTAGACCTGCGCTACGACAAACATCCGGCATAAGAATCTTCCAGAAGACGCCTAGCCCAGTCAAAACAAAATGTGTTTAGAGGTTTCAACGTTGATTCAAGTGTTAAGAAGATATTTAAACTGTAAATAAGCTGAAGTACTGTGAACAAAACGCTTGCTGCTTGTGAAATGTCCGTTCATTATTTCCTGAAAGATTCTCTGTGTTCATAACGTTATCATTCCAGATATCTCTTTGTTGTAGGAAGAACTGTTCTTTGTCAAGTGTTGCGACATTGTTAATTTTGGTCTTGCGAAATATATGTATTTCATTCACTTAGAATAGAACTCTTATTGTTCTCCTAGCACGTAGACCTAAACAAAATTTCATGAAATTAGACACCTCCAGATATGATTCGATGTACATCTGTGATCACAGTTGTTACACTTAATAAATGTTTATTACTAGATTACATGATTTTTCAGTTCAACAGCTTTTGATCATCGAGCAATGTACCACTTATAATAGAAAAAATTGCTCAGTGGTTAGTCTTTCTGCTTTGTACTCTCGAGTTTCCACAATCGACTTTTCTGAACTGAGGGTGTCTCTTGTTTTCTTCCTTCCCTAGGGGCAAATACTGGAGCAAGTAACTTAGAATAGGACATTATTTGCTACCATCCTCCCAGTCGACCTCATTTAACTTTTACAGTTGAAGAAGAAACGCTACATAAAGCACATTGGACTGACAAAGAGAGTACCGATTTGTGTAACATTAAATGTCGTTTGCATGCCTTCTTCACACCTCTAAATAAGGATGCTGGATTCTAAGAGACAATATAAAAAGTTAGAAACACGGAATTTCAAGCTATACTCCCTGGAGGGAAATTTAGGTAATTTTTCCGTCACATTTAATGGGTTATAATTGTCTAATGTAATAAAAAGGGCAATGGAATTATGTGCTTTACAGCTCTGTGTTTGGTTGGATTACGTACATAGACCATTTCATTTTTAGCGCGTTTTCTATACATTCGGGTGTTTTGCCCTCGTCATTGGCACAGATGAATGCTCTTCTCCCTGTTTCGTTTCATTATACGTCATGTTTGTTGTAGTGAGCCTCGAATTCGGCAACGGTCCTTTGCCCTGTACGGATTTGGCATCGCTGTATCGTATGCGTCATGTCATTGCGCTTTGGTAGGCGTCGGCCGCTGATGACCTACTCCGTCGCTTCATCTTCGGCATGCCCATTACATTAGCGGAAAGTTCATCTTTAATTTTTTGATCTTTCAATGTTTTGTATTAAGCTGTCATAAAAATTCTATTTTACATTTTTTCTTAACAAGCATCAACACAAATTTATAGATGTCTAATATGTATTACCGGTCACGGTAGCCGGGCAGTCTAAGGCATATACTGTCTTCGCTCTCTCGGGAGCCGGGATCGTCGGTTCTAATCTCACTCAGGATATAGATGTTTGGTGTCTGTGTGAGTATGCGCGTTTTCTCTGTTTGTGTACAGGTAGAGGCCTTGCAATGAGCTGATCACCCCCACAAGGAGTCCTACGGAATGTCTAAAATCTAGCAAACCGAAGCGAAATGGAGAGTTTCATAGAGGCAAGCCAAGGCCAAAACTGTGGCTGTAGCGCCAAAAGAAAAAAAGAATATGTATTACGAATGCATTACATGTTTTGATTAAAATGGTGTAATACTATAATCATGGTATACAGCGAACTACACGACAATTTTATTAACCACAAAAATAAAACTAGACAAAATCGAACGAATAAGAACGTTAGCTTCAATTTTATTGTAGTTACACTAAGCTATGCCATTACATGTTTCGATCTTAACAAATAATCATCAGGTAGTTAAAAATAAATAAACCATAGAATCACTGAATTACAAGTTAAAATTATAATGAATTTCTATAAAATGGATCCAGTTTTCGTAGGAAGGTATGTAGTACAATTTATTATTAAAACGTTAAACTGAGGCTGCAGTTACATATAATTTTGTTTATAATATTGGTATATTTTGACCAGTACACTGCGCGGTTAACTGGAAAGGTGCAAACGTTTCTAAGTGTTCCTAACATGGAACTTCTTGATGAATGGTGGAATTGGTGTTGTCGGGTGATTAGAGGGTGTTTGTGAATCGCAATGGTGCTCCTGTTTTTTGTTATCTATTGAGCTGGCGGTGACAGTTAAAAAGTTGACGTTTTAAATTTTGTACAACCTGAAGATGATCAATACAAATCGAAACAGGTAGTTAATTTGTAATAAATATTAGACATAGAGAAAGGTAAATTACAATTTTAGTGATAGTTCGAGAATTCTTCGCCAAATTATAAACGGTTGCCAATCCCAGTGGCCGCGCCGTCCGAGGTATGAAATATTTTCCCCCGCTCAATTACTGGAATAGCGTGTTCAAAGTCTACTCGACACATAGATGTCTACGTTTGTTCTGTATTTGTGTTGCTCTGTGTAGGTACAGGCCTTCCGTCCTGCTGATCCCCGTCCAAGGAGTCCTACCATCTGTCCACAAGATTCACAATTTCATAATTAATTTTGAATGGGATCAGCGCGAGATCCTAAAAGTAGAAGAAGTATATATATGCTTTTGGTATTTAAGAATGAGATAAGGGGAGTATTCAGTTCGCATTGTTTTCAGGATGCTTGTCAGTCTGTCCGCAAATAACAGCAGCATACCACGGAAATGGTCTGGATTAAATTCCGTGTAAGAGACTTACACTACATTATGTCAGAATATTGGTATTTTGGTTTTATGGTCCACACAGAGCGCTACACTATGTTCGCTACGTACGCTACGTACGCTGTGTACACTCTGCGACGCAGCTAACATAGGGAACATAGCGTACGTAGCGTACGGAAATCTGTGTGGCCAGTCACATTGGCAATGAAGGGAGATATTTTTCTGTTCGTATAGCGAACATAGCGTGCGTCGCGTACGTAGCGTTCTGTGTGGCCGAACCTTAACTGGTTCATTTTAATAACCAGTTCATTTGCATCGTATGAAATGTTGCCTGCATTTTTTGAGTAAAATTCTATTACCCTAGTATTTCTATTTGTGTAATTCATTCACTGTTTAACTCCTTTAAGGCCTAAACATTTTGGAGTACTTCTTTGTCTCTGAGAAGAAGACATCTTTGACGAATAATTCAATGAAGTGACAACTTGTTGCATTTGACCGAACACACTATGTTTCTCCGCTACTTGTACTCAGAGAACCGATGATGATGTTCACTTTTAATTATTTATTAATCATAAAACAACTTCTTTATGCTACACATCAGATTAATTACTTCATAAAATGAGTTATTTTCATCTAAGAGCTCTTATCTTCAGCTGACATGAGCTGTATGTCCCATCAGGCAAATTACACTCTTATTGGTTTTGACAATTCTTTTGATAAGTTGATTCTAAAGTGTTCTGAAGATGGTGCATACCACACAGAATTGCTGACATTTTGGACCTCTCCCATCGTCCGGTATTCTAGGAAATATAAAACACGACGTTTCGGAAACTGGATTAGTTCGGTCCTCAGGTGAAGGAGGGAAGACACCTGCTTTGTTGGCCCCCTTAGAAAGGGCTTATCCTAAATCTCCAATGATCAAGGTTAGCTCTTTCTAAGGGGCCCAACTGAGTATGTGTTTCTCCTTCACCTGAGGACCGAAACAGATCAAATTTCCGAAACGTCGTGTTTTAAATTTTCTAGAATACCGGACTATGAAAAAAGCCCAAAAACTAATAATTCTGTTGTTTTATTGACACATTTCAAATTAAAGTTGCTATTAAAATTTATGTTCAATTTAATGTTCAAATACTTGATGTTTTAATTTGGTTATTTCTGTAAGATGATACTGAATCCATATTAATTATTATCATTATTATTATAATTGTTATTATAGTCTAAGTGAGTTTCCTGTAGCTATTTATTTTATGATTCTTGCTGTGGTCTGCATGGGGCTCGGATCAGAATGGAATGTTTTACATGATAGTGGAAATATCAGTATTAACTATTTAACATGACGTCCAGCATGTTGTAGTGATTTGTAATTAATAGGTAATTGCAACAAATGAACATTATTGTCGTGTTGCGTACAAGTGCAATTATATGTAGCCTAGTCTTCGGTGAAAGTTATAGACTTCCCTAAAACAAACAAGTTGCGTGTTAGACAATGTTTGTAGAAAGCTTGTTGCTTTCGGGAAAACCACGAGTATGGTTACAGTACTTATAAAGTGTACAATATCCAAAGCGTTGTCCACTCTACTGCGATTGTCCAGCCATCTAGCGGATACCCGCCTGACGGCCTCATATTCCTATTGTCAGTAGATTAGGCAGGTGTCAAATGTTAATGAAACACGCGTTCTTAATGCCATTCACAAGATATTCGACAGTAAAGAAATGAGCAAGTCAGTGAATAAGTGAGTGACTGAGGATGTCCGAAAGGTATGGACTCAGTTATATAATATGGAATATTCAAAGAAATTAATTCAATCAGAAATTAGCTATATCAGCCCAGAAGTGCTAAGGAACATTCAAAACAGCGTGAACTGTTTATAAACGTGCTTCGGCTTTCATGGACGATATTCCGAAGACGTTAAACATGCTATTGGCTCCCAACTTTTTGCACTTCCTGTATAAAATCGCAAAGAATGTATTGGGGGTAACGGCACATGCAATTCCTACTCGAAACTATGAACATATTTACTGTATAAGGAAGAAACAGAAATATTTTATTATAAATACCGTATTTACGCATGTATAGGCCGCACATTTTTTACCAAAAATTCAAGAGGAAAACTGGGGTGCGGCTTATATTCGAAATATTCGAAATCACACTTCATTTAAAAAAAATATATTCATAATTAGTAATACAGGGTGTAATACTCCTGAAATAATATTCCAAGAAAATTATTTTTTCTATAATTTCTGTCTGAAAATTGTGCTGCGCCCTATACATGCACGCGGCCTATACATGTGTAAATACGGTATTTCTAATCAAATGGAAAGGGGGTAAATTTGAGTTTTGCTTAATTAAGCTCCACTCCATGAGGGTGTATGGGGAAGCAGAGGCAATAGTATTGCTCCGTACGTTCTTAACCTCAGCACTAGTGGAGCTGAGCTGTGAGCTTCACACTCCGGCCGTTTTATTATCGGGAAATAGGCACTGGTGCCTACTGTATAAGAAGTTGGATGGTCCCCGGAGCCCGTCTTAGAATATAACATCTCTTGCTCCCTTCTGGGACCTAAATCTTGTTCCTGTTCTGTCCAGCCCATAGCGGGTCACTATATCGACTGAGTTATCCCGGCTACCACAATCAAATGTAAAATATCGAAATGCATCTCAGGTATCGAATCTCTCACTCTCTTAAACGACGCAGACGCAGATCCACACGACCCGATGTAATGTTTATAGAGGCTTCACGATTGGTCATCACAGGTCAAACCGGGGACATCCGCTTTATATGCAATGAACGGAACGCCACACGAAACCTGACACATAATCATGCAAACAAGTGAATGCACTGAACCGTACTACAGAACATCGCGGTATCGCGTAATTGCTAATAATGTGTACCTTGCGTGAACCTACGTCTCCCGTCGGCTTAAGCACACGTAAGTGACCTCTTATGTATACAAAGATGTTCTGCCGTATGATCACCGCAGTTAGTGCCAGGGGACCGTTATAAGTCACCAGGAACTAAATGAAACGGTTTCTCTGTCTGGCTCCATTATACGTACACTATTATTATGCAAATACGTTGCTGCTATAGACAAAAGAGAGACAGTGATCAGTTTTGTGAAGTACATAAACCGTGCTTTTTTTTTTTCTGGAAAAAGTGGGGGTACTTCATAAGCAAAGTATATGACGGGAGGCACGTGTTTTATGTTTCGTAGTAAAAATTCTATGATCTGACTCAGGATACGGACCACGGTAATGAACGTTCGGGTTCCATAAAGTGCTGGGATATTCTTGAGTAGCTGCAGATTTGGCTTCTCCTCAAGAAGCTCCATAATTGCGTATGTAAGTAAGTAAAAATTCTATATACGGTCCTTTTTCAAGAATGTTGTTAAATTTATATTTAACTATGGCTTCCGCCTCACATACTCAAAAACCAATCACAACATCCGTTACTGAAAATACTTAGGTTTTCCAAGAAGCAATTCAAAATAGGTCCTTTTCGTGAAAATGGCCGCAGAGAATATATTGTTTGCAGATCACCCACTGTCAGCATCTGCACTATCTCCAACCAGCTCGTGCTGCCCCCTATTGGCGAAATATCTTACCATAATGTCACGCAGCATCATTACTATTTCAATCTAAGGATATGACGGAGTTTTGTGTGCCGGTCCTAAGTAACGTCGATGGCAGCACCAAAAAGGCAACTCACACAGGCCTACTCTACGACACAGGGTGCGTCATGCCTTTTATAGGTAATATTTTGGAAGAAAAGTCCTATGTAAGTATGCTTGACTTTCCCACCTGCGTATCAATACCAGAAGTATGTAGAAAATGGAATCTAGTAACTTCCTAACGATGACGTAAAGACCTGCGTCACTACTAATGACAGCGCCCCAATATTCCCACAGCTCACAACTCAATACGCAGCCACTTAATTTGCAGATATAATTCGAAATGTCCGTCTGTCCGTCTCTGTCTACATTTCTAAGACTAATATTAATGTCCGGTGAATGTAGCTGGAAAGTTATTCGCTTTAGAAAGGAAATCACGAGAAGTAAGTAAGTAAGTATTTTTTAATTCTGACTAGAAATTAATGTACGTAATACTAGAACGTGCATGTGAAACCAAATGAGCGTTCAAATGTCCGAAAGTTTCCACGTAGACTGTGTGAATCATGCACGTATTGCGTGCAATAGAAGCTTCCCACTTCCCGCCTGTGTATGTCACCACTAAAGTAACGCATCCTTAACACTGTTCTTTTTCAACCAACTGTAAAATGTAGGACACGGAAGAGCATCTTGTTAGAGATGAAGAAAAAGTGCAAACCAATTTCATTGTGGAGTTTTCTGACGTAAGCATTGTTTTAATCCCATTCAATCTTCTGTCTCTTTGATTTCGGTAAGACAGTGTTCAAGAGATCATTTTATGTTCTGTTAAGCAGGCTTGAAAGAGGCTGGTACATTTCTTTCGCATATGAATTGCTGAGCTGAAAATGGGTATATACATAATACTATAGAGATACGAATAAAAGTATTTAAGATAAATACTTTTTGTGAGATGTGAAGCCATAGAGGCTGGTAGACATAAAGCGAGATATCGGGAGAGTGTTGTTCGGCCATTTGTTTACTACTTGCTGCTTGTCGGTTGCTTGCTTGATTTACTCGTCGAGCCTGAAGATGTAGGCGGCACGTTTCTCCGAAACATTAGTAAAAATCCAGTAGGCTACATGTCATCACATCCTTGGAGACCGCTGTGTGATCCTCAAATTTACAAAATCATCGTCATTCCTATGTTTTTCGTATCTATGTATGTATGTATGTATGTATGTATGTATGTATGTATGACCACTCAATGAATCTGCTCCATTGAAAAGTACAAAGTAGTCCAGTGCCTTCTTAACAATATTGAATACCTCTTCGGCCGCGACGCTCATCTTCTGCAGATGCAAATACGTATTACTGTAATCAAAGTCATATGTATGCAATGTTAATCACGTTTCATATAAAGCTTACATTAAAGTGAGAAAATATTTGTCTTTCCTTTTCATTATTCATGATGCATATAAAAAATGTATCAAATTATTGTTTTATATATTAATTAATAAAGGAAAAGTAAAGGTTTCCCTGTAACAGGCCGTGGAGGCCCATAGGGTTGTGAGATGTTGAGGTTCCCATATTATCCAGACAGTCCGCTCATAGATGGCGGCAAGGTTGTCAGCCCTACGCACCGGCCGCGCTTTACCCCCAAGAATATTCCAAAAATATTCCTGGTACTCATTTCTGTTAGAGGCTGAGTCGACCCCAATATTATATACCATGTGTAATATACGAGTATATTCAAATTTAAATATTACATCTCTTGAATTATGAAGAGAAAACAAAAGAGAGATAAAAGGAATAGTCGAGAGAAATAAATTCTCCATATTTTAGAGAGAGATCCTGAACACGCCCGATAAGTGTCTTTGCGTAATTAATGATACAGAAACAAAATATGTTACAGTTTGCGTCAACAAAAAATGGACGTAAGCGACAATGAGTTTCGAAATACGCAATGAACTCCTTTTTTGGAAAATAACGTGACACCTTTACATTCATATTAATGATGTGTGAATAATAGTGAAATATTCTGCAGTAAGAATGTGTGTAGGGCTATAACTTAGAAAGAACATTCTCATAAGCTCAGCTGTAACAGCACTCAAGGGCCGCGCAATAGCTCAAGCGGTCAGTCGCTGGCTTCCCACCGCAGCGGCCCGGGTTCGATCCCGGGGTCTGGTCAAGTTGGATTTGTGGTGGACAAAGTGGCGCTGGGGTAGGTTTTCTCCGAGTACTTCAGTTTCCCCTGTTAATCTTCATTCCACCAATTGCTCCACAATCATCCTCACCTATCATCTGGGGCTGGTACAATAGGCCAGAAGTGGCCGCAGTACAAGGGACTTAGTCCCACACCAGTAGCAATAAAAAAATAGTCCCACCCCATGAGCAATATAAAGACAACATTCCAACTGCAATAATTATAACAGTAAATAACAGGACATTACTTAGCTAGGAATTATATAATGGGGTTGTCTTTCCTACGGCCTTACAGCAAGGTTATGCATTATTAAGTGAAGCTTATTAGTCATGTAGCTTATCAGTGCTGACTGACTCACCTCAGAAACTTACGTAAGTTCACCGGTTGCCCTATAGAGTACAGACTACTACTGCCTTTTCTAATCTTCTATAAATTCGTTACGAAGTATCACACTTCCGACACCAAAAACATTTGATGTCCATAATGAGCCACCATTTGGAATAACTCAGTCAGTTATGTAACTTGCTGAGGTCACTGAGCCAAAATTGCGGACGTTTCCCGCCCAACAGCAGTCACTAATACCTCTGGTAGATGGGGGAAGCATTATAGATACCTCTCAGCTAGTAGAGCCGGTCTCGCTGGCTGGGCGGGACTGATGGTTAGCACCAATACCGGTAGGATATAGAGATTGGTAGAAATCATAGAGGGAAGCACAATGGACCACTACAGGTCTAAGTGCATGGGGAAACCCACCCTCTCCAATAACTAACTATGTAACTTGCTGTTAGTTGATGGCTTGGAATTAAATTCGAGAAGAAGCAAGAAAATAATTGTCGGTTCTACCAGCGCTTCTGGGGCCCGCCCAGCCTCCTGTTGATATTAGGAAGCCATTTATCCGGAAGTAAAGATACCGGAACGATAAGCGGATAACCCAGCCTCACATTGTGCCGATATTAAAACGCTTCGACCTGTACTTTCACTCTATTTACTATCTGATGTACCTGCTTCTAATCCCTGCTCTCATTTTAGATAAACTCCAAGTAGTTTGCTTGATTGATGTGAGTGACGACGGTTTGGGGTTGCAAAATATTTATTTCTTTTTAGTTATCTCTTCTTATATTCTAAATATTATAAGACTCATGCCATAGTCATGCCTCTCACAGCGAAATTTATTTAATTTAATTTAATAATAATTAATAGTGTGACAGTGCGCCCCGAGTTTCGAACCATATGAACATATCCTTAAATGATATTTCATATTGACTTTAACACTGAAATCGCAGTTTTCATACCCGCTCGGGACAGGCATATAGGCTTATAGCGGCGTGTTTGTCTGTTGCTTTGTACACGTACAGGCTGAAGGATCGGCTGGTCCTCCATTAAAAATACCTACTGAATGTCTAAAATATTAAATAAAATAGAAAAATCTGCACCGTTATCGAAAATGTTCGACCAAGAATCGGAAAGTACAACAGAAGAGATTAAGTGGATGGTCCTCATTAATGTGCGAGGGTGCGTCAGTAAATAAATCACAAATGATTATAAAACCTAAACCATGTGATATTCGAGCCTCGAAAAATATTTATTTCTGGACACATTGTTAACCAACATTGAAACACAGTGAGTCGAAAACCGTAACATAGAAGTTTTCGACTGTTGCTTCAGCCACTTCCGCACCTCCGTTTCAACCTCTTCGGCATCAGAGAAATATTTTCCACCAAGGCGGCAAGATATTTACCACTTTACGAGTTAAATACCCCCCACCGTAAACAGGAAGCTTTTTTATGAATATCCTTTGAATTAAGTCCTTTTGCCCACAAAAGTGCACAACGGAACACTGCTTTTCGGTAGTACACCCTTAAGCGCGGTCGCCATTTTGACTACTGAAACCAGTCTCGAACATGCGCATGCGCGTCTACTAACCAGACTGTTATGAATCTGGACTGTGCTGCTACCTAGTGATACACATAGAAGATCTGCTACATCCAATAAAACTGTTTTACTTACTGACTCTCTATCGAATGTTCCGTCAATGTAACAGATACAAAATTAAATAATTACTGAAGCCGGCCATAAACAAATATACTGATAACCTGTCTGACTCCTCAGTCAGTAGGTACCAGATTGGAATCTCTGTCTGTGCCCGGCTGTTGTAAATTCTTTGACATTTTTCCTCAGTTCTTCCAGATAAATATTCAGATAATATATTAATATAGCCAACGACTGAATTTATTTAGTGTAACCGATTACTAATTATCTTAACGTCCCTCAAAAGATAAGAGTTAAAATCTTCCTTTCTTTTATTAAGCACAACACCATGACGATATTACAGGATACTCGTGAATAGGTCAAGACTCACTCCTTGAATTGGCAGAAGAATGAGCCATGAAGGCATATAAGGGAATGGAGGTACAGCTCTACGCGTTATCAGCGTCGAATCAGATTGGGGTGAGCGATCGACTTCACGCCCCTACAGCTTTGTGCACGAAGAAGAACCCGCAGTATATATTGGACAGGAGATTGGATGGTCCTCAGAGCCAGTCTGGACGCTGTGGGGAAGGTAAACTTCTCTTGCTCCTGTCGTCAAACAAAGCACGATTCCCTGGTTTTCCAGCTTGTAGCCTAGTGGTCATATCGACTGAGCTGTCCCGACTCCAATACGTTCCTTAGTGAGTACTACATAACGTCATTATATTTATCTCCTTTCAGTGACATAGCTTACAAAAGTATGGAGTATTTACGTCCGTAGCTAAAGGAGCTTGAGGTAGTTAATTATGTTTAGCTCCATTATTTCACCTTTCCTTTTCCTTTCTATTGAAAACAAGGTCGGGTAATGTAACTTGAACGAGAAAATTTATGTCGGGTCTCCGATCTTTAGACTTGAAGCAGTTTATCCAACAAAGGATATTACAAAGCTACTGTAAATCACTGGGCACTTTAACATATTTGCCTCCTAGCCGGTGGTATCACTGGATGTCGCTGTGTAGCGGTGTCTGCCTGTCATGTTATCTATCCTTACACTGACTGTACTGAGAAGATCTTCGAAGGTTTGCTCAGAGTCTCCAGATGAATGTCTGGATATTATTCTGAAGTAGACATGAAAACATGCTCCTGCATCCCACTGAATTCGTAATTGCTATCATCGCACCATATTCGATTCTCATCATCATCATCATCATCATCATCATCATCATCATCATCATCAGTAATCTGTCAAGACGACAGGTCCACAGTCTCTTCCAAAACAATTCCTCCACTTAATGCGATCTAGAGCTTTCTCCTTCAAATGACAGTATCCTCTTCTGTCCCCAAGGTCATCCAGCATCTTCTTACGTCTTCTTCCTCGTCTTCTNAATTAACACTTCTTCATTTCTCACATAATCGGTCCAACTGATCTTCTCCATCCTTCTCCAATACCATATTTCGAAACTTTCCAGATGTTTCTGATCTACTGCCCTAAGTGTCCATGTTTCAGCCCCATACAGAGCTATGCTCCAAATGTAGCATTTCACTAGTTTCTTCCTTAAATTTAAGTCCAATTTGCTGGTAAAAAGATTCTTCATCTTGCTAAATGCAACTTTTGCCATGGCAATCCTGGATATAATTTCACACGTATACCTTCCATCATCTGTTAACAAGCTACCGAAATATTTAAAACATTTCACATTCTCCAGTTGTTTTTGGTTATTCGATTCTACGGCACATAATTTTTTTTAATTAGCTTAGTGGGGGGTGAAGTCCAACTGAGTCCACTCGGCACGGAAGCCACTGATTGGCCTGTTGTACTTGCCCCGGGTGATTATGATGATGGAGAATTTGATGGAATGAAGATTTGAAAAGGAAACCGAAGTACTCGGAGGATACCCGCCCCAGCATCATTTTGTCCACCACAAATCTCGCTTGACCAGACCCCGGGATCGAACCCGGGCTGCCGCGGTGGGAAGCCAGCAACTAGCCAGTTGAGCTATGGCGCGGCCTTCTATGGCACATAACCTCAGCACTGTTTCTAAAACTGTGCTACACAGTCCGTCAACAATGCAACAAATTTTTCCTTATTCCTTACACTTTTATTTTCGACACATGTTTCGGCCCCAAATAACCATCTTCAGGTGTCTTACTATGCTATAACTCGTACGCTACATTAATATTGTCCATTCATCATATATGCTACTGCACGCTTCATGATTTAAAACGTCATACTCGTAGTCGATTGGTATGCACTAAAATAGCACGCTCCGTAGTTCATTTAATTTAAAACTAATAAAATCTATTAAAATTCTCTTTAAATTTTGTA
>NW_019721758.1:677435-832597 GCF_002891405.2 Cryptotermes secundus
TTACAACTGCAACCATCTCACATATTTCACGAAAGGCTGGAAGGATTTTGGCATAAGAGTTATTAGAACAATTAAGGAAGTCTGCAGCCTGGTAATCATATATTACTTATGGAGTGGTGTTTTGTGATTTATGAACACAGCGTAGTTAAGTGAGTGATGCTACTGTGGGATGGATAAACATCTCGCGTGGGAGACAAACACATACAAAATTCTACTGGAAAATTCCCACAAAACGACAAATTCGATGATGAACAAGGAGAAGGAACAACAAGAACTGGAAGCTGGTTATGAAGTGAGTTATTGAAAAGTTAAGTAGGCGCGCGAATGTGAGCTTATACTCACATTAAAACGACTGGTGGTTGGTTGCTTTAATTACATTGTTTTGTGAATATTGATGAGCTATATAAAATTATAAACATTGCCAGCATTAACAGTTATTATTACAACAGAACTCAATTACTGTAGACACGCAGGAAAGTAATCTTGAAAATGCACTCATGCATGTGGCAGGCAACCTTGAACAAGCGAACAAAAATTTATTACAAATCCAACTGAAATATTAACTGCCTTATAATTCATTCACTTATACATGGAGCTTAGCCCTTCTTGAGAAGCCACCAATTGTGCAGCTACTCAAGAACTTCCCAGCATTTTATGGAACCCGAAGATTCATTACCGTGTTCACAAGAGCCCTTCACTGGCTCCTATCCTGAGCCATCCATACCATCCAATCCTATCTCTCTAAGATCCATTTTAATAGACTTAGAATTAAAAAAAATCATATCATGTGAGATTTGAAGTTTTCACGGCGGTGACTATGAAGAATGTCGTCTTCTGGAATGTGGCGCCGTGTAGATCTTGTGTGAACCGACGTTTCGGCAGAACGTATCGCCTTCATCTTCAGGGAAGAAAAACCTGCGAGCGAGGAACCAGGGTGAGCAGGTGTCTGCAGACTTCTGGTTCCTTGCTCCCGGATTTTTCTACCCTGAAGATGTAGGCGATAACTTCTTCCGAAACGTCGTTTCACGCAAGATCTGCACGGCACCACATCCCAGAAGGCGTCATTCTTCATTTTCACATCAAGTGCCATATGTATTCATATAACTGATATGATCTGTTTTTATATTTTTACCTTACTGCATGTATATACTCGCAGATGTGCAAAACCTACGTAACCCTAATGGCAACAGACAGGAAACCCGTCCATAATTTCTAGCCATCAAATGGCAGGTTGATATTTTGTCAGCAGTAGAAAGAGAAAATATTTATAGGCATTTTACTAGTAGTCTTTCCTTGTGAAGTCAAATATGGAAAGTTTTATGGGTCTGTGTACAACTGAACAACTGATAATAAGTTACTGTTGCCACTTTTGCAGATTCTGGGCCCATGCAGACGTAGTCACAGCTGCTTAAAGAATTACGTACTCTGTAATGTTATTCTTCTCCTTATTCTGGTCGAAGTAACTTCATGTCACGCAAGTATCACAGCGTACTGTAGTAACCGGCACGGGCTATTTACAGCTAACAGATTATCACTTGGGATACTCTTACTTTCATATATTGGGCTGCTCCTGCCGTTAGTCAGGCCGGCCTGCCGCTCCATATAAGGCACCTTGTTGTCTGGGCGTATCCACTGCTGCGCAACATTCCAAAGGAATCGGATATCCTTCGGCTCTTTTTTGTTGCTTAAGAGCCAAGCTGCTTATCTACATATTTGTACCTTGAGCCTACGAAATTTCATGGAAAACATTCTTCGCTGTTCTTCCTTGTAATCATCTTATTATGGCGTTGTAAAACTGCTTTGTAAATCTGTATCAGATATGGTAACACTTAAGTGATACGGAGTTTTGTACTGTCAAATTAGTTACGGTTAGATAATCATTAATTACACTGTCGGTATTCTAAACACCGTACTTTAGATCTGTTATACTAAATTCAGAGGAGGAAGAGAGACCGTGGGTGTTTGAGAACAGGGTGTTGAGGAGAATATTTGGACCGAAGAGGGATGAAGTGACAGGAGATTGGAGAAAACCGCATAATGAGGAGCTTCATAACTTGTTCTCTTCGCCAAATATAATTAGAATGATGAAGTCAAGGAGGATGAAGTTGGCAGGGCATGTAGCACGAATGGGGGGGGGGAAAGAAATGCATATAGGATATTGGTGGGAAAGCCAGAAGGAAAGAGCCCACTAGGAAGACCAAGGCGTAGGTTGGTGGACAATATTGAAATGGATCTTAGAGTGATAGAATGGGATGGTGTGGATTGGATTGATCTGACTCAGGATAGAGACCAGAGGATGGCTCTTGTGAACACGGTAATAAAACTTCGGGTTTCATAAATTGCTGGGAAATTCTTGAGTAGCTGCAGACTTGGCGGCTCCTCAAGAAGGGCTCAGCTCCATGAGTAAGTAAGTAAGTAATACCAAATTCAGGACATGTATGGAGCGGACACCAACACGCATTGGGTAGGGAGCGAAGCCGCGGAAGTAACATCTGAGCGCACTACAAACCATGATGCTACAATCGAATAATAATCAAGTTGCATGTTGGATAACTTGTGACGACAATCATGTGATTGCCAACTACGCATATAAATTGCCTGTCCTTGTTCCACGCCTGTGCTTACTTCAACAACAGACACATCCTGACTAAGCTCTAACAATGTCAACTAAAGTTTGCCGTATTATAAAAGTAACGTTTGATACTTTGTTAGCCCACGTAACCAAAGTGTGTTGTCCTAGAAAACATTCGCCCATCTGCAAATTCTTAGGGAACCGAATCTCTAACTAATTTTAGTTAATGTAATCTTCTGCATTTTCTTTTCGTGAATAATTTTCCCTTTATATTCACTACGTTGATTTATTGGGTTACAATATAAATTCCACAGAGATGAGGAGCAGTAAGGATAGCTCAGTTGCTATAGTGACTAGGCTAAGGGTTGGTTGACTGAAGTAACGGGGTTCGACTTCCTACAGGACAAGAAAATTTTCACTTCATCCAGTTTTCATTTCGGCTGGCGGCATACACAGGCTTGTATCCAATTGGTGCACGAAGCACATTCCTAGAGGTAAAGCGGCCGGGGCATGGAGCTGACTAGCTACCTCCATCTGGTAATGATTGGTACTATATCTCCACTCCCCCATACGTCTTCACAGTATGGTGTTTAATTAAGGGAATGGACAAAGTTACCTTTATCTTTCTAGGAAACAGAAGGCAAACATTATATAGTTGGCCAAGAAGTAAATTAATCTAGACATATATGCAAATGAAAAGATCAGGCATATGTATTAACTTCCCTGAAACAGTTTCAAGACTGAACACCAGCACATGATATCGCTTTGAGTTTTGTATTTGCATATAAACTGATTAATTATTCAGCCAATTATCTATGTAAAATTAAACCATCATGTATCACTCATGGGCATGAAATAACACTTTTTTTTATCACTGGCTCTACAGCCCCCTTTGGACACTGGCCTCTGATTTTTCACTTTCATGATCATTTTACAGACGGTAGGACTCCTTGAGCGAGTAAACAGCTCGTCGCAAGGCCTCTACCTAAACACAGGACAACACAGACACAGAATAAACACATACATATACCAAACATCCATGTCTTATGTGGGATTTGAACCCACGATCCCGGCTTCCGAGCGAGCGAAGAGAGCGCACGCCTTAGACCGCTCGGCTATCGTGACCGGTGAAATAACACTTTCAGCATTTTCTTTTTTATTGCTTGTGGGTTGGGACTAAGTCCCTTGTACTGCGGCCACTTCTGGCCTATTGTACCAGCCCCAGATGATAGGTTAGGGTGATTGTGAAGCAATTGGTGGAATGAAAATTGGCAGGGGAAACCGAAGTACTTGGAGAAAACCTGCTCCAGCGCCACTTTGTCCACCACAACACCCACTTGACCACACCCGAGATCGAACCCGGGCCGCCGCGGTGGGAAGCCAGTGACTAACCTCTTGAGATATGGTGCGGCCTTGCACTTTCAGCATTATTCTGCATGTACATATGTTAAGACTATTGATTCCACTGAAAGCTGATTCAGTGAAGACTGTCTCCAGGAAAGCATCCTATGTGTATTACTGGATTTTGTTTCTTGATTTATTTAACTGTACTTTATCGCTGTTTTACTGCTAAATACAATCTTCGAAAATGTGACAAGGTTTAAATGTTGTCGATGGCGGTAATAAATCAAAATTCTATCTACAGAGAATTTAAAGACTGTTTTTTAATTCGCTTAGTGGGGGGTGGAGTCCAGCTAGGTTCACTCTGCACGGCGGCCACTGATTGGCCTATTGTAGCCTGCCCTGGGTAATTATGATGATGGAGAATTTAATGGAATGAAGATTGACAGGGGAAACCGAAGTACTCGGAGAAAATCCGCCCCAACACCATTTTGTCCACCATAAATCCCACTTGACCAGACCCGGGATCGAACCAGCGACTAACCGCTTGAGCTATGGCTCGCCCTAAAGACTGATTAATTCCAGGAATGCTTTCTACCATTCAGCTAAGAATCTTTTGTCTTTCTCTCTGCTGTTTGAAGCACATAGATGTAAATATACAAAATTATAACTGTTATTGTAACGTATAGAAATATCCTTGATATTGACAGGTAGATCATTCGCAGTTAAAAGTGTGAAGGTACAGAAGTCTGGGGGAGAAGCTCCGTGCTCTTTGCCAGACACTATCGGGATGAACAAATCAGAGGCGATGGGCTGGGCTGGGCATGTAACAAGCTTGAAAGAGATGAGTTAAGGATTTTGGTCGGAATATCTGAAAGGATCACACCGCTTGAAAGACCCAATAGTGAATTAGAGGATAATATTAAAACGAACCTTAAAAGTAGAACTGGAATTTTTGCAAGAAAATGTGGATCATTTGGCGTGCTCTTGTCATAGCAGTAACGAGCTCTCAGCTTCCATACTGGATAAAGAATAAATTGAGTAGCTGTGGGACTATTAGCTTTTTAAATAGGAATCTCCTCCAAGATTTTATGGGTGATATCCTCAGATAGTAGGCTGATATGTATTATGGTCTTGACATGCAGTTGTACGTGCATAATATGAATTTTTGTAGTATTTATTCTTAAGTGATATTTTAATAACAGACTTTTAATGCTATAAATGCAGGTTATTTGCTTGGGTTACTCTTGGACCCTGAATAAGGAGGCAGGAATTTTTTCGAAACATCGGTGAACTTCAACAGACAGCATGACATTACACCAAAAGAACGTATGCTTTACAATTCACATTACATATATTTGAACTAACCATGATCTAGTATCAACATAGAAGCAAAAAATTAGATAAGGTTGTCACTGTCTAATCCAGGTAGTCTTCAGTTTACGTGGGTCTGATGAATGACAATCCGAACTTGTTATCAGTGAATCGATTTACGGCAAAGAAATATGCAATCACGTCACATCTTGTGACGGGACGGCCGTCACAGAGCATCATCGAATAAAGTAGACCTTGTAAAATTCAGGGTAACAATGAATTATATAATCAGTTTCAAATCTTGATTGTTATCATCTGTGTTTACTTCCTGATTCTCTTCAGCAGGTATGTATCATTTAATTCACTTGTAATGTTAAAGTCACTGTGCCCGTATCTCGAGACCATATCCTGGAATGCTGACAGCCGTTTTTTCTTTGCTGCAGCCCGTGCGGACACGATCACCTCCAGGTATGCAGTACGCTCTTTAACTTTCTATTTTGTTCAGTGTTTTCTCCGGTCTGTCATTGTTTGTAACTGAGGATTTATGCGAAATAAATTACTTTTATTGGAGTTGAACGGATACATATAATCTTCTGTGAAGTAAATCATGAATAGGCTAATATAAACTTTACACAATATCATTCATAATAACCAACCCGACAACAACACGTAATTTTCTGTAGTAAGACTGAATTGAGAGCGTCGAAGTCAAAGATTCCCTGGATTGTAACCCGAAATTAATATTGTGTTAATTATTTTTACGAATTTTCTATACGTAAAAGCAATTACTTTCTTTAATGACGGCCATTTATGCGGAGAAAACAAAATATTCTAACAGGACATACCAAAAAACTTTACGAGCTTATAACATTGGCAGAGAAATAACAATATAAAAATTGAAATACGTTCCAGCCTCTTATACCCATGATCCGCTCGTACAACAGAGTAATGAGTAGTGAAGTTGTGCTTTTAAATTTGTACTCTTCTCCAAATATAATTAGAATGATGAAGTCAAGGAGGATGAGGTGGGCAGGGCATGTAGCACAAATGGGGGAGACGAGGAATGCGTATAGGATATTGGTGGAAAGCAAGAAGGAAAGAGACCCTTGGGAAGAGAGACGTTGGTGGGTGGACAATATTAAAATGGTTCTTCGAGAAATAGAGTGGGATGGTATGGATTGGCTTTAACTGGATCAGGATAGGGAGCAGTTTAGGGCTCTTGTGAATACGGTAATGAACCTTTAGGTTCCATAAAATGCTGGGAAATTCTTGGGTAGCTGCAGAATTGGCGGCTCCTCCAGAAGGGCTCAGCTCCATGAGTAAGTAAGTAAGTGTTTTTAAATACAAAGAGGACGGCGTTTTAGATAAAACAGGAAGGTGGATAATGTAGAGAAACATAATATTTGTGTTAATAACACTTTCGAAATTGTGGTGAATGTCAACTAGACCTACTTCGGAACACCAAACAAAATCGATATACGTGATGAAACCGACACTGAAATAAAATTTAAATTTGTGGCAGGATGTTCATACCAAGTTTCATGAAAATCCATCAGTTAGTTCAATACTTATTAGTGGGATTATAACACGGACTTAATACCAAATGTGCCTTTCCACATAAAAGAAATAAACGTGTAAATAAATCTGTATACTTATCAGGCATCATGACACCCGTATTCTGCATCCACGCATAATTAAACTCAGCACTAAATGGAAGTGAGTGGTCTGTCAGCTTCGCTTTCTGGCTAATTTATCACCGGGGAATCCATCTGATAGGAAGAGTGCTGGGCCTCAGATCTGGTCTGTGCACTATGAGAGAGAGATCTTTCTTCATCTGTCGGTAATACAGATCAGATTGGAAGGTTGTGCAGCCTGCATATTATCTTCACTTTTTATTGAACAACGATCACTCTCTCTCTCTCTCTATCTATCTATCTCTCTCTCCCCTTCTATGGCTCTTCAGCCCCTTTGACCTCGGTCACTTTTTCAGTTTCTTAATTTTATACACAGTCAAATCGGACCGGGGATCAGCCTGTAAGAAGGCAGCTACCCACACATGACAACACAAACAAAGAATACACCCCATTCGCGTCAGCTCTTGCTACCTTGTTCGGATGCAATGGACAAGTCTTCAAGCCAATAAATGACAAACAAAACCTATTCAGATTACGGAAGAGGCTGGAAATGGTTCTCCTGCCGTCAAGCACGTACCCCGTACACCTAAGTAAAACGTTCACAATCACGCGTTGGAATTCCTTCTGAGAAACAAGCAAAAATTAAAACTGAAACTTCGAACTTCGGGTCTCTTCTGCAAGGTGTCTAACGGGCTTTCGAGGGGAATGTTCAGATGCAAAGCCGATTTCATCCAACCTTTCTTCAGTAAGCACTTTGTGTTTCAATCTCCCCCCTCCTCCAATGACGACCCTGTATCACTAAATTTGTGTAGGACTGCGTGGAGAGTTTCTATATTTGGAAGCGTGACTTTCTGAAAGTTAAGCTGGGATATTCACCTTACTTTTCAAGCGGCTATCGTAAATGAACATTTGATTCATTGTATAATTCTCAAATGATTTTTCGACACAAGAAATAACGTGACTGAATGAATGTTTAATGTGGTAGGGAGGCCTTGTGATTATTGTTGACAGGTGTATAATGCATACACGTAAGCTCGCTTCAAGGTAGCAGCTATTCAGAGATTTTGTGGGTAATTCAGAATGCGTGCGATGCAGTTGACGCGACTAGTGTGTGTCCCTCCTACCGGATAGGCAGAAGGAACTGGGACAGGCCTTTAAATAACCTTTCTATACTTGACAGGTTAAAAAAAATTTCCTGTGTTTAACTAATTAAACAGTATTCCACGAAGGCGTATGGGGAATGGATGTTGTATATATACATATTTTCTTGACCTCGGTACTAGTTGGAGGTGAATGGTCAGTTTCACGCTCCGGCTACATTATTCCTGGAGAAAGAACACCCGATACCCATTCGATATGAGGCTGGGTGGGCCTCAGAGACGGGTTGGACCACATGGAGAAGAGAAAATTCTTGACACTACCGGGACTCGAACTCCGACCCCTTCGTCGTCCAGCCCGTAGTCAGTCGCTATTCTGACTACGCTAACCCGGCTCCTGTACATTTGATGGATGTGAATCAAAATTAAATTCCTCCAGTTCCATTTCGTGTAATAAATACTAAGTTTAATCGAAATTCGTTGAGTAGTTTCCTAGCTGAAAGATTTGTAAGGACCCAAGAGACTTTCACTGTATACGTCTAATTAGTTCTCTTATTTCACGGAGCACATAACAGTGTGAATAAAGATTATGTTGTTCAGCTTATGTATGTTGCTGCATGTGTGGGCTGCCGAGTGAGACGTTGTCTTCAAGCAGGAAACTGAATGAAATAAATTCTTCTGCAGTTATGTTAATGAGGATATTTTAGGGCTTTGAAATAAAGTTCTTTCATTCAGTACTACCGCAGAGATGTCGCTTGAAGGGCCTTCTCAGGACAGAGAATTCCTTGGAACTAGTGTGACTGAGTGCAGTCAATCCACCGCTAAAACTCTCTTATGCAAGGACACGTCAAGAAATTCTTCTTGCGTCAACCGCCCAGTTTAAAATGCTAGTCACGTTGGTCTGAGTCTGACAAGGAAAGAACCTCGTTGCGTCTGTTTAACGATCCCACCGCAAGGTAGAAATGCGCTGTGACACTTATGATTAGGCTGTTTATTTGTTGAGGACATGGCCATGTTAAGATTCACTGCCTTTTCGCAATGTTAGTTTCTGATGACACAGGTTATAAATTATTTCTTTATGTAGGGTGCACAGCTGGTGTCATGAAAGCTACACGGTTTCTTCATCCATTTAGACTCTGAACATCAGAACATCTTGTCGGTTAGGCCAATGAACGCGACCCTGCACTGTGGGACTGGAATCTCGTTGGTTGTAGCCTGGATTGCTCATGTCACCTAATGGATCAGCCGAAAGAATTTGCAAATCGAAAATAATTAGACTAAGAATATCTTTCTACCTCGTGCTCTCATATCACGAAATCTGTTGTTACGTGTATTGTTTTGATAATCACACCGTCAACAAAAATGCACACCGAATAATAAATAATTTTATTACAAAATTTTCACAATTATTATTGCTCGGCTGCTGAATTGATGTGACTCATAAACACCATCTCAAATTTCCGAATTTCAAGTAGTGAAAACACGTTAAGTTCATCCTACGGAAATCATCACGCACTTTGTTTCCTTCAGACATTTGAAATCCTCTTGTAAACCGAAAACATTTATGTGGGAGCGGTCAGGTGTGTCTTCAGGCAGCTGATGGGTATGGGATTGTGTATCAGAATAAGCAACGTTTCCTTCTACGTATCTTTTAGAAAAGCCTGTATCTGTGAATCATATGAAAAGGCCGTACGTAATTTGTATACAAGTCTGTAATAAGAGTTTTTTCCTTTTTTTCGATAGAGCCCCAATTTGGCCCTTGGCCTAACTCTATGGAACTTTCGGTTTCACTTCGGTTTACTAGATCTTAGACATTCGGTAGGACTCCTTGGGCGGGTGTTCAGTCGTCGTCACAAGGCCTCTACCTGTACACAAAGTGAAAAACGCACATACTCAAACACCGAACATTCATGCCCTAAATGGGATTGTAACCCTCGATCCCGGCTTCCAAGCGGAGCGAAGACAGTGCATGCCTTAGACCGAACGGCTACCGTGACCGATATAATAACAGCTTATGTAGCAGCCAGTTAGATGAAGGTATATGATGAATTAAGTTTACTTGGAAGCATATTCGATATGAAGGTTTACGGGTTCCTTTGTTGGAAAGGTTACATCCACCCCTAGCCAGATGTAGGAATTGTTTGTGTCCTCAATAAATTAGCATGAAAACTAACGAGGAAGTCAAAATCATACAGAAATAACTCGCGAAGTCTGTGTACTCATTTGAAGTAAATATTTTCGTTATTGTAAGGTTTGAGGTTTTCATGGCGGTGAATATGAAGAAAGTAGTCTTATTGGATGTGGCGCCGTGTAGATATTGTGTTAACCGACGTTTCGGAGGAACGTATCGCCTCCATTTGTCTCTATCTCTTAGTCTGTGAGCACCTACCTGCACTGGTTCCTCACTCGCGGATTTTCCTTTTTTTTTCTTATACCCTGAAGATGCAGGTGATACCTTCCTCCGAAACGTCGGTTAACACAACTTCTACACGGCGCCACATCCCAGAGGACTACTTTCTTCAAACCTAAAAGGAACTGGGAACTTAGAAGGTGCGTGCTTAGATGAAAGAACTATATTAATACAGATCTCGCTTAAACTGGCTTAGAATATGATCCGTTGACGACCTATAGTAAACACTTCGATTGACTCGGGCACCATACAAGAAGTAAATTTCTTAACCAGCTGAGCAACTCTTAACTATACAAGAAAGGCTCCCTACAACGGAATTTAACCCACGATAATACTACCTTTCCTATTCGAAATCACTTGAAGTGCCTATGGATTCTGACATATTGCTCTTAAGGTTCGGCCGCACAGAGCGCTACGCTATGTTCGCTATGTACGCTACGTACGCTGTGTACACTCTGCGACGCAGGTAACATAGGGAACATAGCGTACGTAGCGTACGGAAGTCTGTGTGGCCAGTCACATTGGCAATAAAGGGAGATATTTTCTGTTCGTATAGTGAACATAGCGTACGTAGCCTGCGTCGCGTACGTTGCGCTCTGCGTGGCCGCACCTTTAAACCACTCCGCATGTAAAGCCTAGGTACATAATGTATGAAGAAGCGTCATTCCGAAGCGACTTATATAGCATGTAATTACAAACATATGTGTACATATGTACATATAGTTTGTGTGTGTGTGTGTGTGTGAGAGAGAGAGAGAGATAATCAGTTCGTAGTTTAAGACACAGAAACCTAAAATGAATAAATTCGTCAAATTTTTCATTAGGCCCATTAATATCGTTTGCCCCTACACTCAAAAACAAGTCTCCTTGGTAGGAATTCTGCTATGATCCCCTGCAAATATGATAAGCCAGAAGAATATTGCAGAATTTACTATAAGTATGTTTTCTACTGAGTTTATCTCTCTATTATCCTTTCCGTAAACAGCAATTGCTACCAAACTAAACAGCTTGAGCCATTCATGAAAATACGTTAAATAACACAATTTTCCAAATACTCTACACATTGACATAACAAGGAATTCAAAATCCAGATGTTTATTCCGCTCGTACTGATTTAGAACGCAAGAAGCTTCTTGATGTTCTGAAGGCAGAAGTACGTATATCACAGGACACTTTCCAGGAAAATAAGGAGCGAGTAACAAATCATGCATCTCTAGACGAATCCAAATAATTTCCACCGAGGTTACAAGTGCATGGAAATTTACCTTCAACTTTTTTTTTAACATTTCGGTATTGACTTTCAACATTAAATATAACAGAAATCCTCTCAGCAGCGCAGAGCTATCTCTTGGTTTCTAAATCCATTTAACAAAACTTTCTCGTCTACAGAAATAAAATATGATTGTGTGGCTAGATTCAACTGGCTAAGGATCAGTGGCGGGGTCTTTCCAACATGACAATAAACTTTGGATGCATAAAATGTGAGAAATGTTTTTACCAAGTCAGCAACTATCAGCTTTTCAAGAAATCCTCTTTCTCCAATAGTGCAGTTTGTAGTATGGTTGTGAGTGATGAATTGGCAATAGTATAGACGGAAACGCTGTAGCTTTCTTAGTGTAACATTCAATTTCCTTAGAAGTTGTGAAGAAACCGATAAAATCCGGTCAGAACAGAGAGCCATCAAACTTTGGACTAAGAGGCATGAGTATAACCTGTATACCGCGATATTCCGTAGTCTCCCTTCAGTAATAAGAATAGAAACACCAAGTACTCGTAGATGGCTTCAGAGCTAATCCTCAGACCTCCTGAATATGACTAGCAGCAGAAGAAATAATGTGCTTGGTAATTAGCAATCTGGAGTAATGGATGGGCAACTCACATTATTGCGTAGAGCAATTCACTCACAGTGAAGGTGAAGGCGCTCTTACCATTAAGATTCCTATCTGTAAGCCGACTGTAGTTCCGGCTGTAAGGGTTCATCAGAAAGGGAAAGTTGGGTGGCTGCCTGAAGGGTCTTCTCCCTTTCATTTCACAACTTGTTCCAGCGCCTTCTGTTCCTCGAGGGTCCGCCACATGTCATTCGTTGTCCTTCTCAAGGGAAAGTGGAGCTGCTTACTGGGCGACTAACATTTAACTTCAATAGTATATTCAACTTTCGTGTCAGTATATTTTCTTTCACGATAATCTGTTGTGTCAAATTTTTGATCGGAACTTAATTTTCGGAATGTTTGGAGGTGCTCGACAGAGATTTCTCTTTGAGATAACTTTTTCTGAATGCATGAAGAACCACAAGGACGACCTTCAACTTATTTGTTTAATTAATTCTAATAACGTAGAGGTTGTCTCGCTGGTTACAAGGGAATATCTGACTGAGTTACCATAAGTGTGAAGCATTACTCGGTAGAGACTGGGGGTCCACCCAGCTTCCTATATAGCGGGTATTAGGACTCTGTCACTGGGGTTTAGCGGCCAGGGCACGAAGCTGCTTCTAGTGTCAAAGTCGAAAAATGTGGAGCTATACCTCCATTCCACATATGTCTTCATTAATTGAGCACAAGGGCAACTGTACCTTTATGAAACACTGCTATCAAACACTCCAGGGTTGGAACTCTTACCGAGCAACTGATCTAGTAGTGAAATGTTCCAAATTTTATGGATTCCGAATGTTCATTACCGTAACAGGATCTGGCCATCTGTCCACACCAGAAGCCAGATTAATCCACATTCTCATGTACTGTTTCATAAATATGAACTTTAATATTTTCCTCTCCTGTATTCCTCTAGTTCCCATATGGAATGGTCTTCAGGCTTTCCAGATGAAAATGAATCCATGATATATCTGAGTAAAGTAGAGAACAGCACTTTCGAAAAAACAGTAGGATGCTGGAACTGGCATTGTCGGTTTCATATTGTGCAGATTATGCAGGGTACATCATGAACCGGCCTTGTTGTCACCTACGAACCGATATTGTTTTATTTTATTGTTGCTAGTAGGGTGGAACTAAGTCCCTTGTACTGCGGCCACTTCTAGCCTCTTGTACCAGCCCCAGATGATAGGTGAGGGTGATTGTGGAGCAATTGGTGGAATGAAGATTGGCAGGGTAAACCGAAGTACTCGGAGAAAACCTGCCCCAGCGCCAGCCGATATCGTTACTTAGCTTAGATACTGGCGTTGCCACTCCCGTATTTATATAAAACTAGCATAAAGTGGAAGAGATATCCACTGCTCTGCGGCACTACAGTTGAACCAACCAACGTTTCTTTCCTTTCCTTGACCCTGGCTTGATCCTGTCATTCCTTTTAAAGTCAAAACCCCAAAACCCCGCTTTAAAATCCTTACGTCATCAGGCAGACACATGTCTGTGGCACCTGTTCGCTCTTACAACTAACCATAGAGTTGTTGACTGGTAACTGAATTATATTGGAGTTATCTATGGGCATTCCTGTATAAGCAGGCAGTTATGTTGGAATGTGAGTTTATACCAACAGACGAGCGGGAACAGTTGGTAATAATGATTCGACTTTCATTTTCTGGTCAGGGTTTAGATTGTTTCCCTTTCGTTTGATTGCTGCTGAATTCTGACCCACATGGCAAGGGTGTAAGGAAATTTTGTAGTTCCTAAAAAAAACTGTCTGAAGGTGTGCCTCTTGAGACTTCTAGTAACAACATTCAAGGGGCTGCCACTTATGGTCCTCGAAAATGTCTGAAGGACAGGAGTAGTCCGGACACTCAGCTTCAACCTGCAGGCAAGGTCAGACGTTGCAGGTTCTAATTATGTAATCCTTGAATGCAAGACGAAGAACACTGTGCAGTATTTTGGGGGCAGTGATGTTCATTTTACCATCCATTTACCCTTTTCTGCATGTTCATGTCTCATCATCATGCTGCAGGCCAAATTCAGAATGCAAGCATGAATAACAAATCCTTAAAGAGCAACAAAGTTGAAAGATCTGCAAAGAGCAGTAACAGAAGTTAGTTAACCTTCATGATTGAACTGAGAGCAAGTTAAATCTTTTGTCTTCCAGTCTCTACGTAAGAACGTATAGATTCAAAAGCGAAAAAGGTGAAGTTGCCCCTGTGCTTAATAAGATAAGTATAAGGCCATGAAGACATATTGCGGAGTGGAGGTATAGATCCACCATTCTTGACATTGGCAGTAGATGGAATTGAGCTTCCAGCTTCACACCCTGGCTGATTTACCCTCAGGGATATCATTTCCAGTTCCTATTGGATAGGAGGATGGATGACTCCGGACTCGGTCTGGACGCACTGAAGAGAAAAATTGAACCCGGGCCGTCCAGCCGATTGCCCGTCGCTATACCGGTACCTAACTAAAATATATGGAACAAAATATTTGCTTGTTTTAGGTAAAAAAAAGTAAAGCTATCCCTGTAACAGGCCGTGAAAGCCCATATGGTTGTGAGACTTGAGGGTCCCACGTTATCTGTTCAATTGGCTCAAAGATGGCGGTAAGGTTGTCAGCCTTACGAGCCGCCCACGCTTTACTTCCATGGAAACTTATTTAAATGATTTCTGTTACTGATTTCTGTTAGAGGCTGAGTGAACCCCAGGGCCATAGTGCGGCTGGAAGGATTAGATTAACTGAAAAAAAATCTAATAACCTCATCGGGACTTGAACCCGCAAGCTCCCGGCTTGGTAGCATAGCCCCTCAACCAACTACAGAAGTGAAATTTGGTCTGTCACAATTAGGGACAGAAGCCGATTGAGAAATTTAGAGAACAGCGTTCTGGGGAAGAATCTTGGAACCCAGGAGGGAAGAAACAAAAAGAGGTTGAAAAAACTGCATAGTGGGCTGCTTCGTCATTTGTAATCATAAAAAAAAATATAATTATAATGAGCAAATCCAGGAAGATGAGATGTGCGGGGCACGTAGAGCGCTTGGAAGAGATTATGTATTCATGCAGCATTTTAGTCGGGAATCTTTTGGGATATCTTGACGTAGTTGGATGTTGCTAATACAATGAATGTAGACGAGACAGGGCTTAAGCATGTGGACTCGATTAATCTAGCTCAAGGTAGTCCCCAGTGGAACATGACAGGTCATTGAGTTTCCATAAAAGGTGGGGAATTTCTTGACCATTTCAGATAATTGTTTCTTCTCGAGAAAGACGCTCTTTCTATAAAAACGAAATCGCAATTCACTGGCTGCAGTCACCAGTAAACTTTCATAACTACAGTCAGGTTAGATGGTCTCCCGATTGTGGTACGAACCGGAGACTTCCAGAGTATGTATAAGTGATTGTCACAACATCGCGGTGTTCAGTGAACAGTTCGAAAACTTTTAAGAATATTACATAGAATTATAAATGAGGAGCTTCATAAATTGTATTCTTGTCCAAGTATACGTAATTAGATTGATCAAGTCAAGGAGTATGAGGTGGGCAGGGTATGTAGCAGGAATGAGGAAGAAAGGGAATGCGTATAGGATATTGGTGGGAAAGCTAGAAGGAAAGAGACCACTGGGAAGATATAGACGTAGGTGGGTGGACAATATTAAAATGGATCTTCGAGAGATAGAATGGGATGGTATGGATTAGATTGGTCTGGCTCAGGATAGGAACTAGTGGAGGGCTCTTGTGAACACGGTAATGAACCTTCGGGCTCCATAAAATGCTGAGAAATTCTTGAGTAGCTGCACAGAATTCTTGAGTAGCTGCACAATTGGCTCCATGAGTAAGTGAGTACATAGAACTGCTGGTTTAGTGCAGTGCTTGAAGACCAATAGGTGCTTGGACACTTGATGGAACATAAGCTAAGTGATCAGACGTGCTTCTCGTGTAATATTACAGCCATTGTCACTGATAAAGTCACAACACTTGCCAATAATTGTTTTGTATTTATTTATTTGCAGTTTATTAAACGGAGTTGTCAGTAAGCCAGACAATACAACATCGAACGGTAGAATTACAATAAAAAATGAACGCGAACGGATGTGGATGGAGGCAGTCGTGGCGTAATTCAGTCCTGGAGAAACTTAAGAAAACCACGAAAGACCTCCGTCAGAATAGCCGGTGTCGCTAGTTTAGTAGTCTGCAAATTAAATTTAGTCTGACAGACGTATTTTGCTTTTGTGTATTCCTATGTGTTTATAGGCGCGTCAGCTGTCATGATTGTCATGATAATTATTAATTAATTCTGTAATGAATTGCTCACTGGAAATAATTGTATATGAGCCTTTCAAGGGCACGACGAAAGCCATTTCTCAATCATGGAATATGGTCGTTTCGGAGCAGAATACGGAAGACAATTCTGTGAAAACCTTAAAAAAAGTTGTACTTTTTCTTCCATTCAAGATGGGCTCAATTGATTTATTTATTGGTTTTATTTCATTGCCTTTTTATTAAGCAAGTGAACTACGATAGCTCAGTCAGTAACTTTTGCTGACGTCAGTTCTGACGAGGACATTGATTTTTCTCTGCTTTCCCGGGCTTTTTTCCTGCGGCGTGAAGCTGACTACTAATGTCAATTTAGAGCCGCGATCAAGAATTTGTGGATCATTACCTCAACGTTCCCTATACATCTGCCTGGTGTTGTGCATGAGTATAAGTAAAGCATTATCCTATATATTCTGTTGTGTCATGTACTTGCAACGGACCGTCTATTAACGCGGTCAGTCTCTTCACAGTGTCACATATTCGTTAATTTGCCGAACTGTTAGCTGCTATTACTGTCCAGCATCTAACAGTTCTAACCTTCAACTTGAAATCCTGTGTCACGCGTATTTTTCTCTTGTGACGGGGAAGCGCGACGAAAAATGACAACGTAATGTTGGCCAGCCTGATCTCCTGTCTGCAAGTTTAGAACAAGATATTCCTGCTAGAATTTATGACTACTATCCTAGTCCTAGAGTTGTGCAAACTCTTTAAGTTTTAAAAATTTTATATTGTTGAAGTTATATTTATATAATATAAATTTATAATCTAGTAACAAAATGCAGTTAGCTGATGAGTTAACATCTTGGACTCACACGTAGTCATAATTTGTATTCCTTGCGATTGTAAATACATTTAACGGGTATTATTAATGTTATTAGTACTAACAGCAGTGCATCTAGTAGCAGTACTAGCAGTATCAGTAGCGGTGGCGGTGGCGGCGGTGGTTGCGGTGGTGGCGGTGGTGGCGGTGGCGGTGGTGGCGGTGGTGGTAATAGAAGTAGCAGTAATTGGAATAAAATAATAGACATCTATTTTTAACAAGCAGTTATTGCTTAAGTAGTTCCGTATTCTATCTTTACCACAACTGTCGGATATAACTTCAACGTTTCACACTTTAACCATGTTATTAAGTGCTGACCTATTTCTAAGTAGGCCTGTATTTATCTGGTTTATTATTTACTTCTGTAACATCCAAAAACAAGCCAAGATTTAGGTTTCTCTCTGTTCCACATTCTACAAAAAAATATCTTCATATTTTTCGAAAATCTATTATTTCGTATGTCCTCCGTGTTTTTATTACTGTAGAAGATTAAAAGAACATGAGTTGGCCTGGGCTCCAGTGGCATATGTTCCATAACAAATTTTATGAATATTGGCCCCTGGCTCAAAATTTGAAGGCATGCTACACACGGACAACATTGCGTTTTTATAAGCCTACTTTGTCCTCCAAGCAAGGAAAGGAAGCTAGAAAGATACATCTGTTAAGACCACAAATGCCCCGGTGCATATTGTATGCCTTGTCATAGAGGCAATAAAGAAAAATTGGTATGAAAATATGCTTAATTCAAGCTATTACATTTCCTTCGGAAAAATAAATAATATATATCTGTCTATCTCTCCCCATATTTCATCTCCGAAACTAACTAATCGATTTCTTTTAAACTTGGTATTGGAGACCCTGAAGTAACCGTTGTGGGATGAATTTAAGTTTGGTGAGCTTTGAAGGTCTCACTTCGATGGTTGTGATGTTTATTGTTTTCCGACACAGATAGCACGTAGTTTGACAGGGAGGTACCAAAGTTTCGGAGGGACCTACTGCTTGCATCTTCAGGAAAGATGAGAAGGCGGTGCCGTGAAGAACTCCTGGCCGTTTTAAGGGCCACATATATTCATATATTTGCTATTTCGCCTCTTCAAGGAAAACATGTTTCCCTTTAGTTACAGTGTTCTCAGTGGTTCCCTCTTAGACGCAACCCTTATCTTGCCTTCCGTACAACTTTGGCTGTTTCTTCCCTTACATTTCTGAAAATGGCAGGAGCAATTTTCTACGAAACATTGGCGCCTGTGTATCGAACTATACAGCATCATATCTCAGAAGGCAGCCGTATTCGGTATAATATAATTCGTACTTTAATAAATTTCGTTTTCCGCTCCATGTAATATTCTCAAAGACATACAATACAATTGTACACAGTGAGAAATGTAGACCTCATCAGTATATAAAGCTTTCACTTGATGTATAGCAATACCTCGCATAGTCCGGGTAATCGGTTCCGCCAGTATCCCGGACTGTTTGAAACCGGACTAATTGAGGAACTAAATACATACAAAAAATGATAATTGGTTCAAAAAAAAAGAATCTCCGTTTTTCAATAAATAAAACGCGATTAATAAATTAAAATGTCTTTATTAAAAATAATTTTCAAAAATTATATTTTTTCCAAATTCATTTTTTATTCTCTAAATTTACAATATTGATGTCTGCACATTTTTCTTCTTTGGCCTTTTCTCTTCATACATTTAGCAACGAATTGCGTTGTTTATCGTTCGGCGAATTGTAAGGCTACGTTCAATATTGGGATCAACTTCCATAATATGCTCTGACAAGGTTTCAACCATTCCAGTAATTTTTTATAGTTGTTCAGCTGTTAATTCTCGTGCAGGCACTTGAACACAGTCGTCATTGTCTAAGTTTTCCTCCCGTTTTTCGTAAGCCCGTTGTTCATCTGTGTTAATAACTATTTCATTATCTAGTTCATTAGTGGTCGATTTGATGCACTCAGTTACGTGGACGGAATCTAACTCATTGAAACCAAGTTGCTGTCCAGTTTCCACTGTTATTAGTGACTTCAGCAAAATGAGTTTCAAAACCAATGATTTCATTTGCACAATGTGGTATGATATGTTTCCATACTGCCCTCATATTGCTTGCCGTTAATTCATGCCATGCTTCACCTATATTTTCGATAACGTTTCTGATGTTGTAGCTCCTCCAAAATTCCGTTAAAATAGTGCTCTCCCCACCGCCTACAGCGACAGCTGTCAGAGCTCAAGAACGAACGACCCGAGCATAGGTTCATTATATCGTATCGCACTACTTTAAAACCACATAAAAATAAACCGCACAAAAAGAGACTTGACTGTATAAAGGAAAAAAACGATCTTTTATGAATTAAAAATAATTTTGTGAACTAATTTTTTAGAATTTATTTTTATTTGCTCAATTAATATTTAGTTTATTTTGAAATTTTCAAACCGGACTGCAGTGAATCCGGACTGATCGAAGCCGGACTATGCGAGATGTTGCTGTATTTTTCGACGAAGGTGAATATTTAAGGAAATAGGACAACAATTTCTGATTCTGCGCAGTGAGATTGGTTTAGCAACATTACACTTATATTTGCGATTTAGTATATACTTTTACTGGCAATGAAACAGCATCCAAGTCAGTGAGGCATGCCAAATCTCCAAGAACCGATTTAGATAACATGACTGCTCCTTTCACTCTTATATTCAAGAGTCAAGGAAGTTCGAAGAGATATGCTCTTTATCCAACCCAAGTTTTGTAACCAGATTCTAGTTGTGTGGCTTCAGACACCGAGTAGACTTGTGGGCGGATATCGTAGTTTCGGAAGAATATGGCGTCTCCATTTTCGGGGCTGAACTGTGTAAAATGAAAATTCAGTTGGATAGTATAACCATGTTGTAAGGACTGTCGGTCCTCAGACCCACAGGAGGAGAGGAGGAGATGGAACCCGGACTGGGCCAAGAGGAACGGCGATCGGTTCTCCTGAAACGTCTGTATCAGCTTATAGTGTGTCGCAACCCAGAGGATCACCCTCTAAACAATCACGGCCATGGAAATCCGAAAATGACATCCTGTTATCTGAAGAACATCGACTTTCCTGCATGTGAGTCAGCGGGGTTGGTTCTGCTAGGCATGCCTGACTCGAACTGGCCGATGATTAGGGCTTGGTCATGTATTGTATGTAATTTACATAAGTATATGTGCTCACGCGCCATTAAGAAGTGACGCGGCCATGCAAGCTCTTGCTTGCTTTCAACACAGAATCCAAGTGTTGTGGTTATTATGTTTCCACATGGATTGAGTGCTTTCAAGGTTCAGAACTTAAACTGTATCTTCCTGACCCATGATCTCGTATATTATCCCCAACTGACAGCCTCTGTGGTCTAGTGGTCAGAGTTCCTGGATACAGATCCAGAGGTCCGGGTTCGATTCCCGGCGTTACCAGATTTCTTGAGAAGTAGTGGGTCTGGAACGGGGTCTACTCTGCCACGTGAAGATGACCGAAGGACTATTTCAAGGAAATAGCGGCTCCGGTCTGCAAACCAAAATTAACGGCCGTGGGGATTCGTGGCGCTTACCACGCGACAACCTCTATCCGCTAAAGTTGGCACTAACTTCGATGACAAGTGGTGGTCGCTCAGTCGGTATAGTTCGCTTGCGGATTAAACCACGGAGTTTTGATAATCCTCAACTGATGTAATAATATCTAATGTTGTCAGTTATTTCTGCAATTTGTATGCATTTTAAAACAGTAATAGCAATATTACGAAAAAACAGAGCTCTTGCCGCTAATTTTCCTTTCATCGCATCTCGCAACTCATACCTCAAGTCCACATTAGAGCTCTGGATGCATTTCGTAGCGACGCCTATCCTCGTAAAATTTCTGGTACGTATACTGGCAAACCTTTCAAATGTTAGAAGTCGCACTCCTGCCAGTGCATTGTGTTTCGACCTGGATGATAAAACTGATCACGAACGTGTCGCAAACATATTTTCAGAAAAAGCTCTCTAGATAAAGTGTCACGTTGTCTCGGTAAAATATCGCGTCTCGTTGTGGGTTAGAGGTGTACTGTCATCACACACTTAATTTTACACCTACGTTTGTACTTGAAATTGTTCATCTGAATTGTTACGTAAACAATTAGTGACAATGATTATTACGGTGCTCTGGATTGCAACGCCGTGTAGTCTGGAGAAAGTCGAACGTTTCTGAAGAATATATCGCCTCCATCTTCAGCTGCCTCAGTTTGCTCATCTTTTTGTTGGTATCTTGCTTGTTTTAGTCTTCGAACCTGTTGGAGGCGACATGTCCCTCCGACGCGTCGGAGTTTTTCGGAATTAAAGGCGTTACACCTCAGAAGTCCACACCCTTCCTACTCGCAGCCGTGTGAACCTCAAATGGAACAATCAGTGACAATTTTTACTTTGTAGGAGCTGAGGTTCACACAGCGGTGGTTATAAAGAGAACTGGCTTCTGGGACATAACGGCGTGTAGGAGCTGAGGTTCACACAGCAGTGGTTATAAAGAGAACTGGCTTTTGGGACATAACGGCGTGTAGGAGCTGAGGTTCACACAGCAGTGGTTATAAAGAGAACTGGCTTTTGGGACATAACGGAATATAGTCCGTAGAAAGTCAACCGACGTTTCGGAGGAACAAATTGCTTTTGTTACCTGCTTTCACGCCGGTACCAGGCTGGTATTTTTCAACCCTCAAGATAGAGGAGATATGTTCCTCCAAAATGTCTGTTGACTTTCAACTAAATACATGGCGTTATATCCCAGAAGAGAGTATAATTTTACATTTATTTTTAATATATGAAATCAGTTTCTATATGAAGGATGCATATGCCATTATTGCAATAAGTGGAAGACTTGTAGGAAATATCTGACTGCATAACCAAAAACCAATCGCATTGTTTGCACAAGCGGTCTGAAGGCCGACCCGTTACAGGCTGTATACTTGAGTAGGAATCACAGCCTTGTATTGAAGGTTGACAAGTTATCCACTACGCCTTTGGTCCAAATGGCACTGTGACACACGAAACAGTGGGAAGCAGAGTCGTCGGGCCCAAAATATGTAGGAAGCTAACGGACAGCAGAGAAGAAAGTTAATTATTAATATATAGATTAGGAGTTTTTGTGCATTGTAAAGATATACGCTTGAAGTGAAGCATTAGTGAGATCAAATACGGTTTAATATCTTTTACGTAATTAATATTTATTCTATGAACTGTTCATGGTCGCCGTCAGAATTATTAATTGCCTATTTTCCTGCCTTGATTTATTTCTTCATAAAGTTCATATCCGGTTTTTCGAGCAAGGGGGGTCTCATTGGCGCTACAGCCCGATTCAGGGCATTGCTGTCCTCTGGCCTGAGAGGTTTCTTGAATCATATTCAGACAGGAAACAGAATTCCTTATTATTATTATTTGCAAGGGCTTAAATTTCGTATTAAACATGGAACATCTATTCCTCAAGCTGAACTCGGGTCCCCCGTTTCAGTATTTTGGGGCCTGGAATCATAATGGAAATAATTTATGAATAATCGATAATAATTTTGTTTATCAACTGCCTAACACAGTTTCATTTGGTAACTTTCCAACGTAATTCCCTTCATCTCTTCACTTATCGACTGTCCAACATACGCATTTTTCATTGACTGGACCAAGGCGTAGATGGGTGGATAATATTAAAATGGGTCTTAGAGAGATAGGATGGGATGGTATGGATTAGATTGATCTGGCTCAGGATAGGGACCAGTGGAGGGCTCTTGTGAACTGGGTAATGAACCTTCGGGTTCCATAAAATGGTGGGAAATTCTTGAGTAGCTGCAGAATTGACAGCTCCTCCAGAAGGGCTCATCTCCATGAGTAAGTAAATAAGTAAGACCAACACAGTTCCATTCACTATCCTTCTGTTACACAGCAAGGAACTTCGTAAGTTCTCCAGCTCACCCAGTAATACTCAGAATTACTGGGTTTTAGGACTTTGTCCATCGTCCGTTATTCTAAAAGCTAGAAAACACAACGTTTCGGAAACTGGATCTGTTTCTGTCCTCAGGTGAGTGTTGAGCCACCTGCTCTTGAGTCCTTAGGAAGACTTAACCTCAATTTATACACCATAGTCAGAACCCTTTCGAATCTGCTCACACAGTGATGTTAGGATGGTGAAACCAAGGCTTTTACGAAGGGGTGAATATGTGGTTAGGATGGGGGAGATGCTGAATGCGTAGGTGATGGAGACAGCTTGAAGTATGTACATATGTATGACTGAGAAGCCTAGAGAATGCCATTAAAATTAATCTTAACAGAATAAGTTTCGAGGGTAGGAGGTGGATGTCAATCTCTCAGGATGGTGTCCAGTGGTCCAATTTGGTACTAATACTCGTAGTGCTGAAACTGGCGTTCTGCTACTACAGCGCTAGTTAATACGGAACCTTATGCTCTGCCAGCAGCCAAGTGACGGGTCGATGGTGCCCCCCCCCCCACTCTTAAAAGACGAAGAATATCATATCTTGTCTGCTCATGGCTGTTGCACACCACTGCTTGCAGATATGGATCTGAATGAAGTGTTGGTGGAATGAAGACTAACAGTTGAAAACTGAAAAATAATTGTGAAAACCTTGCTGTAGTGCATTTTCGTCAACCATGGATCTCATATTAAACCAGCGTCTAAACGCTTAAACGGTATCACTGCTATTTAACTAACACTATTTCATTTATTTCCCTATTCATCGTAATTTATTTTAATACTTAACTATTCAAATAATTGTATTTATGAATATTCAATATAATTAAAGTTCATAGTTCTCTAACATAAGGACATTTATTACCTTTTCGACATAGTTTTACTGTGTCCATTATGATATCAATAATTTAATTGGTTACTAAACTCACCGAAAGCGGCCTCCGTAGTCTAGAGGTAACGTTCCCACCTCATGACTCGTAGTACGCGGCGGAGGTCGTCGAATTTTTAAGGGCGGAAAAATTCAGAGAACAAGTCCTCCGGAAGNAGCCGGTCTCGCTGGCTGGGCGGGACTGATGGTAAGCACCAATACCGGTAGGATATAGAGACTGAAATCATAGAGGGAACCACAATGGACCACTACAGGTCTAAGTGCATGGGGAAACCCACCCTCTCTAATAACTAACTAACCTCACCGAAAGCTATGTATAGCTAAACGTGACTTGACAATTGGAACAGGGGTAAAATAAAATTATGTATAGAGGACGTATTTGTTCTCCTTTCGCAGTCCAGTTGCACACTAAACATGAGAGATCTAGGGTAGTGTGCTGTACAAACAACGACAGTGAAACCTGACGGCTATCGAGCTGTCGCGTTCCCATATTGTCCGTATCGCTATACACAGACACAGTGGAAAATGCGGTTTCTGTTCTACTTACGGTACTTTCACCATACGCTACCTGCTAAAATGAAGAACTGTAGCACGTGCTGCTGCAGACAATTCAGTTACACGCTGTACATTCCACTTAACAAAATACAATTATGTTGCGGAATGTCTGCACGTTCGTTTTGTATTGTTTCTTTCTTTCCTCCTCCCATTTTTTGTTTATTTTACATTCTGTCTCTTTTCATTTATATAATCAAACTTTCATATACAATCTGTTTCCCGTGTCTTTTGTTTTTAATGTCTTAATTAATATTGGTAATTTGTGGTATTGATTTGTATGGGTGTGAAACTTGGTCTGTTACCCTGAAAGAAAAACACAAATTGAGATTATCCGAAGAAAGGGTGCTGAAGAGATTATCTGGACCCAAAACAAAAGAAGTAGGAGGAAACTGGAAACAGTTACATACGTAGGAACTTCATAATTTTAACTGTTCGCTGAATGTTATTGTGGTGGTAAATTAAAGAAGTATGACATTGGCGGAACACGTAGCAGGCATTGGCTGGGAGAAATGTATATATAACTATGGTCGAATATCATGAATGCAGATGCAACTTGGAAAAAATGAACAAAGATAGATGGATAATATTTAAATCTATTTTTAATAGGTAAGATTTTGGGGCGTGAAGTGGATTCATCTGGGCTAGGACAGTGATAATGTTGGGCTCTTGTGAACATATAATGAACCTTCGGGTTTCAACGGAGATCGGAAAGTTCTTCATTAGCTGAGCGACAGTCAGCCACTTAATGACTCTATTCCATTGAATTAATTTTTTAATTACTACACGAAGCAAATTTCACCAAGTTTTCAGTCATGCGTAAAACTGTTCCTTTCCAGTCCACTTTATACCGCTTTCACGGCCACGCCCAAGTAAGGCTACTTTCGGTTTCGTACACGTTTATATGTGATTGTGTGATGAATGATACTCGTACAGTCAGCTTGTAGCAACTGGGGATAAAGAACCGAGCTGCAAGCAGGCCCGTCGTAGTTGGGCACCGCTGGAACATGAGGTATAACTGGACAACTGACCTTCTGTAACCTCGAGGTACACGGTATGCCTTAATGGTTCGGTTAACCGGCTCGAACAAGCCAGATGCTTCGACAGAGGCTCGTACAGTCGCCGCCACCCACGTTTTCATAACCGAGGTCTTGCCTTCTTCCTCACAATTTGCTCTTGAGGACATTGCCGCTGTAAGTGACTTTGTTCCTCAGTTCGAGCCTCAGAAACACTCTTCCTGCGTCAAGTCGGTTTATTGTCTCAACATGCCCCGGCCTCGACTTGAGAAAGAGGAAGTTGCCATTAGTTAGTTACGGTACCCGCGAATATATTGACTAAGCAGTCGCGGACAGCATATAAGGAGTGGTCTTCTAGCTTGGTTGTTGGGCGGACGACTAACAACTCTTCAAAGCAGAAAACCAGAATGTTATAAAATGTTACATATGGCCTTGGTCTTTGCGAGTTCTTGTGAACAAGGTAATGAACCTTCTGGTGTCATAACAGGCAGGGAATTTGTTGACTAACTCAACGACTGTTGCCTCCGCAACGCCAGCTCTGTTCTGTGGAAATAATTTTTAGTTAATCATAAAATTATGCCCTCCTCTTTAAAATAATTTCATTTGTAAGAACCGATACAATTTTCGTTCAAACAAGATATAATTGCTTTTCCATACCCCAATGGGGATTCGAATCTGCGATTCTAGCGTCAAGGCAATATATGCGAATATAGCAATTCTTGTTTAATTAAATCACTACCCTTACGTAAGATATGTGTTGAGCATAGAATATGTTATGTTTTTTCTCCACTTAACAAAGTCTGCTCGGTACTTATTTTTATGATAAATATTTTCCGCGCCGATAAACATTTAAGAAGTTATTTTCGACATACGTGCATAAACGCATGTAATTATTTTTTTTAATTCGTTTAGTGGGGGGTGGAGTCCAACTGGGTACACTCGGCACGGCGGAAACTAATTGGCCTATTGTACCCTGCCCCGGGTGATTATGATGGTGGAGAATTTGGTGGAATGAAGATTGACAAGGGAAACCGAAGTACTCGGAGAAAACCCGCCCCAGTGCCATTTTGTCCACCACAAATCATACTTGACAAGATCCGGGATCGAACCCGGGCCGCCGCCGTGGGAAGCCAGCGACTAACCGCTTGAGATATGACGCGGCCCATAAACGCATGCAAATCTTCATCCAAAATATTTTTGTTCAATTTTAAAAAACATCAGAAAGTGATAAATTTTAATACAATTGCAGAGATTCATGCGTATAGAAGGAAGGACGGAGCAATTTTAGTGAGCCTCCTCAGAGTTGCGAGTGCGCTTAAAAAGGGCCACTTTAAAGGCACGTCCACATTACTCGTGCTCGTGCTCGTGCTCGTGCGACTTGCTATGCTCGCGAGTAATGTGGACGATATAACAAGTCACGGATCTAGCATTTTTTTTTTAATTTAAAAACTATAGCCAGTAAATTAAAATGCGACTACAGCCTATACACACTACGAGTAAATATACGGATCTTCACGCGCCGAAGCCTGGAGAGCAACTGAAATAGTGTGGACGAAGATTTACGAGCACAAATAAAAGCCAGACGAGTCTCCCGACGAGCACGAGCACGAGTAATGTGGACACGCCTTAAGAAAGTGATTCAGATGTCTACGTATTACGCAGGGTTTCTGCAGATTATCTGCTACACATGCCTATATTTTATCCAGTAGAATGCAGTACTTGTGCTAGTCTTGCATTTTGTAATGCCAAAGTAAAAGAATGAAAACACGATAGCGATTTTCAGTTTGGTTAAGGTGACCCCTAGTCAAGACAACGCGATACACAAAAATGCATCCTACATGCTAGAACAATTATTGCGATCGTCACTAGAGAAGCAGCTTATTATCTCCGTTATCATACTTGTGCATCAGGCAAGAGGAACAATGTCGGAGTACATGACTTCCGCTCTTGTGTTCTTTTTTGACGTCATGTTGCAGTGACTTGCATAATAACTATCCTATGCTTATGGAATACATGCGCAAACTATTTGTGCTTTTAGATATCAGTTTCTGAACAAAGTTTCGGTCACTTAAGGGTTAAATTATGAAATGTGGGACGAGACACACAACCTTAGATACATGTGCAGTTCCTGTGGTTAAGCGCGACTCCATGGAGGGGTATGGGGAAATGGAGTTGAAGCTTCATAATTCCCGAACTCTATCAGAGAGGACAAACGGATCCGGTGCCGATGTTCTAGGATGTTGGTGGGCTCCAGAGTCGCTCTAGGCCTTGTAGTAAACAGGTTTTCCTACCCTCACCAGGAATTGAACTCCTCCCTTCCAGCTCGTAGCTGATCATTTACTTACAGCTATCCCTCCTGAAGCAGTACAGATATACAGCGTCCAGAATTTGCGTGTGACGCAGTTTCGTGTGGAGTAGAGGCCCCTGCGAAGCGGGCAAATAGCCTCCTCTAGTGTAGAAATGAAGAATGAATTACCTTCCTTGCCGCTACGGTTTCCAAGGCGTGCAAACACAGACAAACTATTCAGCCATTTAAAACGCATAATGACGACCTGTCTGACTCACGTATGAACAGAATGGTTGCGGGAGATGAGCAACAGAGGGCATTATCTTCGTTAAATGGCGAGCGCTCAGGCAACTGGTTTGTTTACGATGTCTTTGTCTGTTGAATTCCTCAACACAACAATGCAAATTATGCGTCTCCTTATCCTCCATCTCATCTTTCGTAACATCTCATTCTTTATCTTACATATTTTAGAAGGAATTCAGAAAGTCGCTTGAAATGTAGGCTACACCCCAATTTGGGCTATGCATACAGTATTTTCAGTTAGCCTTTCTTGTGAGTGTTTTGTAGAACTGCAAAAGCCATACTCTCGTTTATTGTTTCCTAAAACTTTCAAATTCAGTGATTTATGTATATTACTTACGTTAACTTAAAAATAGCTTAATTTTAGTCTCGGAGGGTATTTATTAGTTTTGTGTGATTCTCAGAATAAACAAAAATTATTTCCTGAAGTATCACTAACAATCAGCTGTTTACAATGGAGATACCATGCACTTTCCTTGAGACAGAAACTGAATTTTTAAATAGTACTTCAATGAACTTCACGGTCCATAGAGTTAAATTAATATTCTGTCTTCAGCCATTAACTTTCTTTTCTGCCTGGACGATTTAAGTGTTCACACTGGGTTAAATTTCATCATCTGATAGTTTAGGTTAGAGCCACGATTGTCTGATAGCATCAGCGGAGCAAACTGTTGCAAGTTGTTGAGCCGAAGAGCGGAACAGCTGAGGGTGAATCACGCAGTAAAGCCTGCATTCTAACGGAACTTCTATCATGGAATGCTGGACATGGAAATGATTATGCCTTGTGCTGCAGCTCTCTCTGAACTGGCTACGGTCTCTCCACTCCTGGCATGTCTGGCTTGCATTTTCACTCAGATCTCATCCTGAAGGCTTATCGTGATATCCTTCAGTGCGTCACTCAGTTTTGGAATAATGGCTTCAGAAGGCACACCACTGTTTTCTTTCACGTCCGAACAAATTCCTGATTAACTGCTATCCTGCCTTTCGGAGTAGTATGAAATATGGTGCTGAAAATACCTTGTTATATACATAGGAGAAGCTCCCAGAGCCGTCAGAGAGTAAAATATGGTCATTAGTCTCGTGGGACTAGGAGCCCAGAGTCGCTGTGTTGACGAGGACCAGCGGCAATTCAGCAGTTATTAAGTCGTCATTACATAAAATAATTAAATATGCTCATGGTTTTAACTATTTTATTTGCATGAAGAATGCCATCTTCTGGGATTTGGCGCCGTGTAGATATTATGTAAACCGACGTTTCTTAGGAACACCGTTTTACACAATATCAACACGGCGACACATCCCGGAAGATGACATTCTTCATAATCACCGCCGTGAAAGCATCAAATCTTACATATCTTATTTTTATGGTTGTATGAAATGTGCTTTGTTTCATAATTAAACCAAGGAATTCATAATAACAGGGGCACGCGGTAGCGTATTTGGTTGAGGCACTATGCTACAAGCTGGAAGCTCGCGGGTTCAAGTCCCGATGAGGTAATTGGATTTTTTTTATCAATTGACCTAATCCTTCCAGCCGCACTATGGCCTTGGGGCCGACTCAGCCTCTAACAGAAATGACTACCAAGAATATTCTTGGGGGTAAAGGGTGGCCGACGCGTAAGGCTGACAACCTTGCCGTCATCTGTGCGCTAATCGTCTAGTAAATGTTGGAACCTCAGCATCTCACAAGCCTATGGACCTCCACGGCCTGTTACAGGAATACATTTACTTCTTTATTCATAATAACCTGACAATCGCTCTTCAGCCTTCCATTTCTAAACCTTTAATCAACTTCTTAGTCTGATTTATCTCATTCTGGTCCGTCACATTATTAATTACAAAGTGAATAATTTTCAGTCCAGTGTGACATACAAGTTTACAACACTTCAGTTTTTATTCACCTTACATGTTTTGATTCAAAATAATCATCCTCAGAGACGCACCACAACGATCAGGAAACACTGTCACATAAGATGTTTTAACAATATGCACTTAAGCTATTGTTAAAACATCTTATGTGACAGTGTTTCCTGATCGTAGTGGTGCCTCTCTGAGGATGGTTCTTTTGAATCGAAACATGTAAGGTGAATAAAGACTGAAGTGTTGTAAACTTGTATGTCACACTGGACTGAAAATTATCCACTTTGTAACTTCTTAGTCGTTGGACTTTCTGTGCTTGGGATTTGACACGAGCCAAGAGTAGAGGGACACCTTGAACTTTTGTCCTGTCTTGATCTTAATTTTGTTATAATTCCGGTTCTAGGAAGCTCGGAGTGGTATGTGTTGTTAAGAAGGTTAATAAATTCAGCGTGTCTTCCAGGAGTGTATCACGTATTCATTGTCCAAGTCCGCCGTTAGAGACGGCTTGATTTTACCTCTGTTCCCAAAGGTTTAATTAGTGCGGTGTAAAGCGACATATGTATTCGTAATTATACTCGTTCATTATTATCTTATTTGAGAGAATGACGCTGGAAAATATCACGTGACTGCTTTGTTCTTGACTCTAGGAGGGTCGATACTCGGGAGAGCCAAGGGGGAATGTCTTTGAATTGATCAATCTCGTACGCACTACGCAAGCACAGCTTGCTGGACCAGTGTGGGCTCTGTGGCTGAGTAGGATCTTATACACGCCTTTGTCTAAGCCTTAGAATGCTTTCAGCTTTCACTTGACTGCATATACTCGCTCTCTCCTTACAAGGAGTTGAGTGTGGCACAACTACCATCCCACTCAATACAGGAGAGTGCTGCGTGTTGACTACCGTCTCGGGTCGTGTTGTAAGAAGCCAACAGCGCATCTCCTTATAAGATTCAATGTCCTTGTTACCACCCGCGGAGGAAGTTTCAGATGCCGATGTTTCATTTTTGGATTCCTTCAACTTCCCATTCTTCATACTGAAATGTTTGAACACATGACAAGAAACAATGTAACATTACTTACCTACGCTCATTTCGCTATGCAAGCCTATAATCATGCTTCTGTTCTGCGGTTTTCTGGATTATGACACAGTGAAGTCTCGTAAGTAACAGGCTGTCAATACATTGTGTAGTATGTAATATAATTTAAAACCCGAAGGAAAGAGACCACAATGAAAACCTGCGATAGATGGAAGGATGATATTACAGTTCATCTTAGGGAAATAGAGTGGGTGTGGACTGGATTCGTCTGGCGCAGAATAGGGACCAGTGGAGCGCTTTTGTGAATACGGTAATGAATTTTTCGGTTCCGTAAAATTCTGGTAATTTGAGTAGCAGAGCGACTTTTGGCTACTCAAGAAAGGCTCAGCTCCATGGAGTTAGCACATCGTATGTAATGTAATTAGATATTGTATTATATATCTCAATTATTGTTCTTACTAGAAAATTTTAAAACAACAGGTTCAGGTGCCTTCGAAGTTAAAATACTTCGTTTATCCACAAATAATTATCGTAAGCAAATTAGCATTTAAAACTTCTATTTTTCTTGTGATTCTTTTATGTTTCAGTGTAAATAAGAGCTAGGTCGCGCCATAGCTCAGGCGGTTAGTCGCTAGCTTCTCAACGCGGCGGGCCGGGTTCGATCCCGTGTCTGGTCAAGTGGGATTTATGGTGGACAAAGTGGCGCTGGGGCGGGTTTTCTCAGAGTACTTCGGTTTTCCCTGCCAATCTTATTCCACCAAATTCCCCATCATCATTATCACCCGGGGCAGGCTACAATAGGCCAATCAGTGGCCGCCGTGCCGAGTGGAACCAGTTGGACTCTACCCCCCACTAAGCGAATTAAAAAAAAAAAGAGCTAAAATGTACAGATAATATAGGACATCTCTGTCTTAATCTTTGGCTAAAATGTATTTTTCTTTTATTTCCTTTAACTAATTTTAAAATTATCATTTTTCATCTATCGAAATTCAGATTTAAAATCCTTTTGAATTTGGTATCGTTACCGTTGAATTCTATGTTAAATACCTTAATTTCCAGTTGTCTAATACAAGATGTTGTATTACAGATTGGTAATAAACGCATCTAAAATTCTTCCCTCCATCCGCTTTAGAGATTCAGCACATTGCACCCCCCCCCACTTGATTTAACTTACTTAATTTAAGATAGGAACTTTAAATTTCTTTCATGGTATATAGAGGGTGAAACATAAAATCTGAGTCAAAGATTAATTTTATTTGAAGGTAAATTATCATATTTAATATTCACATTCAGTGCAAATTTTCATAACGTTAAGTGAGAGAAGCATTCAGCAAGCCGAATTGGGCTGACATGGAAGGAACCAAATGTGGCCTACTTTAAACCACTTCCCCCACGGCTGTCTTAAGGGTCAGAAGACAGATTACGAAGAGTACTAAACATTATAAAACACTAGGCATTTAATAATTAAGTTTAAAATGAATGAGCGTAGACTAACCGCTCTGAAGCCTGCAAATCGAACCAGAAACAGCCTGCAAAGGAAGCAAGAATAATATTTTTTATTGCTAGTGGGGTGGGACTAAGTCCCTTGTACTGCGGCCACTTCTGGCCTATTGTACCAGCCCCAGATGATAGGTGAGGGTGATTGTGGAGCAATTGCTGGAATGAAGATCGGCAGGGGAAACCGAAGTACTAGGAGAAAACCCGCCCCAGCTTCACTTTGTCCACCACAAATCCCACTTGACCAGACTCGGGATCGAGCCCGAGACGCTGCGGTGGAAAGCCAACCACTAACCGCTCGAGCTATGGCGCGGCCGTGAATAATATTAAAAGGCGCGATGTTAAGTCAACGCAAGAACAACTGCATTCAATATCAAATCGAATTTTCGTATTTGGGATGTAAAGGGAATAAACCAACTCCCTCTGTACTTGTATTTACTAGCTCTCCGGCAAGATAGCTGTAGCTCACTATCCTAAGATCAGAGAGGGAACTATCATGAACTGTGTCACCTTCTCCAGCAGGCACGTCTTTGTCTACAGGAGTTTTATAGCTTTACGACTTGAACCAGGTGCAGTGTCATGAGAAAATGACTGCATTGAATGCAGTACCTCCTCTTCTTTCTTATGTACTAACTCATTTAATTCCCGTTGAAAATTCGGCGGAATATCTCTTCATTTGTTACAGAATATGAACCTATAAACTATTGTTATTTCAAGAGATTCATTGCAAATTAATTGTAGTTCTAAAGCTTAAACGCCAGTATAGATGGGGGCAAAGATGAGTCAGAAATCAGGTATGCATGTATACGTGGTAGAGTCATTAAGTTCGTGGAATGTGGTTTTATCGCATCATACCACAAGGTAGTCACATACACTTACGCAGATCCACATCGGCCCTCAAAATAGTTGCCATTGGCCGCAATGCAAGTCTGCCAACGTTGATATAGCTGTCGAAAACATTGCTGAAACATATTGGCGATAAATTCCCGTATGACGCTTTGCGGCCATTCCACGAACTTATTGACTGTGGTAGTATATAAGGTGGCTGTGACTTTTTAATGTTTTCAGATATCAATTCTCTGTATTACTTACTTGTATTTTAACCACATAAGTGATAAATTTAAACCCAAACACTCTAAGAAACAAAAACTCAATTGTTATTATTTATCATAAAATTCGTTGTTAAAACCGAAAAGTTGGAACATTAAATATTATTCCTTTTATTTGGAGCCACGACATTGCGTAGTAAACGGTGGATATGCTGCCCAGATATCAAGCACCGAAACTATGATGGACATTAGCGTGTGTGCAAGGTGACCGTCATGGGAAACCACACACACACACAAACCAATCCATCGAACACAGCCCTTCTTGAGAAGTTGTCAATCTCACAGTCGAAAACGATTGTCCTTATACTGAACTGAAGTGTGATGCGTATTAATAAGAGCCCGTCACAGGCCTCCACATCGAACCAGATAAATCCAGTCCCACTCTTGAGTCATATTCTTTATTGTCCGTTTTAAAGTTGATTTCCTATCTATACCTACTCCCCCAAATTGTATCTGATTTTCAGGGTTTGCGACTAAACACTGCATGCGAAATTTGATGTTCCCACAATGGCGGCAACAAAGAGTACAGTTTTCTGTCATCTTACACTGTGTAACCCGGTAGGTGTCTATCAGCGTATTGGTTCAAACCAGCAGCAAGCAGGAATTGTTGCTAGCCTGGCTAGCTACAACCCTTCCGAAACGCCGGTGAACATCTACCGGAACACAAGACGTAACGTCACAGAAGATTGTGCTCTTGGAAATTTTATATATGTATTTCATATCCATTTCCAGCTTCGTTCATCACGTCCTTCCTAATTATATTACATTAATAATACCCGGAGAGGAGTACAAATGTTATGCTCCTTGTTACTGCTCCTCCTTCCTTTCTCCTATATCCAAATGTTCTCCTCAGACGCTCTCAATTTATACTCTTCTCTCAGAGAACGGGATAGTGTTTCAAACGCATATGAAGCCACACACAACATTACAGTTCTGTATATCCTAATCTTTACGTTTGTACACATGCGTCTTGGAGGCCTGAATACTTACGTACTTACTCATGGAGCTGGGTCCTTCTTGAGGAGAAGCCAAATCTGCAGCTACTCAAGAATTTCCCAGAATTTTATGGAACCCGAAGGTTCATTACCGTGTTCACAAGAGCCCTCCACTGGTCCCCATCCCGAGCCAGACCAATTCAATCCATACCATCCCATCCTATCTCTCTGAGATCCATTTTAATATTGTCCACCCACCTACGTCTTGGTCTTCCCTGTGGTCTCTTTCCTTCTGGCTTTCTTATCAATATCCTATATGCATTCCTCTTCTCCCCCATTTGTACTACAGGCCTGAATGACAGTAAACGTTTCCCGACTTAAGTCTGCTCGTAATCTCTACGTGAACATAACTTAGTTTGTCGCTGTCATTCAAAAATATATATTATTCTGCTACGTTTCCGAAGGAAATACTTCATGTTAAGCATAGCTTACACGTATACCTACGTTTCTACGCACATGCGCAGCTTCATAACTGTTGTGTTAGATGGTTTGATTTGGCTGACTTCAGAGAATATTTCAGTATTACCGGTGTTCTATGCTTCTGAGCTCTGTCATGCAGGAACGTGAGGACCACCGCCATAAACTTGTTTGTCGCAAATTCATTTACCTCCTCGCTTTGCCTTAAAGAGGCATATGGCGTTACTTCATAAGCCTGCACAGAATTGTAATTTCAGATCTTCTCTGCGGTTACGTTTGGAACTTATCTTTCATTTTGACAGAACTTGATGTCCTAATGCATTGGGTCCAATAAAGGAGGCCTTTCTACCGTCAGTGGCATTTTAATACAGACCAGAATAATGCTGATGACTTGATGTCTTATCTGGCCAATATTCACGTCAATATAGAATAGAACTGTGACGTTTCGGAGGCTGTCTCTGCTATCAAGCGAGAAATTATTAGTGAAACAGAGACCTATAGAGTACATGATTCCTGATGTTGGATTTTAGAAATATCAGAGTTTATTTCCGTATCGATTCGTCGAAATGAAATAAAATGTAAACATTTTCGAAAATATTTGTGCTCCAAATCAGAATACAGCTTTATATATAAATCAGAAATGACAGCAAAATCTTTCAAACGAGAATTAATTTTCATGTTTCTCAAAATAACAGATAGGCTATCTATAATACTTCATTATATTATGATTTATTAAAATTATATTATGCATCCATTCTGTGAGGTATGTTTTGTACAGGCTCATATAAATTTTCGGAGTTGGCTCTACTGCCTTCTTCAGGTGATTCATTGTAATTAGAGCTGAAATATTTTTATTCAGTGTACAAGTATTGTTGGCATTGTGCACTGCCTGATGTATGATACGGGCTACACGAAGTTTTGGGGAGTGATTTCACTTCCTGACTTCAGGTGAAAAGTTTTCTTTATACTGACAGATTTGTATTAATAACTGTAATACACTGTTATTGGATAATATGTGTGATGCATAGTACAAGCCTTTCTGATATACACAACGTTTTGGAAGCTGTCTGTGTACTTTTCTTCAAGCAACTGTTACCGTTCCGGTGACAGGTTTCTGTTAACAATCATACCACCATTGTCTGACATCTTGAATTTTCTGTAATAGAAGTCTATTTTATACTCAAGACGTTTCGGAGGTTGCCTCTACTCGTGCCTTTAGGGCACTAATCATTGTACAGACATATTTTCATTAATAAATATGGCTCAGGCAGTGGACTGTGACCATTGTACCACTTAAGTTGTCACAGGCCTGCAGGAAATCATGTTATGATTACAGAGTTTTTAAGTATTCCCGTTGGTGGTTGGGCCGATACTCATCTTATGTATTTGCGACGTTGGGAAGTCGGTGATGTTGCCGACTTTTCTCAAGTATAAACTGTCACCATCTTCTCGGTAGAAGTGAATAGGGAAGGTGAATATTCCTGTACACAGAAGTTAGAGCCAAATGTATTTTTAATCTGAATGTGGTGTTCTCTGGTTGACTGAATATTCTGCAACCGCCAAGAGTTCCGGATGAAGGATGGGAGGTCCATCTCCTGCTCCTTGGTGATGTCTGCAATCGTGCGACACATCGCACTAATGTAGGCGACCCATTATATGCATAAGAACATGCAGACTCCCAGGGCGTTCATAGAGAGGATGGTATAACTGACCTGAGAACGCATCTTCTGTTGGGCATCGATATGTACATAGTTTCTGCCATGTACCGTACCAGATTTCTGCAGAAAGTCTTTGTTTGTGGGATTCTGCTTTCTTTCTCGCTCCACTCTGTGCATCTACTTGGAGAAACAACATTTCTCCTTGAAAATTCTTCTGATGTTAGCCATTTCAGACTGTAAGTTGCTTTTGTTTGCGCCTGTGTATCAAGGTCGAGAGGACACCGAGTTTATGGCGCAACACGACGTTAACGCATCCGTCTGTGTTGCCAGCTTCCTGTAGACTACGTGGCCCAAAGATCCGTTGTACCTTCTGTGGATATCTGTGCCCTGAAAAGGCAGGTGGCCTCCTTCCCGCTTCAATGTAAATGAATATTTGGACAGAAATTACGTTGACGCGAGCGCCAGTTGGAAGAAGCTAGTTACCCATATGCCTTTGATGATCCCTTGGTCCAGAATGTCCATCGTTTCCTTGAGGAAAGTGTTGGTACACTCTCAAGGCCAAACGTCATGATCTTTGAGGCGGTAGCATGTGAACTGGTGGTCTTAACGTGATCAGTACAGTTCCTGACATGGTGTGGTGTATTTCTGTCGATAATGTGAATTTTGCGAGACGCTTTGATAACTGATAAGTGGTCCTACAGGCGCGGACCGGCCTCTAACCCTCAGTCTGCATACTGAAACCTATGTCCACAAGAGAAATCACTCAACCTCCCCACTTCGATCCTGAAGATGGAGAGAGCGTGTACCCATGAAACTTCTCAAATTTCGTCAACTTTCATACAGAAGAAACACCGAATAGTGGGATCAACATGAACATATTATGATTTGCATCCAATTAGGAAAGATACGGTTGGAGGAATTTTGAATCTATGATGTCGCTTTGAAAATACAAATACCTGAAGTCTTTGTATGGAAGAATAGACGCATGCGATGCCATGGCTGATATTGCCAACGCATTGCACTTTCGAAACCCGTTTCATTTAAGAGTGTCGCCTCTTTACTTTGCATGTTATGAATCTCTAGTCTTAAGGACATGAACATTCTTGTTTGAAACAACTCATGGATTCTCTTAATTGCATATTCAGAACATGAGTGTAATAGTGTATTTCAACGGAATACATAACATTACTAAATGGGTTTACTTTGTTTGCTATTTGACATAATTTATTGTCCTTGATGTTCATTTGCTGCAGATACACATAAACTGTTCAAAGACAACATTACTATCCCCTAGTTACTGCTGTTCGTAGAGTCAGAAAATGTTATTAAGTGTATTGCTTTAAATGCATATAACATGGAAATAGTTTCAAATAAAATTCGCAAATGCTAATGAGCTCTGCATTGTATGTAATGTAAGCCTATTAATATTTCGTGCGTTTTAAGATTCTCGGGGCGGGGAACATAAAGAATAATTCTTCTGTGGTGTGACTTCTTGTAGTCTGGTAGATATTCATGAAAATTTCGGAGCAATCTGCTGTCTGCATCTACAGGGTAGTTTTACTGTGAAGAAAAACTCTCCATTTTCCAGGTTCAATCCAAAAAATATTTTGTCATATTTAATATAAAAACATAATAAAATGTTTTTATTTTTTAATATACTTTTTGTCTCTCTATAGCTAAAATTATTCAAATAAATATCCTGTTTAATCACCCACGTGGTCCTTAAGTATCACGCGAGTAATGGAAGAAACCCAACTACAAAAATATTTTCTTTATGAAATGAACACGAAAGGTGGGAAATCCCCAAGTAATTACATAGAATTATATTCAGGAGACGGTATGTTCGTATGTCTGCTGTACATAGTTGGGTACTAATTTATTCACATTCTCTCCGAAAGGGAGCCTCGGAAATGACCGTAATTTCATGCGTGCAACGGTATTCTTCCTTGTCCCCCCCGCCCAACTTTTCATCAGTATCCACCGCTCTTCTGTCCCCCTCATTATTTATTCCCATTGTTTCAGGAGGCCTAGTTTCTGACGTCATTATCATAACAGAGTACAGCATCACACGGATTGGACTCTGCCTTTTTCGCGACACAAAAATAGCTCATATTGGAAAAATATTTGTAATTGTTGAGAAAGTTTATGAGAAGCAATGGATTCTGTAGACAGTGTGCACACAGACTTTCTATGGCTGGTCGAGTGTCTTGCTGCCGTGCTTGGTAACTACCTGGCGCTCTGTCCCCAGAATGATACTAATTTCCTTACGTCACGACATGAGAGTGTCCGCCATAGCGGCATCTCGTAGGATGGCGGGCAGTATATTAACATATGTATATAGAGTTGTAAATTTATCAATTACCGTATACCTGAAAATGTAACACACTAGTTTCAAGCCTTTGCCGCAGATTAATGGGGGACACCGAAATACGAACTGCTATTTTGCCCGCCGCTCTTACGGCTATGTACTAGACATGTGGAAGTGTTTCATGGTGCGGGTCGAATCTTCATGCTGCCCATTTTGTTATATGTTTATTTCTTAATTTTAACGTTTTCTTTCTTTAAATTTTCAGCTAATATAACATACTGTAAAACAACATGAGATGTCTTTTGACTATGTTTATATGTTATCCGACTTCATATCCATGTTATGGTCTTCTCACACCGCAATTATTCCAATGTGCTTGCACAAGAGGCAGTATTATGTTCGAAACTGCGATGTCTGAAGGGTAAATACAAATAACTGAATTCATTGTTTCAGCGGGAAAAGAAAGGAACTAAATAAATGAATGAAAGGAAAGAAGAGAGAGAACGGTGGGGCTGTGTAATGAAAATAAGAAAAACACAGAAATTTCCTGCTGAAAATTTAAAGGCCTCTTCCTCTAGTACTCGTACGTTGCGGTCTGACTAGGAGAGCAACGTACAGTATCTCTGCCGAATATTTCCTTTATTCTCATAAATTACTGGTAATATAAGCTATGGAGGACGGCTTCTGTAGTCTAGTGATCAGAGTTCCTGGCAACAGATCCAGAGGTCTGGGTTCGATTCCCGGCGTTACCAGATTTTTTGAGAAGTAGTGGGTCTGGAACGGGGTTCACCCAGCCTCGTGAGGATAATTGAGGAACTGTTTCAAGGAAATAACGGCTCCGGTCTAGAAAACCGAGATTAACGGCCGTAAGCATTCGTTGCGCTGACCACGCGACACCCTCTATTCGCTAAAGTTGGCACTAACTTCACCGAAAAGCCGCGGTCGCTGGGTCGGTATAGTTCGCTTGCGGACTAAAGCCACTGTTTTTTTTTTGTTTTTTTTTTTTATAAGCTGTGGGGAGATATATCTTGTGGGATGTAACGCCATGTAGTCCGGTGAAAGTCAACCGACATTTCGGAGGAATTTATTGTCTCCAACTTCAGGACGTCTGCTTGCTACCTCTTTCACACTGGTTTCTTAGTTGGTTTATTATTCTACTCTGAAGATTGAGGCGACATATTTCTCCGAAACTTCGGCCAATTCTCAAACGACTTCACTACATTATATTCTAAAAGACAGACATGTTCATAACCACAGCTGTGAGAATAAATATAAGCCACGTCCGTATTTATACAGGCCTTCATTGACTCTTCTGATAAGAAATTTTGTTTAGCAAAATCACCTTATTTTGTAAGTAACGTGTACGAAACAGAGGAGCATTTCCATCGACGAAAGCTGCGTATAGCTTGAATTGACAAAGAGAAGGCAGGAATGTCGCAATGTAGACCTACATAACCCTGCTGATTCAAGTAAAAGACAGAAATATCTCTTTTATTCACATTGCTAACACCAGAATTTTCGGCAGCACAAGTGGCTGGTGTCGTGGGGGAGAAAAATCGTTTGTAATCGACAAAGTGTTAATGTTCAAGCAACGTTTTATATATTACGATCTTATGATTTTGGTTGCCCGCAAGTCGCACTGTGACTGTATTGGGTTTGTGTGTGAAGGAGGCGTTACGGTAGGCCGGACTGCAACATAAGCAGCAGTAACTCCCATCCGAACACGAGTTACAAAAGATGAAATGTCAAGACGAGAAGTAATGTTGAAGAAGATAATAATTGTGTCCTTTCTAAATCTAAGTTCTAATGTTATCGAATTTGTTAAGGAAGGTTATACTGCGCACAGCCGAGTTAGCGATTTGTGCGCCCAAAGCAAGGCTCGAAAATTACGTGTACCAATAAATTAAAATTTTAAATTGAACAAATTCATCTCTTAAAACAGTATTTTACTTCGAATGCAGAAGTCCAGCAAAAAAAAAAAAATCGGAATTACTTAAAACTTTACATAATATATACGAGCCTAAATTACAGTGCAATTCTACAATTACATCATCAGAATTAATGATTTATGCAGTATCATGCTCATTTCAAAGCGAGATTCCATTCGTTGACCTGCCTCGCGTGGCCGATAATTTTAAATCACTTACTATTTCAAGTTAATGAAGATTCTTTCTTATGATACAACATTAAAATTCTAAGCCAGAAGTAGGTGTAATGCAAGCAGTTTCTATGTGCTGACGACACCCCGAAAGAACTTAGTCCTGTCAGCTGGTAGTGACAGGAGGAGCTCCAGGCAGTGACGTTAACGCTTGATGTTTGAAGCTCCCCGTCTGAAAACCAAACTCGAGCGGCATCCAAAATTTCGTTGCATTTTACTGCCAAAATATAACAGGTCTGTAGTGAGTGTCCATCTGCCAGTCTGTCTTTCCGTGACCTGTCTGGCGCTGTCGGAATATATATATTTACGCGCTTGCGCATACCTGCGGCGCCGCTATGTCCGTCTCGAGGTCTGCGCATCAAAGAACTGTAAACTGACGAAAGGATTTTGCATGAAATTGCATATTTGAGAATTTAACTCAAGTGTGTCGACCCACTCCAATTTTGGTTAAACCTGATAAAAACAAGGGACACTTTTCGCAAAGGCGTATTCGCGTTTATGCGCACATCTCGAAATTAACGCACTAAATATTCGTTTGAGCGAAAAGTGTGTGAACAGACGTCGTACAGAAAAATGAACATGATTTTTTCACCCCGCGCATTTTCCCGTAAGTTTTATGTTTTTAAAAATAATTAAAAGTGAAAGAACACACTAGGGCTATTAAATACGCTTACTTCCCCAAACTCCTTATTAAAATCCATCATTTAAATCAGATCTGTAGAATTATATGTACACTTAATCTCGAAACTACATGGAGATGGTCGAACCTGAAATAAGCTTAATTGANAATTGATTCATAGTAAAATATTAAGAGAGATTACCGAAACACAAGGTCAGTTTTCAGTGGCAGTATCTTATTTATCTGAGATGTGAACTCTAGCGTATGAAGCCTGCATGGTCTTTGTATAAGCCCCAGTCCCTCCACTCCTCTTACTAAACAGGTAATGCAATTAAGGAGTCACGTGCTATTTATATCCCACAGAAAAGCAGCCTTGGAATTCCAAATTGCTGCAGAACTCAAGCTGCACTTGCGCGTAATTAATGCGCAACCAGTCCTGGCAAGTAGGTGTCTGAAATCCACAAGCCGATCCAATCAGCCCTGATTCAACAGAAGGATGAGCCAATTAGAGACCCTGAAAAGAAGTCACAGGATAGGGATCTGCGATGGGCCCTTGTGAACACTGCAATGGATCTTCGGGTACCGTAAGAAGGATATACATATGTTGTGACAAGCTGAATTACTGCCAGCTTCTCAGGAAGGACTATGCTGCATCTAATTGCTTAGATAAGAGGAAACACAGAATAGGCATGTTAAATGTAGTGAGAACATGAACTGCAATCTGAAGAAGGCCTGCACATGATTTCCTAAAGCGTTCTTAGCCACTGTGCACACTACATTGACTTCAGTGTTCCTTGTTGCAGATAAGAATTAATTGTTAGGAACCTAATCACACTAGAGATATTGCACTCTGGAAGTACTAATATATTCTTATGGTTAGAAATTAAATTTTATATTTTATGAGGTCCATATCTTATAAAGCTATCCCTGTAAAAATCCGTGAAGGCCCATAGGGTTCTGAGACGTCGAGGCTCCCATATTTTCTCTATAGAGTCGACTCTCAGATGGTGGTAAGGTTGTCAACCTTACGCTCCGGTCGCCTTTAACTCCCCAGGAAGATTGTTGATACTCATTTCTTTTAGAGGCTGAGTAGCGCACAGGACAATAGTGCGGCTGGAAGGATTAGGTCAATTAAAAAAATCGACTTCATCGGGAACGTATTTTATATTACACGCAATTTTTTCATAGTAAGCCCTTTAAAAAATACAAATTTAGGCTGGAATTCATGTACAGTTCAGGTTGTATCGGACGGATATTGACCAAAATTGTCCAAGATTCAAGTAATAGGTTTGGTATAGGCTCTCCGCGCCAAATTACGTTGGAATCCGAAAGATTCTGAAGACGATATGTGCCAAGTGAAGAATAAAATTACATATTCCTAATGCGTATTCACACGATACTAGTGGAAAAGCCCGTTGAAATTCAATGCATAATTTTTTTTTTCGTATTTTACCCTTCGCTCCGACTCTTCCTACCCTTTATCCCTTTCATACTGTCACGTGTTAAGGGTTTGCCCAATATAGCGATTTCTGGATTGGTTTATTAAATTTATTGGATTATAACAGCTCACACCCAGTGACTGTCTACGACTCGCTCCATTCCTTTCTGGACCACGAGTGCCTTCTCTTCCACTGTGACTCACTCGGTTCTGATTTACGAATCGGTCACTTCTTCAGCTTCCGTTGTCCGCTGGTTAACCCTCCACAGCTGAACACTCACCTTCTCACGATTTCTCTTGCGACTGAATCATTGAACTCCCTTAGGAATGAACCGTTCTTCTTTCCACGGCTCCTTATATAGTCTAGCTCGATTCCATGGAAAATGTTTCTTGCTTGCGCATATCCGTGGAAATTGTTTGTTGATTTCGTTGATATGGAAAGCGCTTTCCGAACCAAGTCGGTCTCCACGAATCCCCATCTCCACAAAACGTGCGTTAGCGAGCCGTTTTCCTGCTTTCATGCCACAATACGTTTATTTCACCTCTTCCCTTATCCTTTAGAGAAATTAATCTAAACTTTTTTCTGGCTGCTGTGTTATATTTTTCTATATATTATAAATACTGTACCACCTTACAGAACCAATGCTAACACGTAAATCTTTACAGAGATTATTCTGTGGTATAAATATAGGTAATATACATAATTCGCATGTTTGCAATAACAGATGACGTACTGATACATAAAATATGATATAAGAAATAAAAATCTTATATATGCCATTACAGTTCTGATGGTTTATGTAAAAGGTAAAGTAAATACCGTATTTACGCATGTATAGGCCGCACATTTTTTACCAAAAATTTAAGAGGAAAACTGGGGTGCGGCTTATATTCGAAATATTCGAAATCACACTTCATTTAAAAAAGTATATATTCATAATTAGTAATACAGAATGTTCTACTCCTGAAATAATATTCCAAGAAAATTATTTTTTCTATAATTTCTGTCTGAAAATTGTGCTGCGGCCTATACACGCACGCGGCCTATACATGCGTAAATACGGTATATAGCAATGGCACAGTAAAATAGCCCTTATGTTTAATTGCACACTAAACCACAGAGACGCATAGGGGATTTGCGCATCAACCTCAACACAAGATGGACTCGAGCGACCAGGTAATCTAAATTTATATATGTCGTAGAAATATTAAATTATAAATTATGTTAGTAGACATAATAAGCCTATTGTCAAACTTCAAGAAACAAATAATTATATGACTGAATAATAGCAGTTTGGTTGAATTACTATATGTTGACTTGATACTGACTTTCAACGGTCTATCCATGTAATAGAGTGAATGACAAACCTTCGTACGTTATTTTAGGGACAAATATTAATTGTGCAAGAAGTAAAGTACGTATATGTTTGTATGTACACATATAGAGTTATTGCATCGTTATCCTGCAGAAGGCACAGTTTTGAATAGAGGGTCGATACTGGTGAAAGTACGTAAAAACTACTATGGCATGAGAACAATATAACATAGATATATAGGTGGCACACATAAGAGTACATAGTCATGAATCGTCTTACATTTAAAGCTTAGTGAAGCCAGAGCTTAAAATTAACACTTCAGCAAAGTGAAGAGTGAGAAACACCTTTATAAACAGTTCTTCTGAAGTGAATATCTGGAACCGCTAGTCATGGAGGCGCAATACTGGAGCTCCCCGGAGGAGGTGAGGCTGTGGTTGAGAATCAGAGCGAGGTAACCATGAAGCGTTGCCGAAAATACCGATAAGACAGAAAGAGAGAGCTTCAAAACGAAATTCCGATGTACACGGGGGCGGAAAAGTGTGCTACAATGAAGTACGCATATTTCACGAATGCGTTCTTCCCAATTTCACAAACCTCATTGTGCTTAGTCATTTGGTGCGCATGAAAATCTGTTGTTGTAAAGTTAACTGCATGTAAGGGGGTCACGCTGTAGCGTAGTTGGTTGAGGCACTATGATACAAACCGGAAGGTCGCGGGTTCTATTCCCGATGAGGTGATGGTATTTTTCATTTGGCCTAATCCTTCCAGTCACACTATGGCCTTGGGGTCTACTAGCCTCAAACAGAAATCAGTACCAGGAATATTCGTGGGGGTAAAGGGCTGCCGGCGCCTAAGGCTGACAAACTTACCGCCATCTTTGAGCCGATTGTCTAGATAATGTGGGATCCTCGACATCTCAAAACCCTATGGGCCTTCATGGCCTGTTACAGGAGCGGCTTTACCTTTTTGTATCTTCACCTATAAGCTCAAATACGAAATTCTATGGAAATACGATGAATACGTTTGAAATTGTTACATTCTGGAAGACAGACGGACACACAAAACGTCCCCAGTAAACTATTCTCTCCGTGCATATCATGCAAGGAATGCATTCCAACTGGAAAGGCGCGTTATTTCACGAACGATCCCATGACATAACCAGCACACTGTTCCGTTCACGAACAATATGCAGGCCTCTCCTGAACGGGTACGTCCCTTGAACTGCACCCACATTTCAGTTACATTAGGATCCATCCCGCCTACATGTTTACGGCAACTCAGATACTGATCTCATGTCTGAAGTAACAATTATGACGTCAGTTTACGGGCCTATAGGCCCTTTACTTCTTTACATTTCGTTTCCTGCCGTGCAGACATGTTTTGCTGTCCTGCGCTTTGCATGGTGAAATATGACGAAGAAAGGAAAAATCTGCAGGCGTACATTTCTTTTTAAATTGACTTACTTTAATCAGCCAGTTCTCCTTTCCTAGCTGATGTTTAACGTCTTGTACTGGTATACAAAAGTATAATGCCCAAGTTGATTCAAATTCGTGACAATATAATTAAATTCATACTTGCAACGTAGTGGTAAGAAGTTGTGCATTTTGAGAGATCCAAGTTTTGACTTTTGCAGGGAGGCTAGATATTCCGATCAAAGCGTTGCGTGTTATTCTTCAGCTCCCAGAGATAGCCGAGGTAGTTACAAAATAGGCCAACGTCGTGTTTGTCAACGTGACCTGAAATAAAGGAAGAACTACCAGGTACGTAGTCCTTACTAAAGGAACAAAACCAGTGTTTCCAAATTTATATGCGTATGGATTTTTATGAATAAAAACGTTATTTTGTGTATTGTACAGGTAGAAACAAAAACAAAAGAAATGGCAGCGTAGAATGTCTCTGATTTAACCACCTCCATGGATCTAAGTCCTCATGAGAAGCCCCCAGTCGGTCAACCGTGTCTCCGATTTATATAAATTTAAGTGCATGTATATTTACGTATGCATTAATGTAATAAAATGAAATCTATTCTCTACAGAAGCTTATTACATTTAAAACTCTTGACACATAGTTGAGTTTCTGCCAGGTTATTTCTAATTGTATATAACATTTACGATTTGAGGTTTTCACGGCGGTGTCTATGAAGTATGCCGTCTTCTCAGATGTGGCTCCGTGAAGATCTAGTGTAAACCGACGTTTCGGAGGAGGAGATACGTTTCTCCGAAATGTCAGTTTACAATAGATCTGCACGGCACTACATCCCAAACGACAACATTCTGTATATACGAGTAATATTAGTCGCGTAGAGGACGGTAATAAAATAGAACTAATTTCAGAGAGCACTGTCTTAACCTGTTCTCGAGATTCTGACGCACCGACTGGTCCACAGAAGGCGAGGACACTAGGTGCTAAGTGAGGCTTTCAGCGGTCACAAGAACCTTGAAGGAGGTCATAAAATCCACTTATGGTGAGATAATAAGGACGTACGTACGCACTCTTTTTGTCTGTATTTGTATTGGGTTCGTGTTCTGTTTGAAAGTAAGTAGTGACGTCCAGGCTACACTTATTAACGCGGTAACGAGACAAGTCTACAAAGCAGTTGACTTAATTTGTTACATCTCGTGACAATGACCTCTATCGGAAGGATTTCTCCGTGCTAGTAAACAATTAAAATGTAAAGACTTTTTTAAAATTAAATACTGGTTCCAATTGAGAAGCATAAAAATGAGACCTCCTCGCATCTAGTGTAAAAAGCATTTCCATACCAAAGCCTGCGTGCGAAGCACTGATACAGAAGCCTCACTCTGCGTTCACTGCTTCTGTGAATAAAGCCAGGACCATACCACACAGCATTCATTTTAATTCGTTTAGTGGGGGGCGAATTCCAACTGGGACCACTCGGTACGGTGGCCACTGATCGGCCTATTGTAGCTTGCCCCTGGCGATTATGATGATGGAGAATTTGGTGGAATGAAGATTGGCAGGGGAAACCGAAGTATTCAGAGAAAACCCGCCCCAGGGCCACTTTGTCCACCACAAATTTCACTTGACCAAACCGGGGATCGAACCCGGGCCACCGCAGTGGGAAGCCAGTAAGTAACCGCTTGAGCTATGGCGCGGCCCATATCACACAGTAACTGCACATGCTTCAGCTCACATTCTTAGTCCATGCAGAATTTAGTCATTGTTGTAACATACACTTTTATGTCAATTTTCTTTTAATACACCTAATTTTTATGTTTTTGGACAGCAGACGAAAAGACAAAAGGTCCTGGGCTGAATGGTAGCAAGCATTGCCTGAGTTCAATCTGCTTTTAATTTCCTCCTCAATCAGGTTTTGATTTGTTATAGTCGTTCCCAAATATCTGAACTGTGCCACAATTTCAAAAAATCTGTTTCCTATCGTTATGTCATGATTTTGTCCTGCATTTTGGTGACGAGACAGCAAAATATACTTAGACCGCGCCATAGCTCAAGCGGTTAGTCGCTGGCTTCCCACCGCGGCGACCCGGGTTCGATCCCGGGTCTGGTCAAATAGGATTGGTGGTGGACAAAGTGGCGCTGGGGCAGGTTTTCTCCGAGTACTTCGGTTTCCCTTGCCAAACTTAATTCCACCATTTGCTCCACAATCACCCTCACCTATCATCTGGGGCTGGTACAATAAGCCAGAAGAGGCCGCAGTACAAGGGACTTAGTTCCACCCCACTAGCAATAAGATGTTTTCTTTTATTTCGACACTCCATCTTACTACAGCTTAGATTCTGTGTCCTTGTTTCGGTTCGAACCCATCATAAATAAATGTTGCATAACCTGTCATTTGAAATGCGTCTGAATATTAATTTTCTCGGAATATAGATCATTTTCTCAGTAAAACTGACGACTTTCTGGCTTTCCGGCAGTTGAAATAATATTTATTCGTTTATTAATTTGTGCTTATATTTATGCTGTTTAATACTGGAAAGGAAAGGCTAATCACTGGCACTTTGTACTTCTTAATATGTAAAACTGTTTTGCATATTTCAGAATAATGTGCCTTACTACGGAACATGATATTGTAGCGTGTAGAACCGTTACTAGGTAGCGACAGCGGAAAAAATAAGTTCCCTTAGCAACGAGGTCACGTGCAACAGTAGAGGAACTTTTGGAAACGGTGTTTTCTAAACAGTCCGTGCCGAGATGTTATCTGAGACAAGTTAATCAGTTGTAAGTCAGTCTGTGAAGAGGAAAGTAAGAGTTTGGTATGAGATGGCCACCAGCCTGGTAGTTCGTCAGTTGGAGTAAGAGTTCTTTTGTGGGATATTAGCCGGACAGTAACGACGTGAGCACGGAAGCTGAAAAATCTCAATTGTTAAGATCTGTTGCCAGGAAACGACTACTGGAAACAGACTGAGAAGGCCTAGCATGTGCTGTAGTGATTTGTAAATTATGGAGATTAACGATAGTGTTATAGTTCCTTGTAGTTACGATCTGTAAGTGGCAAATAAACGCAACCTCCATTCCAATCCCCGTCTGTAGTCACTGAATTAAATCATTACATTACGCACTGACGATCATGTTTGTAAGGAGCATAAATCAGACATGGCAATAATTTATGAAAATTGCATCATTCACACGTTCTCCCGGCTATTCTCCTTCCTGTATAACTCAGTGTAATAACTGGTCTGTATCAATCCTATGGAAGTTTTCGTTAAGTAAAGTTCCTGTGAGTTCCAGTTAATTTCTATCCCTGGTCGGGAGTCCAAATTTTTGTGTCTCTAACCAAGAAACAAGACAATGGATAATATTCAACACGTGTGTAAGTTCAGATGATTAGTTTTAAAATGTCACATTATTATTGAAATTAGTTTATGATCAACGGTAAAAAAAACTGCCCTTGTTTACACAGATTAAGCATATTCATGCCTCTTATCTTCTATATACTCTATTTTGCATGGTTTCCTTTGTCTTCCTCCTAAGTTTCGTCTATAGGCTTACGATTCACCTTGTTCTCTGCCACAATTTTCCGTCCTTTATAATTAAAGAAAAGTAAAGCTGTCCATGTGATTTTTAACTAAGCAATATTCCATGAAGACATAAGGGTGACCTCACACTGGGTGGCGGTGGGTAGTCATTTTCATACCCCGGCAGCTTTATCCCCGGAAAAATTAACTCCGGTACCTATTGGAAAGGAGGTTGGGTGGGCCCCAGAGTCGGTCTGGACTTTGTGGAGAAGAGAGAAATATTGTCCCTGCCGGAACTCAAACCCAGGCCATCCAATACACAACTCGTCGCTATATCGACTAAGTTATCGCGACTCCTTCCGCCCATTCCACTGCACATATTTTGGCTTTTTCTTCCAATGTGAAGTAATCCCTTTAACTACAGTCCAGTTATTGTCTCTGTGAGAGTTAACGTATTTAAGTTCTTACATATCCGCCCGTATAATTCGTCTGAAATGGTTCACTAAATTTCCTTTCGGTATTTATTCTTGTTTCTGCCACCGTATGTCTCACTGATGATTTTTGCAACTGAATTAAGAAATATTTTGTGTAAATCGCTCTACATCGTTGTGCCAAAGTCATGAAGAATACTGATTTAAGCCTTGTACTGAATTTCCCCCGTTTCTAGCTCATCCAGCGCTCGCCTGCTTAATGGTGTAACGTAAGAGCAATTTCAGCTGCAGGGCTTTCACGTAACAACTTCGCTCCAAGGCGTTTCAATGGAGGCGACTTAACACAGACGACTGAATCTGCTTTTATTTTAAGAAACAGCGTAGCATGATACGAATAATTCATGATAAAATTCAGGATATCATTTTCGAGGATATCATAAGAAATGAATTATGATTATCATCTTGTAAACTAGTTTCATCAAAGTTAAATTATCTTGTTGACGGGTTTCTGTGCTGCAGAATACGTCTGTATAATTTTCCCACAAGCCATGCTGTTTGCATCAGCTTGTGCCACTCCGCTTGAACAGGAGAATGTTGTCACTGCTTCCTATTCACAGTACAGAATGACTGTGTAGGAAGTAACGCGTGGTACAGCGTTTCACAAACCGGAACAGGAAATACGTATATGATTGCAATCAGGTGAGAAATAAAAGTAATACATCAGCAGTGGCAGTTCCACAGAATGAGTTTCGTCCTAATAGTGAACCTGAAGGTCGCGTTGCATCCACGTCCGACACACGTCGTTGCATGTGACTCAGTCTTACACATTACTGAGGTATAACTCACTCATTGTCCGTGGAATTTAAGGACACTATATGCACCACTGGGCACGTAGGACTAATCGTCACGGTTCAGTGGTTACCATTCTTGTTTGTTTCGAAGGTCCGGGGCTCGATACTCGATACTCCCTCAGTATGTCTCCTATCTTAACTATGCTACGTTGTGGTTTCCTCCACAGTCTCTCGGTAAGTGGTGATATATTAGCTTCGGGAATGCCACGATTATTATTATAACGTCTTAAGTGATTATTCAGTCTCTCTACTTACGCTATGTAACATGTGCAGTTGATAAAACATCGTTGATTAAACCAAGTCACAGTCAACGTTAGTGTGGGGAAACACCTTAAAAAACCAAGATATTTTCCTACCGAAGCCTTCTCAAATCATCATTCACATTCATCCTCTCATTCGATCTTCATAACATATGCAGTTAGAACAGCGTTGTTAAATAAATCCTGAAGATGGAGGCAACTTGTTCCCCCGAAACGATGATTGATTTTCAACGGACAAGGCATTGTATTCCAGAAGGTATCTCTTCATAACCACCGTTATGAGAACCTCAGACTCTTTGTAATATTATAGTTACAAATGTAATTATATGATTAACTATCATTTAGATATATGAATGTCCATCTTGAACTGACGAACCAGTTGGTCAAGTCAAAACGTTTAAAAATGCTTGCGATACAGTATATATCTTAACCATTCCAATAATTTTACACGACATGCAGTGATTCCCAAAAAGTGTGTGACGCAATTAAAAAAACGTCAGATAGTAGAGCATGACAAGAGACATTTTAGAAAACAATGGCTATACTCACAATGCTACATGGATCATGAGAATTGGACCCATCCTGAAATATGGTTTAAGTGTACTGGACCCAACCAGACATATGTTTCAAGAGTACTGGACCCAACCTGTCATATGGTTCAAGAGTACTGGACCCAACCTGTCATATGGTTCAAGAGTACTGGACCCAACCTGCCATATGGTTCAAGAGTACTGGACCTATCCTGCCATATGGTTCAAGAGTATTGGACCCAACCTGAGATATGGTTCAAGTGTACTGGACCCAACCTGCCATATGGTTCAAGTTTACTGGACCTAACCTGCCATATAGTTCAAGTTTACTGTACCTAACCTGCCATATAGTTCAAGTTTACTGGACCCAAACTAAACAGCAGAACACAGAACTGAGACATCTGAAATGAGTCTCATAAGGTCTGTTGCAGGTTATAGGAAAGCACACAGTATCAACAAGTAGATATATTTAACAAAGCAGACAAAACATTTTAATATAAAACTAATTGTTTTCACCGCCTGGAAAGAACTGATGAATGTAGATTTGGTAAACGATTTTACTGGTATATGCCTGCACCGAAATGTAGCAGAATAAAAGCTAGAGACAATAAAGAAGACAGAGGAATAAATTATCATTTGAATGTTGGACTTGTATGACCAGCCCTTGCACATGATGATGGTGGTGATGATGATGGTGGTGATGATGATGATGGTGGTGATGATGATGGTGGTGATGATGATGATGATGATGACGATGACGACGTGCTAATAGTTATTTATTTTAATTTAAAGCCTTCTTCTCTAGTTTCCATGAAACGTACTGTTCATTGTATAGAACTTAGAACTGCAAAGCCCCAGAAACGTCCGCTACATCATCCTGACGTTCTGACACATTGCAACAGAGACTACTCACGCGAGTCAAACCGAAATCCCCCCCCCCCCCGCCATTTCTAGTTCATGTTACTCTCAATTATTCACTTACTGAATTTCAAGTTCTGTGCCTCTGCAGTAGGATTGGAATAAGAGGCAGTCTATTGAATGTGCTAGGCTGTATGACCGGGGAATCCGGATTTTATTCCCATCAAGGACAGCGGTTTTTCTTTTCTTCACAGCATCCAGACCGATTCTGGGGCCCACCTGACTTCCCATTTAATGGGGGTTCTTACCCTGGGGAAAAAGAGGCTGTACTGTGAAGTTGACTATTACCACGTACTTCTGAGCTTAAGAGCGCATCGCTATATCTCCGTGATTTGGTGTTTAGTTAAACACAGAAACAATTATACTCTAGCTTTCCTTTACAAAACTCTGGAGTAGTGGCAAAGTTTATCCCACCTTGGACTCATTGTTCTCCTACAAAACCTCCTTGAATCTTTCTAGAAAAAAAAGTAGGCATTTCTCCACTGCCACAAGAATGACACATATTCTCTCCAATTCATATTCCTCCTTTTAGTCATCCACAACATTTATGAAGCATACAAAGTTCCATATTATGTTATTTTCTCTATGCTGCAGTTACTCTTTTGTTGACTGACTTATGTAACTTTTTTTCCCCTTGGCACTACAGCCCCAGTGGGCCTAGGCCTACCTCCATGAACTCCGTTCACTTCGGTTTTTCTAGATCTTACACATTAGATAGGACCCCTTGGGCGGGTGATCAGCTCGTCGCAAGGCCTCTACCTGTACACAAACACAGAAAAATGCACACACACAAACTAAACATCCATGCCCTGAGTGGGATTCGAACTCACGATCACGGTTTGCAAGCGAGCGAAGACAGTGCATGCCTTAGACCGCTCGGCTACCGTGACCGGCATGTACTCTTCTACCTCATACTAAATTTCATATAAATTTATGTAGTAAACTGGGAAGAGAGACACATGGGAAGACAAAATTTCCAGATACGGAGTCCTTCAGTACTTGCATATAATTAAGTTTAAAAAATCTTGGTATGATTCTTACATTTTACAACGTTTTGAAAACTCAGATTCAAATAAATTGAGGAGTATTAATCAGTAAACAAGAAACATTTATATGCATTGCATTTGTGAGAGAATTCCTTTAATTTATGGATCACAGTTCATTCTCCATGACAAATTATATTTTCGGTAAAAATATAACTGATACATGAGTGCGCATGCCCTGACGGAACACGGGAAAACGTTTCAAATTGCAATTAACTTCGCTGCTCCAGTTACAGACATTATTCCGCGCGGAATGAGAAGTGGATTGAACAATGAATGGTGAATTATAAGTACTCGTAAGCGGAAGGAAGCAGGAATTCCTAGTTTCACTGAACCTTCCGGCATTCGATTTTAGGCTGCAGGACTCTCCATGGACAGCAGAAGTCAGTGTTGGATAATTTTCGAAACATTAATACATGGTCTGAATAAGCATGACTCTCTATCGCTGATCCAAACGTAATTGGTTTCAGTTATGGAAGAAGCTTTTCCATGTGTCTCCATAATTGATTTGCCCTAATTTCTATCGCATAATTGTACCCTGATATCTGACAACGTGCCACTGAATCACTCTTTTGAAAGAGATTAAGTATTCAACATTTGTAGACACACGATGTGGCAACATCTCCGAAACATGGGTGGGAAATATTTAATTCTCAGTACAGAGACGTAAAGCAGTTACTGGCCTTCCGCTCACCCGAACGTCCAGCGCTAGTGTAAACCTCAAAATATTCTCCGCCTTAAGCATAACTAAATAAGGCTTTCCTACAGAACCTGAGGATTCAGTACCACTAGTACCAGAGAAAATTGTTTGGGTTCATTCCACTTTAAGTCTTCACAGTCACCTTCGTAAGAGTTACTGTAATATAATTTCCTCTGCCCGACTTTGTTCTCCAACAAAAAAGCCGTTTCCTTACATTTCCAAGGCACATAATTTGCCAGATATCTGTCACCATTTGCCACTGTACTTCGTCCAAATAATTTCCTGCAAATTTCTTTCTCTTCATCAGATTATTCGTGTAAATAATACGATTTGAGACGGGGAATCTTATAGGTATTATTGTCATTGTCATATGTATTACTATTATAAGTAACATAATACAATTAATGACGAACTTCATCAGAATTGCATCTTCTTTCCCTCTGTGTGGATTATGTAGTAACTTCATGTCTATATATAGCCTCAACGTCCTCTTTCTGTTCCCCTCTTGGCAGTACTCATCTTCCTCTACGTAATTCTCGGCCACCTGTTTTCACTCGTACGCCTAATCTTCCTATCTCTTGTTGTTTGTAATAATATCTTCACCTACGGTAATCTACATTTTGCGCGCAGTTTAGCATTTGTTTGCTTTAAATTAGCGTCCATTGTTTATCTTCCGTCAAAATTGCAACACATTTACATTCTACGCTTCAACACTACATGTTTCGGCCTCAAACGGCCATTTTCAGGTGTTTTTATATTACAGATATTTTACTAAAACTGTGTTAACTGTTTAACAAAAATTTTAAAGGATTTTATCCCGTTTTACTTAATAAGACTACAGCGTGTGATTTTAACACGAATTAAAACAGTGTAGCAGTTTTAGCACAGTTTTAGTAAAATATCTGTAACATAAAAACACCTGAAGATGGCCGTTTGCGGCTGAAACATATAGTGTTGAAGTGTAGAATGTAAAAGTGTTGCAGTTTTGACAGAAGATAAACAATGGACGCTAATTTGAACAATTGCAACGGGATGCTGAGGTACAGAATTTGTTTACTTATTGTATAATAGCACAGGCTATCTAATTTTTAGCTGATTTAATCACTATTTCATTTTACCACAACGTCCAAACCAGATTTGGGTCCCAACCAGTTCCATATCCAGTGGATACCGCGGTATCTTTGCCTGAAGATAAAGTGACGGAGCGTGAAGTTGGCCTCTCACTTCCGTCTAGTGTCCAGGTTAAGAGTGCGTGGAGTTATGCCTCTAATTTCGTATTAGTCTTCATGAAATTTGTGTTTAATTAAACAAAATGAGTTCAAGTGTACTTTTACTTTTACTTAAACGTCTATGTAACACAGTCCGTCAATAATGCAACAATTATTAAAATATTCACCATTTAACACTGAACATAACATGTTTCGGCCATAGATGGCCTTCTTCAGGTGTTTCAATGCGTCTACTGCTACACTGTTTTGATACGCGCTAAAATCTCGCGTTGCAGTCCACTACATATGAAACAGAAAAACCAGCTGCAGAAACGAACCTTCTGGAATATCACATAGCTTTAAACAAATGGACGGCCGCCCCTTATGAGGTGGGATAGGATTCTTAGAAAGATTTTAATATAAAAAAATGTTAATGGATTTTAAGTAATTATTTATGGTATTTTAAGTGGACTGCAGCGCACGATTTTAACGCGCATCAAAGCAGTGTAGCAGTTTGACGCATTGAAACACCTGAGAATGGCCGTCTGTGGCCGAAACACGTTGTGTTAATGTTAAATGGTGAATATTTTAATGATTGTTGCATTGTTGACGGACTTAATACACAGACGTTTAATTAAAGATGAGCAACAGGTTGCTGAAATACAGAATTTTACTTTTACATTTGTATTATTTACGTATATTTCATTATGTATTTCTTGAGATCATTTTAACAGAGTGTTGCAAATTATTCAACTTTCAGCTATCTACTGACCGTGCATTTTCCAAAATCACTCTTTATCACTGCGTTTGTTATATACCTAAAAGATATGTGTCATATTTTTAAAGATAATTATTTCCTAAGTGATAAATATGAGACTAAATTAATTCTATGTTTGATACTAAAGATTCTGGGATATCTTGTAAATATTGCCATCAACCAGTTGTAGCCTCAGTAAAATTTAATTTCCTCTTTACGGACGTTTGACCGCAACTCATACAGTTTGATTACGTAAGTACGAAAAGTGAACCTCACTTTCTCTATTTCCTGTAGTGAAAACCCCAACTCGCTGCAACAGTCATAACCGTATACAGTAAAATTTGTGACATCCAGCACCTCCAGGACCACAGTGTTGTCGGATTTCGTGACTCTCCGGATATTATAACGTCATATCTAATTTGTATCTTACTGTACAAAGCGACATCATGGACAGACCCATGCACTTAATTTGCCACTTGGTAGTCTCGCCTACCATTTTCTGTTCCCTTTTTATCATTACGTACGTAACATGGTGAGGTAAAGTCGTGCCTGTGCTTAACTAATTAAGCACTAAATCTTGAAGACTTATGAAGAGTAGATATATAGATCCACGTATTCTTGACCTCGGCACTAGTTGGAGTTGTGGAGTATATATAAATTAAAAGAAAGAATGAGATACCAACATTTCACTCTTTTAAACACCATATTCTCTATCAATCAATTTCCGGTCAATAAAGTTCGTATTTGTAGTTGCGGCAGTGAGGCATTGCAACATCAGACTGGCCATTATAACAGCCGTGAATGACATGAATAAGGGGTATTCGTGGAACGATGACTGACAAGAGGAAATGGAAATGCCTGCAGAAATTTCTGCTTCAGTGATACTTTGTCCAGTACTCAGGGAGAGATGTCGGTAAGTTACCGGAAAAACTATGACATGACCAGAATCGAACTAACCAGCTAACTAACTTTCTAAGTCCATAGAGCAGAATCAGTCTTGATAAGCTAATATTCGCTCAGCTGCTCAAGAGATTCTTCGCCTTTTATGGGACCCGAACAGTCATTAGCGATTGCCGTCTTACGCAATTCCGCTTCTGGTCCATGCCCTGAGTCAGGCGAATCCAGTCCACTTCCTCCTACCCTATTTATCCAAATCTCTTTCAGTATTATTCTTCCGTCTACACCTGCGTAAGTATTTGAAGTAGACTCTTCCCTTCCGTTATTGAGATTTTCTATATATTTCTTATCTATCACAAAATAGAACTCTTGCTCATGCGTAAAGCGAAGGAATCAAAGCTGAATGGGTTCAGGAGCTACCTTAAACATGGTGACGAGAGACAAAATCTGTATTGTTGCTGGGAATGGAAGCCCAGTTCTCAGTCCGTAGCTGAATGAGTTGCTTGGTTCCTGCAGACAGTGCACTGATTAACAGTGCATTAATGCCGAAACAGCTTCCGTACAATTAACTGTCAACTTTCTCTTTTTGACTTTGGAACAAGGCGGGACTAATGTGGGAATTTCTTTTAGGCACAGCAATAATTAGGTGCATGAAATGCATCTGAATATTGGCATATGCTAGGCCTATAATGAACTTTCTTGTTTCAATTTTCATTTTCTTTTGTAAACTATAAACATCTATTCATGTCTAGTCTGTCGGAAAAGATTAATATATGGACTAGGATTTTTGGTAAAATGTCATTATGCATAAATTAATAAAGTATTCAAAGTTTTATCTCTTATTTATAAACATGTCAGTCTTACGATGAATTGAAATTGAATCTTTATCTCTTTTTTATTTAAATTAAAATGTTAAGACATTATTTATTTAGAAAACATGGTTTATTTAAGGAAGAGATGTTTTTTGTTTTTAATATTGTATCGTAGGATGTGAAATTTGCTTTTCATCTATTCATTCAAGTTATTAAATACTATATTCTTTTAACCTTAAAATATCTTGTATGTATACGTATTCAGAAGTTAATAGCGTTCAAATCAGACAATGTGATATAGCGGTAACGTATTGCAAGTAACCGGTTTTATGATCGGCCAGATATCGGCTGTTTTCTCTGAGATTTTAGTAGATTCCTTATTTCTTACCATGCGAATTAGTACATCGAAATTTGTAATTACAGCCTACTTTCAAATTCACTGCCATTCCTGCTTAGAATCCCATCACGTGCCACGCTGTTTTTTATGGCAACAAACTTAAATATTCTGATAATAAATCAGCAAGATACAAACAATAGTTGCCTCAGATCTAACAAATGCAGCTTCGCATGATAGATGTCCTTATCATAACGGTTCAGTTTGTTATTCGTATATTCTATTCATCTAAAATTAATGTAGAATGTTTCTAAATCATTTGGAATTCTAAGATAAGGCCGTTAAGGTATAAAAAAGGTAAAGCTATCTTTGTAACGCCACATGGATGCCCATAAGATTGCGAGACGTCAAGACTCCCACATTTTCTAAACAATCGGTTTACAGATGGCGGTGAAATTATCAGCCTTATGCGAGGGCCTCCCTTTACCCCCAGGACAATTCCTGGTACTGATTTCTGTTAGAGGCTGAGTCGACCCTAGGGTCATAGTGCGGCTGGAAGGAATAGGTGAATTGAAAAATCCAATGACCTCATTATAAATCGAACCCGCCACCTTACCGCTTGTAGCATAGTGCCTCGCCCTAAGGAAACTAATTTCATTCTTTTCGTTTCCGTAACTCAAAGCAATTTATGAAGAGACGAGATAAATGCATCAAGATGAGTGGAATTCCAGTCCATTTTCACAGTACAGAATCTCATTTCAAAAATCTCTGGATATATGTTTATGGCGCCCGGAATTTGTAAACCTACCAATAAGTTCTAACTCCCCTGTTTCTGTCTCTCTCCTGAACTCATCTAGGCCAGCACAAGGCCCAGTGGCGGGATATTCTGAACACGGTTGCACCTTCGCAATCTGTAGGGAAGGGTAGAGATTTTTGCTAGCTAAGCAAATTCTAGATTCTCAAAAAGGGCTTTGCATCATATAGTTAATTACATTACATTAATTTAGGCATTTCAGACATCACCTTCCTTCGCTACCGCGGAGCCTGGGCTGCAACCGTTGACGTTAAATTCTCATGGTGTTTACAGAAGATTAACATTGAGATATTGAATTGCTTTCTAAAGTCAGAACTTTTTCTTATAATTTCGCTAATTTCTGAAAGTTAAGAAAGAAAATGGAAAGTTTTACTTACCTGAAATATTGCTGTGACGAAAATAGAGGTGAGCATCCTAGTGACAATTTGGTAACCAACATGGCGATTCCTTGAATTCCCCATCTTGTGATACAGATACGTTGATATTTTTTACCAATTAGCTCTATCAAAACCCTCCACAATCTTTTACTATTCACTAGCACTGCGCACTCTTTCGTCTTCTCTTTTATTGTTTTGTGTAACGTCGTTACCGAACATCTGACCACACATTTTTCATGTTTCTCTAATATCTGCTAAGTTATAAACATACGGAACCGTTAAGTCGCTTTCTGTAACGTATGTTCAAATCTTTAAATCTTAGAATATCGTCGATTTATTTGAATTCGATATCACAATAGTATTTTTTAAAACACGCGTTTTTTTTTCAGTTACAGCAACGTGTACCGTACCAGTCTGTTCACTTTCACAGCTCGCCAACAACTGAAGGCTACAAACAGTGGTACAGGTGGTCTTGCCTCACCAAACGCGTTCCGCTACTATGCGTTTCACATACCTAAGCCCGCCTCCCGCTTTAACACTGTATCACGACGTGTATATCTCAGGTAACAATGGGTCCGCTACGTCCGTACTTTTAAGCACACGTTTCTGGGTGGTATAATGTTAAATCTATTTATTTATGCAGAGTACAGTCTTTTGGGTTGTATCGCCGTGAAGCTAGAGGACAGTCCGACGTCTCGGAAGAACATATCGCCTCCATCCTCAGGGTCGAAGAGTAAGTTAAAGAAGAAAGCAGGAGAAGCAGGTAGCAAACTGAAGACTGAGACGATGTGACGATGTGTTCCTCTGATAGGTCAAGACCGCTCCGAATTGCATTGAGTTACAACCGTAAGACCCTACTTTGTCTAGTCCGTTCACAACACGAAATATAAGATAATTTACTTGTCGATTTAAAAGCCGTAGTCCGTATATCGGATTACGTAGCGTCCAACGGCATTACGATTAGTCCGTGATGAATTTTAATGGGTCTGGAAGGAAGCTGACTTGTCTTAATTTGAGGTAGCATCCTGGCATTTACCTGGAGGGACTGAGAGAAACCACGGAAAAGACCAGTCAGTATACTCGGTTTCCCAAAGAAAATTCGAACCTGCGGCTTTCTGAATGTAATTTTTTTTTTAATTCGCTTATTGGGTGGTGGAGTCCAACTGGGTCCACTCGGCACGGCGGCCACTGATTGGCCTATTGTTGCCTGCCCCGGGTGATTATGATGATGGAGAATTTGGTGGAATGAAGATTGGCAGGGGAAACAGAAGTACTCGGAGAAAACCAGCCCCAGCGCCACTTTAGTCAGAGACTTTGCTGCTTGGCTGAACTTGCTCCCTATATATCGGCCTGCATAAAAGCGAAGTTGTCTCTCTGTTTAAAGCGGCTTCTCGCCAGAATTTATCATTAGACGGAGTTGAGTGGTCAGCTCCACACTCGGCAGCCCTATGCCCACAGAAAGAGCACGTGAAGTCCGTTGGATGTGAGCTTGACAGAGCCCATGGGCGGCCTGGAATTTGTAGCGAAGATATTTTTTCAGCTGGAAATCGGCCTGGGCCGTCTCGTCATACACCAGTCGCTATATTGACTGAGATCCATGGACACGTTTCGAATGGTATAAAGGGACAGAAAGACGTACTCCATGAACGTACATATTTTCTCCGTTGAAAAATTCACTACTTTAAAATCTATCTATTTATCTATCTATGGCTCTATAGCCCTTGTGGACCTTGGCCGCTTTTTCAATTTCTTAATATATACACAGTCGGTAGGACTCCTTGGACAGCTTATCAGTCCGTCGCAAGGCCGCTGCCTACACACAGAACAACACAAACACAGAATAAACGCACACAGACATCCATGCCTCAAGTGGGATTGGAACCCACGATCCTAGTGTTAAAGCGGGCGAAGATGGTTCATGCCTTCGACCACGCGGCCACTGTGATCGGCAATTATGAAGCATACATGTGCAAATTTTAATGCTATTTTGCTATTTTGCAGTGTTACATATAGCGAAATATCACTGAAGAGGAAAGAACCACCTGTAACATTTTCTTGAAAGTTGGAGTAATATTTGATCAGCTAATTAACAACCATTTTATGAAGAAGAAACGTGCACCACGGACTTGGTTAATTAGTGCCATATTGAATAACTCATGGGTTTTGAAGGTCTAACAAACTAAGCGTGTTGAATGAATACATGCAATTTTGAAGCATATATTGTGTTCCGAGGCGAGGAACCTTTGGATCATGGGCCATCATTCTCCATGTCCTACTTAATGTAGTTGTTAAGTTTATACATAATTGTAATTAGCATTTCCGTATGAGAGCTTCATAAGCTTGACTTGAGGGTTTAGTGGGAACAGCACTGCGCTGCTTATCCGTAGATAGGTCTAGGTATCAAATGAGACTAGTGCAAAGGCAAAGTGACATTCAACAGGAAATAATTTCTTTTGGATGTTCATCCCTCAGCCCATTTCTTAATTTTGCTTTACCCGTTTCATACCTTTATCTTCTTCCCTCCTTTCCTCTTTAAGTCAATGCATTAAGTTACAGTTTAACGCTTCGGATTGCGCAGTGTCTGACAGAACTGCCATCTGTGAACACATCTAAAGCACGAGAACTAAAACACATGCATATACAGTCAAATTGCCAAAATACATAATCATAAAACGTTTCCCGTTTTATTTGTACGAGTATATTTACATAATGGAAAGGTTTTACATATTATACATTAGCATTTAAATTAGACAAGACTGGAAAGTTGCACGCCCCTGAAAAGCCTATACTAGTAATTTCCAAATTTGTTCAGTGACATTTTCCACACCTCATTAGTTCTTATACTCATCTGTAGGAGAAAAATATTGTCACATATTTAGGAATGTGACTATAGACGGGGTTTGGATTGGATAATTGGTTTTATTGACACACTTGTATACATCACTCGGAACTACAAGTAACTACCGCGCTATCGCGAATCTCCACACTTCACAAATCACCATAGCATCTACTAAGCCTTTTCCCTGCCTGCTATGTCTCTAACAATCGTTCCCTACTGACGGTTCCTAATAGTGGAGAGACTTCAACTTCCCGCGCTCACATCATTACTGCCGGAGAATATCACATAACCAGTTCTCTCACTCACCAACAAAGTACTTTACTTCATTCACTCAACTGAACAGCAATCAGTCGGCCTGGGGCCCTCGCTCTATAGCCTCAGGGTGGACCCAACAGAAGAACCCGCCTCCAACAGTTCTGTTGTTGTTATGGGCTGTTGCGTAGCGGCAGTTCGGATATCGTTTGTGGGGGAACGTGTTTAAAGATCCGTTGCTCAGATACGGCCGTTTGTTTATTCGCCTATTGCATAGCAACGGCTGCACTCATCCGTCTCGAGGTCTCTATCTAGCAACGGGTGCATACGCCACAACGTTTTTTTTCTGTGGCGCTACAGCCCAAATTTGGACCTAGGCCTACCTCCATGAAACTCTCCGTTTCACTTCGGTTTACTAGATCTTACACATTCGGTAGGACTCCTTGGGCGAGTGATCAGCACGTCTCAAGGCCTTTACCAGTAGACAAACACAGAAAAACGCAAACAAACATCCATGCCCTGAGTGGGATTCGAACCCACGATCCCGGCTTCCGAGCGAGCGAAGACAGTGCATGCCTTAGACCGCTCGGCTACCGTGACCGGCACGCCACAATGTTTACTGTTGCAAAGTTAATCGTATTGCAAATACATTGTACTCGTACATAATCAAAAAGTATTTTTATTTCCTTCCTATTTATCGTGTGTTATTTAACGATGCTATATAGCGTCAGATATTTTTATTAAGCGGCCATAAGAGAGAAAAGTAATTAAGATAAAATGCCTTAATATGTACTCTGTTTAGGATGGCAGTAAAATATCGGCTGGAAAATTCAACAGAAAGTTCTCATCACCAGCCACAGTTTTCACAGATAATACACCGATTCAACTGTTACACTTTGCAGCCAAAGAGGAAGGCACGCAATCACGATTTCACAAATATATGCATTATGCAGCTGTCTTCACCAAAGATCAAGACTGCAATGCCTTCTGAAGCATAGATACTTCGCACAGCCATTTATAGTTGCCATATTCTGCCCGAGTCTATGCATGCTTGAAATGATCCATATTATTGAACAACACACACATAGCCAACTATAAGCCGTACTGTGTTAACTATATATACATACATAGCTACAAATTAATTTAAACCCGTGAGAAGGGAGCCATAATGGAATATCCCTATTTTAAGGAGTTACAAAGTCTTGTGAGGGGCATGAGGTAGCGCAATTGGTTGAGACACTATGCTTCAAGCCGTAAAGTCGCGGGCTTGATTCCCGATGAGGTCACTGGGTTCTTTCAATTGACCTAATCCTTCCAGCCGCACTATGATTCTGGGGCAAACTCAACCTTTAACAGAAATGAGTACTAGGAATTTTCCTGGAGATAAAGGGCGGCAGATCCGTAAGGCTGACTTCACCGCCATCTGTGAGCCGATTGTCTAGAAAATGTGGAAACCTCGACGTCTCACAAACCTATGGGCTTTCACGGCCTGTTGCATGGATAGCTTTTCCTCTTTTACCTTACCTTACCTTACCTTGCCTACAAATTTAGTGTGTAGGAAAAATATTTCACGCGAGCTTTGATATTCTAACGGCAGTTACTATGAAGGCTATTCTCCTACTTTGAAGACACAGGCAATCGGTTCTTCCGAAACGACAGTAACTTTCAGTAACTACACGGCGTAATATCCCAGAAGACAGTAATTTTCGTAATTTATTTCGTATTTAGGGAATCAATGAAATGTGATTTAAGCCTGATGTTATGCTAAATCAATGCGAACAAAAATAAAATTCAGCGGGCAACATTTAGTATAAATATTGAACATAAAATTTAAATTTAAACTGCATTGTACCTTCAGAAACTAGACATGTGAACAAACAAGAGCTTCTCATTATCTGCTAGGGCCTTAAGAAATATGGCTTATGAATGTGGGTCGGATTCTCTTGGCTACTCATTTGGACCTGTGCAGGCTGTAGTGAAAACGACAGTGAACTTTCAAATTCTGTTAAATATGAGGAACTTATTAAGCAGCTGAGCTACTACTAGTTTCTCAATAAGAACTGTGCTTCAGGGAAGTAATTAGTTCATTTGTGGCATTGCGTGCAAACATCGCATGACGGAAGAGAACAATAGAGCAGTGGGTTTTGAGGATGTGATTCGGACTGAAGTCGTAACACATGTGTTGGGTCTCCTATTAGTGTTTTATACTTCCAGAAGCTGTCGGAATAGCTCAGCCAGCTTAGTGACTGCCTACGGTCTTAATGATCGAGGTTCGATTCCCAACAGGAGCAAGGATTTTACTCTTGGTCAGCAAGTACAGAAGATTTGTGGACCTCTACCTCTCTCGAACCCAGTAGTAAAGTAAGTAAAGTAAAGGTATCCCTGTAACAGGCAGTGGAGGCCCATAGGTTTGTGAGATGTTGAGGGTCCCACATTTTCTAGACAATCGGCTCATAGATGGCGGCAGTGTTGTCAGCCCTACGCGCTGACCGCCCTTTATCCCTAAGAATATTCCTGTTACTCATTTCTGTTAGAGGCTGAGTCGACCCCAGGGCCATAGTGCACCTGGAAGGACTAGGTAAAGTGAAAAAAAAACCAATGACCTCATCGGGACTTGAACCCGCTACCTTCCAGCTTGTAGCATAGTGCCTCAATCAACTACTCTACGGTGTGCACCCCCGAACTCAATATTACGGGAGTTTATTTCCCTGTAGATTAAGCAGCTTTTGCGTTAAGCAAACCATTCATCTCCATATATAGCCAAGATTAAGAGGATACGGAGCTTGTTTCTACTTCCCATACGTCTTTATGGCTTGGTGTTTAGCATCTGGGGAAAATCTTCGTTTTACTCTCAGAAAATTAGTTTAATAAATGAGACATCGCTTAGGAGGATCTGGCAACCAAAATATGAATAAATATTTTATTTTTAAGTATCATTAGACATATACAGTAAACAACGTCATCCTTTTGATACATCTTTAGTCTAATTTCCTTATTTTAAAAATCAAAAGTAGGTTTATGAGATCATCTTGCTGTCTGTGTGCCTGTGTCTTCCCCTCAACCTGTTTTGCATATATATTTTTCGCCGTGGGAACGTGTTCAGCGAGCTGTTGCCTAGTAATTATAGTCTCTTCTGGCTCCATTGTTCCGGTAGTTAGACGTCATGTCACATTGCATTGAAAAGTCGTTGGATGTAGTGTTTTCTGTGCTGTCAGTGTCGCACCAAGAGGAGAACAGGAGGTGAAGATCACTGAAAGAAAAACTCATGCGAGCTATTTCTCCAGAAGACCCCCTAACGACATACCACAACCAAACGGACGAGACATTCCCTTTGTAAATAATGTAACGCTTCTTGGTGTAAGTTTCGACAGGAAAATGTCACGGAGACACCGTATCCAATGGGCTGTAACCAAGGTCTTGCAACTCTCTTATTTGGTTAGTTATGACTTATATCTCTCCCACCTGGGAGTATGCGGGGAAGCTCAACTCTTTAAATAGCAGAGCCTGCATACCAGAGCATGAGCGCTATTGAAAATCGCAACATGTGGACAAAAGTCCGCGAATTGCACGTGGATTTCAAACTTCCTTACGTTTATGATTATGTAATTAAATTATGCAGTACACAGGCAGAAGTAGACGTAAACCATGTAAATCCAAACGTACGTGGTGTTGGACAAGGAGAAGCCATGCGTAGGAAATGTAGGAGGTTTCTTTGAGGCGGTTACGACAGTTCAACTGACTAACTGCAGTTCCAGAACGGTTAAATAAGCTAAGGCAGAACTTGCTGCACAAGCCTACATTGACAGAAAACTCCTGCATTCTCGTATCTTGTATAAATGTTACTTAGTATATTGCATGAAACAAATTAGGTTGATTAAAATGTGTTTAAACGAAAAGTATAGTAAGGTCCGTGTAGGTAAATATTTGTCTGATAAATTTCCTATCCAGAATGGTCTAAAACAAGCAGATGCTTTATCGCCACTTCTCTTCAACTTTACTTTAGAAAATGCCATTAGGAAGGTCCAGGGAAACCAGGTGGGACTGAAATTAAACGGGACACATTAGCTGTTGGTCTATGCCGACGATGTGAATCTACGGGTGATAATGTAGATACCATAAAGAAAAAAACACAAGCTTTAATTGACGCAAGTAAAGAAGTTTGTCTAGAAGTAAACACAGAGAAAACTAAGTATATGTTGCTGTCTCGTCACCAGAATGCAGGGCAAAATCATGATATAAAGATAAACAGATTTTTTCGAAAATGTGGTACAATTCAGATATTTTGGGGCAATGATAACAGATCGAAACCTGATTCAGGAGGAAATTAAGAGGCGATTGAACTCGGGTAATGCTTGCTACCATTCAGTCCAGAACTTTTGTCTTCTCGTTGCTGTCCAAAAACGTAAAAATTAGAATATACAAAACTATAATTTTGCCTGTGGTTCTGTATGGGTGTGAAACTTGGTCTCTGACATTAAGGGAGGAACATAGACTGAGGGTGTTTGAGAACAGGGTGTTGAGGAGAATATTTGGACCGAAGAGAGATGAAGCGACAGGAGGTTGTAGAAAACTGCATAATGAGGCGCTTCATAACTTGTACTCTTCTTCAAGTGTAATTAGAATGATCATATTAAGGAGGATGAGGTGGGCATGGCATGTAGCACGAATAAGGGAGAAGAGGAATGCATATAGCATATTAGTGCGAAAGCCAGAAGGAAATAGACCACTGGGAAGACCAATGAGTAGGTTGGTGAAAAATATTAAAATGGGTCTTAGAGAGATAGGATTGGATGGTATGAATTTGATTGCTCTGGCGCAGGATAGGGACCAGTGAAGGACTCTTGTGAACATGGTAATGAACTTTCAGGTTGAATAAAATGCTGGGAAATTCTTGAGTAGCTGCAGAATTGTCGGCTCCTCCATGAGAGCTCAGATCCATGAGTACGTAAGTAAGTATAGTGCAGTGACAAAGGATGTACAGAGTCCATAGCGACCTGAACGCCGTGACAGCGAGGATATGCTAGGGCTGAAACTGCGGTGCAACAAACGTAGAGCCTACTTATAAAGACCGACTCCTCCTGCATCTGAAAGGAGGCCTAACTTCTAAACACGTATATGTCTGGGAGAGAACAAAGATCTTGGTCACGGATTTCTAGGAGACTGAAGCCAGGAATGACTGTGCTGGCGAAGAGCAGCAGTATTTTAACCGACCGACCGATTAGTCCTTCACAGAACTTCTTGTATGTATACTGATATATTATTTGCATTTTGCAGTATCTATTTGCGAGTTCGTGTTAGAGTTTCTACAGAGTTTGCTTTCAGTCCGAAGCAGTTTCCATATCTAATTTGATGTAATGATCTGAGTAATATTTTTGTTGTGACAGACTTTATTTTCTACTACAGTTCATCTTGAATTATCTTGAGAACGAAGACGGTAGTGAGTGATCTAGGATATTGCATTTCACCGTCATAAATTGAATGCTGGCCAAGCTACGCAAGCCGAAAACATGCATGTATGGTGCATACGTTACACTGTATTGTCTTTCCTTAAATATGCATCATACTGGAAAATATCTCAGATATATTGTACAGGCTTTGTATCTGTATTTTGAATGTCGTGCCTCCTCCTTGCGAGACAAAGTTTCTTCGACACGTCTGACAAAATTCTGTTCCAACTTCATTATGTGCATAGGTGCAAATTACTAGCGTTTTATTTCATTATAGGCTATACGAACCATAATGTAAGAGCCCTCAGTGAGGTACACATTCTATTATATTCGGGTCTTCTTACATTTTAAATGTTATCATGTTTTTAACAAATTTAATAAAGTTCAATTGAGCTTAATAAAAAGTAGGATTTCAAAGTGAATCAGTAGATGTAAGTTTTGAGGTTTTCACGGCGATGACTATGAAGAAAGTCGTCTTCTGGGTTTTGGCGCCGCGTATTCTTCGTTTTGNTATAGTTCTCTTGCGGAGTACAGGCCAAGGAGATTTTTATCAGCTCATAATATGTAAGGTTCGTAAGTGCACTTACAGTTACAGTACATGATAGGCCTAGGTATACATTATCACTGTCTTTGGACCGGGCCGTTCTACACAGAATGCGCATTGGATTCTTTGGATCCATTAAATGAGATAAGAATTTCAGGATATACATGGGTTATGTCAGGATTTTGGTTATGTCACCCTCCTACGGAGTAGGTGCTACAACTGCCCTCATCTTCTTGCTATACATCTCACTTTTCTTCTAAAATCATGGCCTCTATGTGTGTGTGCATGACCTCCTAATTATTAGTTTACTGTTTACACTAGTGGAAAGCACGCACACCCATAATAGTCATTGAAAGGACATGGACAATTTACATTGCGCCAAGATGGAGTCTGTTAGACGCAGAATGTTAACACGTCCAACAAACATGAAGCATCATAAAAACTGTGGTGAAGTCATGCTCCTGATACACACATGGAATTTTCACCTCTGTTGTTATTTACGTCACAGGTAATTGTGTTGCTAGGTGTGTTCACGTGATTAATCTTAAGAGTAAATGCGTTATCCAGATACCGAACAACAATTGACATTAGTCTAAAAGATTGTTTGTTGGTAGGCCAAAACAACGGTGAGCTTAATTTACTGTACAAAATTTGCTTTCAGCAAACTATTACAATAATGATACCAAATGGAGAACTTGCAAATGTATCAAAATATAAACTTTGCGAAGAATATCGAACACAGATGAGACTAATGCAGTGTTTAGAATGGGAGTAAATTCAAGAGTTTTATTCATTTAAATAGCTACTATTATTCTCTTCTCTGTGAAGAATTTACACACGCTCGCGTACAAACACACGCACGCGCGCACACAGCCAGTTAACGGCTCTCTTTCAGGGTTTCTCGTGAAATAAATTGTACGGAAATGATGAAAGTGCTCAGTTTTATATCACACATATATTGCAAGCACCTGTACAAAGTATGTCTTCTGCATGCAAATTCAATGCATCTCAAAAACGTCGCAAATAAGAGGAGAACACTTGAACTTCTCAATTTATACCTCTTGCCCCTCTTTTATTAGGACCTCTGGCCTCTTTCACAACAGAATTCATCTGGAGCTGTGGATCTTACAGACAGATCGTGGGTCTCCTTGGACGGGCGATCAGCCCTGTCCCAAGGCCTCTACATACACCGGACAGACATCCATGCTTTGAGAAGGATTCGAACAACTCTAAAACTAAATTAGCTTAACCAAAAATAATATTAAATTTAATATTCATTATCATATGAGTCAGTATCCACTAAATACAGTATGCGCCAAAAGAGAGCAGTACTGAAACTCGCGCATCTCGAACGCGCATGTGCGTTTGTCGACAGGTCATAGCTCCAGCCGCACGTGTTACCAGTAGTGAAAAGGAAGTTGTGTTGTGCAGTTGTTGTTGGAAATGGGTCTCTCGACAGAGGAAAAAGTAGTCCATACGGGAGTGGTCGCCAGAAAACTCGCTTCTTGGTTTTGAGCGGCCATATGTCATCGTCCAGAAACCGCTACGTAGTACACGTGTGACGATATGGTGTGTCGTCTCGGCACACGGTATATTAGGCCCCTATTTCATTGAGGACGAGGAAGGCAATGTTCTTACCGACACCCATGAACCCTACAGGGACATGGTGATCAGACCATTTCTTCATATTTGAGATATTCTGTCGTGCAAGGGGCCTTCACATGAATAGACAGTGGTATCAACAGGACGTCTTTTCATTTCAGTACTGAAACTTTTGGTGCATGCTGTAGTATGTAAATAAACATGAGCGTAGCTACTTTATGGCCTGTGTATATAGGTAAGAATATAGGGATCTTACCTTGCAATTCAGTAGTTAATAATGTGTAATCGGAAACATCTGAAGATTACAATTTAAGGGTCGAAAGATGTAGTATTAATAAAAAAGAGTGTTGCGTTGAGGGCTGAATTTGTATTATTAGTCATATACACGGTGTGTCCAGGATCCGTTAGGACTCTTTTTTTTTAATTTTTCCCTACAATGCCATCTGTTAGCGAGTTGTGGCGTTAAGATTCTTTAAGTTTCAGCTGTAGCTGTCTTTAATTTCAAAGAGCAAGCATCGCTGCATCATGTGTTCTGACCTTGAATGTAACAGTACTGTTCTGACGCTCGTCGGAAAATGGTGGTTGAACAGAGAGCTAATATAAAAATCTGTTTTGAAGTTAGGCAAAACAGCCGAAGAAGCGTACGAATTGATGAAAATTGTGTACGGTAGTGATTGTTTGAGTCGCTCGAACATTTTTCGATGGTATGCTGTATTTCGTGATGGCAAGGAGGACATTGAAGACGCTCCACATGCATCAAAGCCGAGAACAAGTCGCACTGAAGAAAATGTGAAAAAAGTGACCGAAATCCTTACATCAGACAGACGTGTTTCTGCAAGACTCATCGAGGAGCTTTTGGGAATACCAAAAAGTACTGTGCATCAAAGTTTGACCTTGGATTTGGGCAAACGGAAGGTCTGTGCGCGGGTTGTATCGCACTCGCTGTCAGGCGATGAAAAACATGCCAGAGTGGAACAGTGCAGCCTTGTTACGGTCGGCCCAAAAAGATACAAAATTTACAAAATCGATTGTTACTGGTGACGAGACATGGTGTTTTCAATATGAGGCTCTCACAAAGCTTCAGAGTGCAGCGTGGTTGAGCCCAAAGGAGCCAACCGAAACCAAAGAAAGTGCGCATGCAAAAGAGTCAAGTAAAGACACTGCTAACCGTTTTCTTCAATTCCAAAGGAATCATTCACAAGGAATTTCTGCTAGACAGTCAGACAGTGAATTCTGATTATTATCTCGGAGTCCTCAATCGTTTGTGGGCGAGAATTCTTCGAATTTGGCCTGAACATCTAGAGCACGTTTCCTGGTCGCTCCTCCACGCCAATGACCCACCCCACAAATCGAAAATCGTGCGCGATTTTTTGACCAGGAAAGGGATCACAGTCCTTGATCATCCTCCGTATTCGCCAGATTTGGCTCCAGCAGATTTCTGGTTGTTCCCAAAAGTTAAGTTGGCGATGAGAGGAGACCGTCACGACCCCATCCAGAACATCCAAAGTAATCTACCTCAGTTTTAAATGCGATTCCACAAAAGGAGTACAGTGACTGTTTTCGAAAAATTTTCAATCGATTCCAGCTATGTATTGATTCATAAGGAGACTATTTTGAATAAAAAGAGTGAAATTTTGAAAATAATTCACGTCTTATATTTTTAATTCTTATATTTTTAATGAACATTTTTTTAGTGTCTGGGTACACTGTGTATATACATTTTTCCCTAGTCTATGGTATCGAGTTTGTTCGTTGTATTCAGCAGAATAATACCACCTTTTGTGTCTGGATAGTTAGCGTTGTTTTGCAGACATTGTTAAGTCTCTCTTTGTAATCCACAGTCATCATTCAAGTTATTATATAATCCATTATTTCTATTTTTTATCTCAACCGAGGGGAAAGAAATGAAATTATTCTTTGAATATAAATTTTTGCTACGCGATTTCAACATTCTGTTTAATGGCCAGGGACGTCAGCCCTCTCACAGGCTAAATAACCACTGACCTTTTCAGGAGTACACTCGTGACTGCTCTTGGCAATCGTGGGTAACTTACGTGGGAGTAAAGCCATTTTATAGCTACTGGCAAAAACTTCTTGATCTTGAATTGCAACCACATAAAAATCCATCATTGAGTTATTAATTATACATGGCCATGTCATTGGTTATTATAATCTGGACTTACCCTGGTGTAATCAACATACAGCGCTGTGTTATTCTTTCGTGCCAACAGCTTGGAAAACGAAAGACCTCTTACAAAATATATGATACAAATTCCTCACAATGTTCAGGTATTTTCTATATGGGCTTTGTTCTCTGGGTTATCTTATTTGTTTATTATTAAGGAGTGTTATTTTTCGTAAAAGTGCTCCTCATATTTATTGCATGCAAACATAATCCTTTACAAACTTCAATTAATTTTCGGAAGCGAGACGTGACTTTTGCAGCTTCTTTTCTTTCTTTCTTTCTTTTTTTTTTAGTGTCTCTGTACTTTATAGTTTAAGAGTTAAATATTTTCCATTACAGATAGTGTTTCAGACTCCATGTGTTTTTAGATGTTTATTATTATTATGCTCGGATAGCTCCGTCGGTATACCGACGAGCTACGGGCCGGATGGCCGGAGTTCCTTTCCCGGAAGGGGCAAGATTTTTCTCCTCTCCATACCTCCACACCGGCTCTGGGGCCCACCAACCCTCCTATCCATTGGGTACACTGAGCGATCTCCCAGGAGGATAAAGTGACCGGGGCTTGAAGCTGATCGCTCACCTACATGTAGTGCCGAGGTCAAGAATGATGGAGCTACATGTCCACTTTCCCATATGTCTTCGTGGCACAGTGGTTAAACAATTAATTAAATACAGGAACAAATTTATTATTATTATCCCTTCATCAAGTGTGCCGCAGCTGCAAACAGCTTCTGCAGATCTCTGGACGTTCTGAATGACCACACTATCCCCTGGATTTTACATTTCCTTTTTTTTAACCCTGCTTAATTTGTGGTTCATTTGGTGTATTAATGTGTTATCTATATTACTTCAGTTTGTAGTATTTAATTCTTATTCTAGTTTTTAGTGTAGCATTAGATTTGTATGTCTTCAGTGCTCGTCTGCTGTAGGCCACCCACTGTTGGAAACAATTACGAGCAAAATAAGGGCACTGAATTGAGTTATTATTTGTGTTAGTGATACTGGGTGCCTTATTTTCCTTCTTGTTGTAAGTATGTGTTTGTTTCGTTCCTTTCATTTGTTTTTGCTTATTTTATACTTGGCCCTTGGGCTGATGGGTAAGCTAGTAAATAAGTAAAAAACTGTGAATAACTATTATTATCATTATCATTAATATTGATGGTGTTTGAAACTAAATGCAGACGAGAATATTTTGGCCCGAGGAAGAAGAAATAATAGCAGAATTGAGATAGTTACATAACGTACTTCATAATCTGTATATTTCATCTGATGATATTTTAATGACAAAATCAAGGTCATGAGATAAGTGGGACATCTGGCACTCATGAGGCAGCTGAGGTATATATAACCTATTCTAAACTGTGAAACCTCAGTGGTAAAACCGTTAGTCGTGCAAATTTCAAATCGTATCTTAGGGAAATTCACTGTGATTGCGTGGACTGGATTCAATTGCCTCAGGATGAGGCACTGGGTGTTCCTCACGAGCGCTGAATCGTCTAATGAAACTCTAGTGTTATAGAAGCAACGAATTTTTTACTTCATTGGCAAATAGTAACTGCTGAACGATTATTCTCTGTAGTTTTACGAGCAGTAATTACACAGAATTAATCAGATTAACACTTATAAATCTGTATAGGAGAATTGTTCAACAGTTACTTCTGTATAAGTAATATCTCCATAACTTGTACTCTTCTCCAAGTATAATTATAATGATGAAGTCAAGGAGGATAAGATGGGCAAGGCATGTAGCACAAATGGGGGCGAAGAGAAATGCATATAGGATATTGGTGGGAAAGCCAGAAGGAAAAAGGCCACTGAGAAGACCAAGACGTAGGTGGGTGGACAATATTAAAATGGATCTTAGAGAAGTGGGATGGGATGATGTGGGTTAGATCGATCTGGCTGATGACAGGGACTAGTGGAGGGCCTTTGTGAGCACGGTAATGAACCTTCGGGTTCCATAAAATGCTGGAAAGTTCTAGAGTAGTTGCAGAATTGGTGGCTTCTCAAGAAGGGCTCAGCTCCATGGGTGATGTGTAATTATTATAACCCTCTATATCCCATCCCGACTCTATTAGAGACCTGGAAGTACTTCTGGATTCAAATTTCATTCCCGTAATCGCTTCAGATATATATCTGCTTAACGTACTTAGATGGTGGGCCAAGTTTGCAACCTTCTTCTTATCATCTCTCGAATCGTTGTATATGTTATGTCTTACGGTAGTTATATCGAAGCTTCAGTACGCCTCTGTTACGTCTGCTGTTGCCAACATACTGGAACGGATCCAGCAGAAGTTTGCAGCCCTTTGTTTAAACCGTTTCTTGTCCCATGTCCATTACAGTTATGCGTATGCTTCAGAGAACTTAAAATGAACTCCTTATGTAAAAGGAGGTATCACCTTGACGGACTATTCCTTATTTAAATTTACGTTGTTTCTAAATTCTATCCTCTTTTGGAAATTAACTCTTAGTGTTGTTCCTGCTTGGTATCTCAGAGAATGTTCAACCGTATTATTATTGGTGTGATTGCGCTCATTGAATTTGAGATATTATCAAATTGATACAAATTGCCTCATGGGAAAAAAGTTTTCGATCATTGAGGAGGCCACATCAGCTGCGGACTGGCGGTTTGCAGCATAAGAAAATTTCTTTGGTGGGTTAAAAAAGTTAGAACAACGAAGTCGTAAGTGTGGGGAACTCGGGGGTGGAGGGGGAATATTTAGAGTAAATACATTTTTTCAACCCCGTGGATGCTGTTCTCTTTATAAAGCAAAGACTTGGCAGCACCCCCTCATATTTCTTTTGTGTGTATGTTTTTGTTTCGTTTCCTTTTCTTCGGTTGTGTTTGTTTTAGAATTGGCCTTAGTGCTGCTTAGTAAGCATGTAGGGGCCGCCTCATAGCTCATGAGGTTCGTCGCTGGCATCCCACCGCGGTGGCCCGGGTTCGAGCCCCGGCCAAATCATGTGGGATTTGTGGTGAACATAGTGGCGCTGCGGCAGGTTATCTCCAAAGACTTCTGTTTCCCCTGCCAATTATCATTCCACAAATTATTTCACAATTACCATCATCCATCATCTGGGTCTAGCACAATAGGACAGTAGTGGCCGCAGTAGAAAATGAACTCAATCTCAGTCCACTAAGAATAATAAAATAATAATAGTAAGCATGTAACTAAGCAAAATATTGAACTGAATTATTACTACTGTTGATACTATTATATATTCGTAGTCATTAATATATTTGGTTTAGTCGAAAATATCATAATCATTATAATATTGTTAGATTGGCACCCCAACCTCACCACGTGCCCCCTTCATCATGTTTCTTTTTGCGTGTAATCTAGCCGAAGCTACCAGAACCATTTTGTTCAAATTCCGTATGGTAGAACTGTAAGAAATGTTCTCGAACCTTCATGGTTTTGATTTATTTCTGGTCATTTTAAGTGACTAAATGAGCCCTTATTTATATTTTCAACTCACTGAGGTTTTGATGAAACATGAAGAATTTAACGTCTGTATAAGTATAACCGTATGTAAGTTTAATTATTTTTAAATCGATTTATTTCATTATAATTAAGGAAATGTGAGAGTGACATTATATTTGGCGAGGTTATAAGAAGAATTTCACTCCTCCTTATACTAATCCTTTAGACTGTGAAATAATTCTGAGTATAAGTTCCTTTGACGTTATAGCCTCAATTTGGGCCTTGGCCTACCTCCACGAAACTTTCCGTTTCACTTTGGTTTACTAGACCTTAGACATTCGGTAGGACTCCTTGGGCGGGTGATCAGCTCGTCGCAAGGCCTTTACCTGCACAAAAACACAGAAAAACGCACGAACACGCACAAACACCGAACATTCATGCCCTGAATGGAATTCGAGTCCACGATTCCGGCTTCAGAGCGAGCTAACACATTGTATGCCTTAGACCGCTCGGCTGCCGTGACCGACAATGAGTATATGAATATCTCGTATAAAATATTCTCTTTGTGTGTAAAGGTAAAGATACAGTTGTTCCTGTGCTTAAGTACGTAAGCACTAGGCCATGAAGGAATATGGGGGACTGGATGTATAGACCCACGTTTTCTTGACGTCTGCACTAATTGGATGTGAGTAGTCAGCTTCACGCCCCGGCAGCTTTACCCCCCCCCCCCCCCCCCAGNCCTGGGAAAGAGCCCCCGGTGCCCATTGGATAAGAGGTTGGGTGTATCCCAGATCCGATCTCCATATTTCCTTTTCTTCTCTCGCTCCCACCTTGGAGCGTAGGGCTAATTTCTCAGTTTCACCATCATTTTTACAGACGGTAGGACTCTTTGGACGGATGATCAGCTCGTCACAAGGTCTCTATATGACACACGATAACACAAACACAGAGTATAAGCATACACACACGAAACATCCATGCCTTGTGTGTGGGATTCGAACCCACGATCCCGGCTTCCGAGCGAACGAAGATAGTATATGCTTTAGACCGCTCGGTTACCATGACGGGCTCTGGACGACATGGAGAAGTGAAACTTCTTGACAGTATTGGGACTCGAACTCCGACCCCTCGGTCGTCCAGCCAGTAGCCGGTCACTATACTGAATGCCCTATACCGGCTCTTTTTTTTTTAGCGTGCCTTTCAAAAAGCTCAAAAGTAATTGTGATAACGAGATACGGGCCTGTCAGTTAGTTACTGCGTTCGTTTTAGAAATTCGATACATTTTTAGCTGCCTCATTAATGGATTCTCTTCAGAATATTTTCAGAAGATAATAGACAGCGCTGTCTCAGATTTCTAAAATATTTTCCACAATGTACGGCTCCATTAGTCTTTAATTGACACACACTGATGTGTGTTTTTGATGTTTCTGTAAAATTTCGTGGCAGTGCTTCATTAATTATATCAATTATTATGCATGCTAATGTTAATTTTCTCAGGCATATTTCAGACTGACGTTTCCGTAAGTTTTCCTGCCTACTTCTCAAATATCATCCGATACCATGAGCCTATAAATTCATTCAAGGATTTCACATGCTATTCAATGTCAATCCATTTTATCCTACAACACATACCTAGGCCTCCCTGGTGGTCTCTCTACTTCAGACAACACGGTGTCGCATCTTGCAAGACTCTAGTATAAATCTTCACCACAACAAAAGCCCAAATCCAGAAATTGTTGCTCATTTCACGTGTGCTTGTTACGTGCTGCACCATTTCCAGCGTTCATGTTTATTTATTTGCTTTTCACTTCACGACACTGTCAGCAAATCAGGCTGTGAGGCCTCGAATGTCTAGATCACTCACTCATGGAGCTGAGACCTTCTTGAGAAGCCACCAATTGTGCAGCTCAAGAACTTCCCAAAGCTTCATTACCGTGTTCACAAGAGCCCTACTCTGGCCTCTATCCTGAGACACATCTATCTAGTCCATGCCACTCCATCCTATCTCTCTATGATCTCTTAATATTATCCACCCACATACGTCTTGGTCTTCCTAGTAGTTCCTTTCCTTCTGGCTTTGCCATCAATATCCTATATGCATTCCTCCTCTTCCCCTTTCGTGCTACATGCCCTGCCCACCTCATCCTCCTTGACTTGATCATTCTAATTATAGTTGGAGAAGGGCAGAAGTTATGAAGCTCCTCATTTTGCAGTTTTCGAAGACTAGATCATAGTATTTATAAATATTGATCTGGAAAGGACGTGTAGCGGTGGAGAGAGGCGGACGTGGACTAATTCAATATACTATCCTGACACTTGTTTGCAGGAACTGAGGAAATCCATGATAAAGAAAGATAGTCGGCGTCCAGGTCGAGACTCGAAGACAGAACCTCTAGAATATAGATCAGAAACGTTACCTTTTGGGCCACCTTGCTCATATAATCATTTTTGAGTTGAAAAAATCTGTAATAAAAAAAAACACCCAGTGTGTTATATATTGAACTAAGTGTTACTTAATTTTCTGTCCAAATCTCGTATTTATTTATTTATTTATTTATTTGTGGTTTATTTAATTCATGGGCGCTCTTAGTGGTTCAGACAGTACTGTAAAAGTAAAAACAAAGTTTTCTCTGGGCTTAACTAATTAAGCACTGTGCCATGAAGACGTATCGGGGAGTGGATGTATAGATCCACGTATTCTTGCCCTCAACACTAGTCAATGGTGAGTGGTCAGATTAATGCCACTGCAGCTTTAACCCCGGGAAAGGAGCCCCCGTTACCCATTGGATAAGAGTCTTTGATGGGCCTCAGAATGTGCGAACATGATGCTTGGTTAGTGAATACAAGTTGATTCTCATTTAAACAACGATTTTATTTAAAAATACGAAATATGTAACCCGCACGGGCATATACAAAAGTATATGACGTAATAAAAATCCTTGTGTCTTGTTATGACCAGCAAAACGAATTTAACAAAGAAACGACTTACTTCATACCTTTCAACTGAAAGATGAAATTGTGTTGTGCTGTGAAATGGAAATACAAATTTGAACTACAGAACGAGAGAGACTTCCATTTCTACTGTTATCCTTTCTTACGCAGTGAATGGATTTAAATCGAAATGTTTGCAGACTGGATCTCTTTATAACCCTCTACCACAAATCACTTCAGTGCAAGGTTAACATTTCTGAATTTCATATTTCGTATCCAGAATTGAAAGAGGAGCCGGAATAGCACAGTCGGTATAGCGACTTGCTACGGTGTGCACGACCGAGGGGTCGGGGTTCGAGTTCCGATAGCGTCAAGAATTTTCTCTTCTCCAGACCGGCTCTGGGGTCTACCCACCCTCCTATCTATTGGGTAGCTGGAGCTCTTTCGTCGAGAGTAAAGCGGCCGGGGAGTGAACCTGACCACTCACCGCCAGCTAGTACAGAAGTCAAGAAAATGTGGAACTACAGATCCACTCCCCCATACGCCCATACACCTTCATGGCAAAGTGCTTAATTGGTTGAGCACAGGGACAACGTTTACCCTGAATTGAAATTCCTGATCGGAGATCCCATATCCGAGTTTCATGAGTGTCCTCAGGTCATCCCGTGGAATAGCGCCTTGAGAATGACCACGTTTTCTTCCTTCCCACAGTCTTACATTCAGTGCATCCTGTCATTGCACTGCATAATCAGAAAACATCTTTACGCGAACTTTCCATCACTGAAACATCGCATCGTCTACCACTACATGAAAACAAGGCCTGAAGAGGCCTTAGAATGTAAAGCCTGAGATTCGAACAATTTCTCTGAATGTGGTAGCACGACGTAGTGTTTTACGATGACGTATGTCTACAATATCATTGCAGACACTTGAAGCGCCTCTGAAGTCATGAAATATGTAACGTTTTCTGCCGCCAGTTGGCTAGAGAGCTCCATTTTTTCTTTAAACAGATCCGGAAATTTGGTTATGTACAACAGTTAGTTTCCGGAGCAGCGCTACCAGACTGCAGAAATCGAGCCACTTGTTGTAGGTGTGTCATCTAGCGGACAGACTCTCAGTAACATGAACCTGCTACGATAGCTCAGTCACGAAGTCAGTCTTCCAAGGTTGGAAGATAGAATACCTCAGCCACTATCGTAACAACACACCCTTAAAAATGGGCGTCATATTATCCCACTTTTCATCAAAGCTATAAAGAGCCATTTTACTAAAACAAAGCAGAAATTTAAATTTATTAATTATTATATATCGACTTCACGAAACAAGGGGTTCCTGGCATGTCTCACAAAGCGTGTTTCCATAAAAAGCTTGTGTAACAAACGTATATTTACCGGTATCCAACAATAAAATACATTTTATTTCATGTGTTAGAATGCTGTGCTTGTGAACAGATAGCCATTGGATAGTATCGTGCATTATTCAGAAATTTTCCTTTATAAATATGTTATGTGTAGATGTATATTGTTGTTGTTGTTGTTGTTGTTATTGTTATTGTTATTATTATTATTATTATTATTATTATTATTATTATTATTATTATTATTATTGCTATTATTGTTATTGTGGGATAGTTCAGTCAGTATAGACTAAGCAACGGACTGAGCTACCGTGGAAATTAATGTTCGATTCCCGAAAGAGGCAAGTGACTTTTCTGTTCTACACAGTGTTCGGACCGGCTCTGGGAACCACTCAGACTCCTACCGAAAGGTACCGGAGGTTCTCCATCCCCGGGTTCAAGTAACCTGTATATGAAGCTCACTATTCCTCTTCACCTTGTGCCGAGGTTAAGTATGCTTTGAGTTGTACGTTCGCCTTCCCATAATTCTTCATGGCGTGGTATTTAATTAAGCACAGGGTAAATTTATATTTATCTATTACTAAAAGGTAAATCTATCCCTGTAACAGGCCATGGTGGCTCATATGGTTGTGAGACGTCGAGGTTCCCACATTTTCCAGACAATCGGTTCATAGAAGGCTATGACATGATCAGCCTTACTCGCCAGCCGTCCTTTACCCCAGGAAGATTCATGGTACTAATTTGTGTTAAGAGTCTGAGTCGATGCCAGGGCTCCAATGCGGCTGGGAAGGATTAGCTCAATTGAAAAATCTGGTTACCTCATCGGGAATCAAACCTCCGACCTTCCGGCTTGTAGCATAGTGTCTCAGCTAAGTTACTATCATTACTTTATTTTTTGGAAGATTCTCAAAACTCTCATATTAAGAATACTAGTTATCAGTCTCTCTATATGCATAATTTATCTGTGGTTTGTTATTTCCTCTTTCTTAGGCCCAAATCTCTTCCTCTCTATTTTATTCACATGCATTCTGTATTTATTATATTATCGCAGAGTGAGACCATATTGCCTACCCCTACTATACAAACACTGACGTGTTGCGGGTAGGGAGTTTGAAGGGACCTTGCTATGCTTTCAGTAAGGTGGAACTGAAGCACACATTTCTTCTTGAGAACACACAACGTGTGAAACTTCTACAGCAGCATGATGCATGTTATTAATAAATAACTTGAAACAAAGCAAACACATAAGATTTGTGCCCGACAGGAAGGGGAAAACGTGAGTGCATTACTTGAAAATAAATGTAATCTCTGAGCAGCAAAACAGTTGATACAAGGTGGTCCGACATTACTTACCCACAGCCATTTCTGGCGTTGGAACTGCGATTTGAAGGCAAGGAGCTGAAACTGCATCGTATCATGGGGTTCTGGACCATTAAAAGGCACGTGATTCGTAAGGTAGGGCGCACACTGGCATGTGTCAAGACATGTAACAGCCAAGTCACGATGTCTGCAACATGAAAGTAGCACAGTTGAAACAAATGAAATTATGAAAACCGCTCCTTTCTTTGCGACATGTCGCAGATATCTTGTCTGGACTTTTACATGTCTTAACTCAAGCCGGTGTCCGGCCTACCTTAAATTTCAGCGCTGCTGAATTCGGAGGAAACAGAGCTCTCAACGTTTCAAGGTTTTCTACTTTGGTTTGTTTGAAAGTTTCAATTGGAGCCAAAATTGAACAAGAACCGAAATATATACTCCATTAGAGCACGCATATTATCGGCTTTGTATTCTTGATTGATCTTTATAAAGATCTATTACTGATACAAATACAATACTGCAAAACTAATCGCATTATGCATTGCATTACGCGCCCCCAAAGACGTGACTTTTTCACGGCAATGAATATTTCGATCACATTCTGCTGGCATGTGTCTGCTAGCTTTTAGCTAGATAAATATGTAACAACTTTTCGGTGCAACTTACTGCTTCCATTTTCAGGATCACTGAATTATGCGTAACAAGTGTTTTATTTTAGTTTTAATGTTTTCTAGATGCCCTGCAAAGGTAAAAAATTTTAAGTGCCCCATACAAATAATTCGAGGAATCTGAGGTCAGGTTACCTCAGCGGCCATATGTCCGTTTGTTAATAAACGAAAGGGCCGTCACAGCAAAAATATCGTCTTGCTTCCTCCTGTTGAAAGGTATTACGTCGTTCCGGAAATGGAAAATGGTGAGAAAGATTCGGTAATAAATTCTTCAGATGCATGGCCTGTGCAGAAACGGAAAAATAAATGTTCACTTTTATTCTAATTTATTTTCTTTTATGTACTTCTTTGTTTGCAGATGTGTAATGATCCATTTATTATTATGTAAGATTTGAGGTTTTCACGGCGGTGACTATGAAGAAAGCAGTCTTCTGGGATGTGGCACCGTGTAGATGTGGTATTAACCGACGATTCAGAGGAACGTATGGCCTCCATCTTCAGGGTAGAAGTCTGCTTGTACCGGTTCTCACAGTCTCTTCGCTTGCGGATTGCTTATTTTTCCTTCTACCCTGAAGATGGAGGCCATACGTTCCTCTGAATCGTCGGTTAATACCACATCTACACGGTGCCATATCCAAGAAGACTGCGTTCTTAATTTATTATTAATTTATAAGATAAACTTCGTGGAACACTATAAGTAAAATAGGATTTATTCATAAGCTTAGATACTCAGCTGTTGCTGATTACATTACCACTCATAACTAACCAGCCAATTAACTTCATGAAGCTGAGCCCTTCTTGAGAAACCACCAATTGTTTAGCTACTCAAGAACTTCCCAGCATGTTATGGAACCCCAAGGTTCATTACCGTCTTCACAAGAGACCACCAATGGCCCCTATCCTGAGACATATTTATACAGTACATACCACGCCAATCTATTTCTCTATGATCTCTTTTAATATTATCCACCCGCCTACGTCGTGGTCTTCCTAGTGGTCTCTTTCCTTCTGGCTTTCCCACCAATATCTTACATGAATTCATTTTCTCCATTTGTGCTACATTCACTGCCCATCTCATCCTCCTTGACTTGATCATTCGAATTATACAATTTATGAAGCTCCTCATTATGCAGGTTTCTCGAGCCTCTTGTCACTTCATCTTTCTTCAGTCAAAATATTCTCAACAGCCTGTTCTGAAAAACCCTCAGTCTACGTTCCTCCCTTATGTCAGAGACCAAGTTTCACACCCATACAGAACCACTGGCAAAATTATAGTTTTGTATATTCTAATTTCTATGTTTTTAGACAGCAGACGGGAAGGCAGAAAGCTTGTGGGCTGAAAGGTAAAAAGCCTTACCAGAATTCAATCACCTCTTAATTTCCTCCTGAATCAGGTTTCGATTTGTTACTGTCGTTCCCAAATATCTGAACTGTGCCACATTTTCAAAACCTCTGTTAGCTATCTTTATGACATTATGCATTCTGGTGACGAGGAAGCGACATATACTTAGTTTTGTGTGTGTTTACTTCTAGACCAACCTCCTTACTAGCGGCTATTAAAGTTTGTGTGTTTCTCTTTGTGGTATGTATATTATCACCCAGTAGAATCACGTCATCGGTATAGACCAACAGCTGATGTGTCCCATTTAATTTCAGTCCCACCTGGTTTCCTGGACCTTCCTGATGGCATATTCTAAAGCAAAATTAAATACACGTAGCAGTGGCGATAAAGCATCTCCTTGTTTTAAACCTTTCTGAATACGAAAATTATCATACAAATGTTTACCTATACGGACTCTACTATACGATTCATTTAAACACATTTTAATCAACCTAACTAGTTTCACGGGTATCCCAAACTCTATCAGAATATTGTACAATACTTCCCTCCTAACTGAATCATAGGCTTTCTTGAGGTCTACGAATAGCTTATATACTGTCTCATTATACTCAAATTTTCTCCAGTATATGACGAATGCAAAAGATCTGATAAGTACTGATAAGATCTGCTACGTCGAAACCCTCTCTGATGATACCCAATAATTTCATCTATGTATAGACTTAATCTTGAGAGAACGATATTGAATAAAATTTTGTATGAAGTTGAGAGCAGTGGTATCCCACGGCAATTACTACAGCCAGTTTTAACGCCCTTCTGTGGAAAAAGAAACGTCTCCACTAAAGAAAAGCTTGACTTACGAACGGGACTTAGGAACACGATCCGTTCTCAAGTCGAAGGTCAAGTGTGCACGGTTCATCTAACGGCGATAACAGTGGCTCGCGCTAGGTTCATTGGCGTCAGCTGGGAGGACGAGTAGCAAAAATGAATTGGAAATCGTGCGGAAGGAACCTGCAGTGACTGAAATGACATAAAATCCAAACTTTGGAAGTAGGAGATCCCCATCTCCTACTTCTCGGAAAACTTCAGTGAAGATAGCGGGTGTCCAGACCAAGAGTCGAATCGAGCACCACCTGAATACAAGTCAGACGCGTTCCAATTTCAGCCAATTTGCCGATACGAAGCTTCACAAGAATCCATCAGTTAAGTTAAATGTCTTTAGGCAAATGGAAAACTCACACCGACGTGATATATTAAACTTAGTTTTTTTTGTGTTAAGTGAAGTGAACATTTTTAAAGGAACTTCAAAACTGTGTCATATGCATTATCTTCTTCAACGGTGACGTACACAAACGTACTGCATGCATTTGGGCCTAATGAAATGCGACAACTGCTCACGCATACCGATGTAGTTGCCTGTGAAACGCAGAAGAAGTCGGTCTAGAAGCTTGTGAAAGTGTCATCTATGTCATGTTCTCGGGACAGAAGGTGACAGACGTTTTCAAGCCATGTCAAACTTGTGTACATCATTAACGCAGCATTCTTCAGGAACCTTGTTGCCAGCCTGAAATACTAAAAGCAAAGAGCTACTTAAAATACCATGACACTTTTACTCGTATAGTACTTCTCCTTCTGTCCCTCTTTGCTTTCCTGTGAAAAGAAGTAGATCTCTAACATTACCATAATCTTTGTATATGTCACCCCTTCAAACTTTTAAACTCTCTGGCTAATTGTCGTGAAACTTTTGTGAACTTTAAGCAATTCAAGGACACGCTTCTTAATTTCCTGCAACCAGTGATCATGATGATGATGAGGATGTGGTTAATAATAATAATAATAATGAAGAAGTAATGATAATGACGATGCTGATGATAATAATAATAACAGTAATAATTATAAGAGTAATAATAAATAATAATAATTTGACGGACCCAAGAACTATCACGGCACTAACATTGGAACCTGACATCTTATGTGACAATAGAACTTCAAAATATGTGCATTTTTAGGGAGATTCTTGTAGAAGAGGAGACAAATTGGTGGCCCCATGAAGTTAAAATTTAGCTGCTAAGCTGATGAAGATGGAAAATCTTGCATGGAATATTGTTTAAGTGAACAACTACAAACATAGCGACAGTGCAAAGTTAGTATGCAGGTTGTAAGTAATAAATATTTCCCCAAAACAAACAAGGTATAATTATAATTATTATTATTATCATCATCATCATCATCATCATCATCTCTTGTCACAGGTTTATTTCCTGGCATTCCTTTTCTTGAACCAGTGATGCACCTCACCACTCAGGCTTCAAGCTTCGCACTGTAGCACTTTCCGTAGTATGTGTGATGTTCCCAGGATAGCTGTTTTTTGCAGTGAATCTATGGAGTGCTTACCAGGAATTAGTTCCAAATATTTTCTCAACCCTCTCGTCTCGTANTTGTTTACTTTTCTTCATTACTGTGTTTTCCCAAGAAATTTCCTGTAATTTATTTTTGACTTATTATGTGTTTGTCTAATGTTTGTATAATGTTACACGTAATTACTTTCATCTACACTGTGCTAAGTCTGTAATTGGCCTTGTGGCTGTTGACTTGGCATATAAATAATAAAGAATAGAATTGAATTGAATTGAATTATTTACGTCCTTCTGTTTTATCGTTTTTTTTTCTTCATATTCTATATATTTATACTGATGCTTTAGAGAAATTAAGTCTAGAATATTTACATAAACGGAGACATCACCTTGATGCGCTTTTCCTTGTTCAGGTTTTTCGTGGTCTTAAATCCTGCGTTTCTCTTTTGGAAAACGTTAGCCTTCGTGTTCCTCCCAACAATCTTAGGGACTTCTCATTGTTTGGTGTTTGTCCCTCTAATAAACACTGTCCTTCTGCTCGGTGCGCCTATGCTGCCAACGCGGTGGGTAAAGATCTCGACATATTTGCAATCTCAAGAGTTTCTGTCAATGACACTGAACCTAAAATTGTTAATACTATTTGTTAATGATACTCTTAATATCACGTGTGTGTATGTACGTATATTGGTCGTATTTTATTGTTCTCTCCTGTTAACCTTAACTTTAATTTTTCTTGGAATTATTAATTGCCATTATATAGAATTTCAAAATTTGATTTTTTTCTTCATTGTTTTGTTCATTTCTATGTACTCATGCTAACCTTGTAATTGGCCTCTGTGCTGTTAAGTTTTCACGTAAATAAACACGAATTGAATTGAACTGAATTGAATTATTTAAGTAACAAATTTAAAATTGCAAGCAAAATAACAACTTAACTCCACATGGATCCGAACACATGGCTAACTGCAAGCCAATTCATGAGCTGAATCGTGATTTATGTTTGTATCACACAGTTGCGTCACTGAAATATTTTATTAATTAACAACGCACATTTTGTGGGAATGGAAGACAGTGTAATAGGAAGCACGCTTTATGGCTGCTCCTCTCGAATCCTTGTTTCTTGTAACGTCTTTTTCTTTTCGTGGGCCTTGTTTTATTTTTTTGTTCTACCAAAATTTAGATGGTATAAACTAAAAAAAAAAAAGAGTTAAATTATAAAAGCAAGAGCTACTATGTCACGCTGTTGTAAGACTCGCAGTGCTATATATCACATGACTGTTTCTCCTTCAAATTTCTTGCGTCACAGAAGGTTTTGTTCTCTTTTCTCTCTTGCTGCCTGCCACTGAAGCACGTAAAACTGAAACGAGCCTTGTCAGCGTTGCTCGCACGAAATATATGTAGTCTACATTACAGTCAGAGGCCGTCATACTTGGGCGTACCGAAACGACCTAATACTCCCCCGTTAATGGATATAAAGAACTAAATGTACTGATAATTTACGACTATCAAAATATCAAACAAATTGAACCGAAACATAACAAGAATGCATTATATACATTACAACGGAAAATATATGTTTGAAAGTTTGTACAGCTGATCAGCGTTGATATTCATGTAGCCTAATGGAAAATTAATATTGCTCTGGATAAGCCTATTATACTACAAAAACGGAGCAAGTTAGCTCAAGCGATTGTTCTCTGGCTTGTATTCTGGAGTTGCCTGCCCATAAACTGGGCACTGATACCGGAAGTTCTGACCAATGATTTCCATGGCTGTCTTCTATCTTTTTAATCCAATGCGGGGAGTAGTGCCTTAAAATAAGCTAAGACCGCGTCCTTCCACATCCCTTCCAATTTATAATTTTCTGTTTACAGTATGTTGCCTGAGATATTGAGTGCAGTGTTAAATAAATTGCAAGCTAATTTACTATACTATACTCACGTATAGAGCGAGACATTATACTTCCCTGCATTTTGTTAAGTGTTCACCACATCTAAAGTGTTTAAAAAATTGCACAGTGTTCCAAAAAGAGGAGGAGGAGGAGGAGGAGAAGAAGAAGAAGAAGAAGATAGCTAAATGTGGGCGTATGGCACGTAGTTGGACGTCATGCCTTTGACACGTAGACCGAATTGAAATTCAGAACAGTTGTGAAAATTAAAATATGTCAGTAATACTACTACTACAAACGAAAATTAAGTTACATTTAATTCAGTTGTCATATCTTCGGACAATTTCATAGAACATGACGTATTCGGATACGTCATCTCCCATATCAGCGGCTTCATGATACGATTGCTTTCTGATATCTCTTTGGGGTGCCAACAATTCGGGGTAACCGGAAAATCCGTACTAAGTCCTCAGTTAGTAACAATAATAATGTGACATATAGACCCATTGGCAGGCAACGACTCAGTTAACACATCCCGATGCATAAGCGTTCAATAATAGAACATCCATTGCTAGGTAACAGAACCATAAACACGCATTCTTGACAACAGAAGACGGTGTTTTCCGTGAGGTCCGTGTCGATGAGTTATAAGAGGGCACAGTCAGAAGACGGGACAGAGTACAACGGAGTAGTGGAGTAGTGAAGTGTGGTCAGTAGACGAGAGTGCCCAGTCGAAGATAGTGATTTCTAAAATGTAACAAGTTGTATAAAGGTCCAATAAATTCGATCATCAGATCCAAACCCCGTTTTATAGGTCACGCATGCCCCTAATATGTAACAATAGTAACATACCAGAATACTGGGATGGCAAAACTACAACGGTGAGGTAGCTATAAAGTTGTCCCTCTTTTTAATTAAGCTCCACGACATGAATGTGTGTGGGGAAATTGAGGTATAACTCCATGCATTTTTAATTTCGGCACTCTGGTCTCTTTACCTCAAGGGACAGAGCCGTCAGTCCCCATTTGATTGAAGGCTGAATGGGCCCAAGTATCGGTCTGGAATCTGTGCCGATGGGAGGGTCTCTAGTCGGGAACCGAACCCAAATCCTCTTTTATGAAGCCCATAGCCATCTAACTGTACCGACAGGACTATCAAGTTCTAGGTCCCTGAACACAAGGGGAAACACTAGGAACTGATTACTTTCATTCAGAAATCATAGCGACATTTCGTAAACAAAGATAACTAGGTCCCTAACGTAACAGTTAAAAAAACATAATACTTTAGTTTTGATGAAGTTACAAAAACAATATTATTCACATTGGGACCTTTCGGCTTCAGATACCCCATAATCTGGTAGGCAGTTATCAACGTTTCGGAAGAACACACTGTTTTCATCTTCAGGATAAGAATGGCTGCCTTGAAAGTGCATACAATATGTCCTTCCAAAAAAAACTTTGCGAAGAGGAGCTTATGATTTTTGTAAAAAATAAATTCAGTCTCCCAATTTCCAGACCTTGTAGCTGGGCTGATCACTCGTCCAAAGAGTCCTACCGTATGTAAAAAATGATTAACGGAACTGAAAAAGAGGACTGGGCCCTGAATGGGCTGGAAGAGCCATTAGAAAACAAAAAAGACACGTAATTCCAGGTGTATTCTGCGAGGCAAGTCGACAAAATCAAAGTGATGCAGTTGTTAATGCAGTTAATTTATAAAAATGATCCTGGTGATTAATGACTATATTATTAAGGCGTGAAAGGAGCGTCGAAGTAAAATATCAAGCGTCCTAGTGTTTGGCATTCACGTATCTCTCACTTCATACCAGAAGAGACTATGGTACTTATTTCACAGGAGAGTAGACTGATTCCACAGCCGATGAAAAATCTTTCCCTTGCCGAGAATCGAACCCGGTTCGACCAGCCATTAGCTAGTTGTTAACTGTACTATTCAATCATATGGTGAAATTGAGAGCTATAATTAAATGTGATTAAGAGAAATTGTAACCAAGGTGCCAATAAATCCAATCAACCGAAATATACCCCGTCATTCTTGTCACGCGTACCATCCTACACTTGACAATATATTCTTTTCGTCGCATGTTTTGTTGTAGGTGAGCCATCAAGAAAGAAGAATTAAGAAATGCGCGCTGGAATGAAAGTTATCGTTCCTCGCATTCAGCATTACTGCACACTGGGCGTTGTAGTCTAGGTCAGTGATTGTTATCCATTTGTAACTTGGGATTCGCCGTTAAATTTATCAAAATTCCGAACTCTCACCCCAGTAAGAACGAACCTTCTTTCCTCCCAAGAATGTATGTTTACAGTTGTAGATTTTAGCATTTTATTAATCATTTAATATAAGTTCTTATTTTCCTGACCTCACTCTCCACCCAGCCGAACTTCATGCCTCACCGGTGGGACGCGTCCCACCAGTTGACAAACTCTTATCTACGAGCAGGTTACCTTGCGTGCCCTATATTTTCTCTGAACTTTACCACTGTTGAAGGGTAACTGTGCAGAAGTAATGCAGCACGACACAGCCAAAAGGTCAGATGTGTGGGCAGAGTCAGTGAATGTAATGTTACAGGATTACTGTCCACCAACATGCACTGAATTGTCTCACAAGTCCTAACACTTGTTGAACAAAGTGAGCTACAAATCTCACTGCTTTCATACGCACAAATACGGGCTTCAGTCTTGAATTCATAATGCCTACTTTCCTGCTGTAATAAATCTAATAATAAAATTTAATTTAGTTCATAGGTTAGTATGACAGTGTTACGAGTAAATGGTCATATATTCGAACCCAGCTAGAGTTAGTACATGCTTCGTACTTTCAATTCTATATGTATGACACGTAATAATAATGAAAACAATTTATTTTTAGAAAGAAATTATTACGGAAGTACAGTATTTGACTACGTTAAATTTGCTAATGTTAATCTCTAGTGCTCGTAACTTCTCCAAATTTTGTATCTGGCTTGGGGGTATTTTTATAACACATTTTAATACTAAATTTCATATCCATATCTCCAACAGTTCACTAATTATTGATGTCTCACTTAACACTAAGTGAATGTTTTCGCTCAGTCGCCATCTTGTTGTTTACATTCTAAGAGATCATATGTTCGTGTTGGTAGTTATAATGCTTTATACTTTTTGTTCATATTTTGTAATCCGAATTAAGTTTACAAAAAAATTTAACTGGTTAGGCCAATTTTATGGACGAGTAGGTCTAACAAATAACAAGGATGAAAACAAAATGTTAAGATTAACAGTGACTTTCCTGATGAGGCTCACTGTTACTGTAATATGAATGAAGAATGTATTCAACAAGTTAAGTAGCAAATTAAGGACGAAGCCAGGGCACAGCCTGAGAGGTTGCTAGACGGGACCGAACAAAGTTTCAGACACAATTGGTGAAGAGTTTTAGACTAGCAGAAATGAATCTGAATCGCCATTAAGCAATTGTTCTGAAGTTGTAACTACAGTGTCTAACACAAGTGCCATGCGTGCAAACTAAATACTTCATAACCAGGGCCCGGATTTTGATGACCTGAAAATATTTAAAAAATTACCGAAAATCCAGAAAAATGACCTAAAGGAGAAAGAAAAAGAATATTTCGCTTCCATATTATTCATATTTCAGGAAACATGAAGAAAAATTCCCTAAAATGACCAAAAATGACAAGAAATACCCTTAAAAGTCCAAAAATTTAACAAAAAATTACCCAAAAATGAAAAAATGACCTTAAACATAAAAATGTCAAAAAATGACAAAAAATTACTTATAAAATTTACATTTCTGTAACCAGCAGCTCATATCCGAGATTTATATATTTAAGAGCATCGCATAGGATACAAGGAAAAAAAAGATGACGTGTCATCAAAATCCAGGTCCTGGTCATAAGCATTGTTCATTGCACGGCTGTGGGTACTAGTAAGAGAGGGAAGATATGTGTGTTCATATATCCTGGGGTCATGGATGCCTGTCGGAGAATCTCTGTATCGTGTTGTGAACACAGAGTCCTTACGATGGACGGGGACTTAATCGAATTAATCCTAATGCCAACAAAAGTTTGGTAGTCAATACTAGAATGTCACTGCATGACCAAATCCCTACTTACTTATTACTTAAAATCACTGTGTCTTGTTAGTACACCGTATATAAAGTATGCAACTGAAACTGGATCGGTAGATAACCTGAGATTCAGCATTTTCCAACTTGAAGTTCCAGCCTGTAACAACTTGCATTAATATTGTAATGTAGAGCCGTTGCTAAGTAATGACTCTGTAAACAACGCCCGTTCCTAGGCAACTGATTTTTAACACGCATCAATACACTAACTTGGACAAGTATTCTCAACGCGGTACGTGCGACCGCTACAACGCGACAATAGAATTGTTGGGAGCGGTTTTTTTTTTCTATGCGGTGCGTGCCGAGATGTTATAATTAAGACAAGTCTAGAGTTTAGTCAGTTGGGAGGCAGTCGCTGGCCAGTAAGGGTATGAGCACGGAAGCTGAGAAAGCTACGGTGTTGAAAGCCGTTACCAGGCAACGACTGATAAAGACACAATGAACTGAAAAGACTTAATGTGTATTGTATTGAATTGTAGAGTGAGTTTGGATTAGCGATAGCGCTATAGTTACTTGTAGTTACGTTCTGAAAGACTTCAATAGATCCAATTACCAATCCAAACCCCGGCTATAGTCGCTCTAACACGAGAAATTATGTTTTAAATACATGTTGGAAATTTCAATCAGAAGAACAAACCGACGTGTAGTGTATGGGTGTGTTACATGCAGTTTCAGATATGTGTCTGTCATGAACTATTGTAAATTTATCGAGTTAATGTTAAAAGAAGGATAAACATATCAGCATGTCAAGGCCGAAAGATATACGAAGAAGCCCTCCTGCATTCTGTCGCGCGCAGGGGGAAGCAAAAATTGCAAGCTTCTCACATTCACACTCAATAATGGAGACAGTTCTTACCTTCACATGACCGTTGATATAGGAGCTAGCACGGCCATGACATAAGTGCTTACTTCAAATTCATTGTTGTCGAAGCAATTGAAGCTGTGGGCGAGAATGTGGTGTGTTAATTGGTTGTCCCCTGTTACAAGGTTCTATTCAAAAAAATATTTTGTTTTCCGTAGGCATCACATACTTCATAATAACCGTCCTGTTCTGACTTCCAGTTGGGGGCAGTGCATTTGCTGGAGGGACTGAGGACCTCCACATGAACCTCTGCATCCAGGATAACAAGGACCGGAGGACATTCGGATCAAACTCCTCCTGAAGACAGGTAGATTGTTTACCACTATACTGGTTTCTTTGTTTTAGCGTAATCTTCTTTGAAATATTATGTTTTTGGACATTATCCACCGTCTTGTCTTCCTCTAAAATCTGCCATGTTTGTTTTTCAAAACACAACGTTTCGGAAAATGTATTGTCTTCATCCTCAGGTGAAACCTACTTAGTTGAGCACAATAGATAGAACTAGTCCCTACCTCCGGAGATAAGGCCTAACTGACTAGGTTTTACCTGAAGACGGAGACAGAATCCAGTCTCCGAAACGCTGTGTTTTGAAAAATAAACAAGACGGTTTTTACATAAAGACACGACGATGGATGATGTCCAGAAACATAATATTTGTACTAATGTACCGCCGTCATAAACTTTTAGATCTTATTCGCTTTGAAATATTGATGCCTTTCACATAAGTTTCTTAGGATATCTAGCCCTAGTGGATATTCGATCTAAGTCCCTCCGAATAAATGGACAGTACTACTCAGATCATTTTTTCGTTTGCTTTTCTTGGAGTGACTAAAGAAAGTCACAAACTTTCATTCAGGTTAACCTTACAACTCGACCGAGATTCGAACTGGGTATCTCCCGAATATAATATCACTTTTTAGGCGGTTAACTAACCCCTTAATATATGACAATAAGTTAAGAGTGTTACCACTATATCCACTGCTCAGTCCTTCAAGTCACACATAAAGTAGGTTGGTAGCACTGATTGAGGTATCAAGGGGTCTCGGTGTACGAGTATTCTCTGGAGGCTGTCATACGAGAATTTGTTGTTTAGGCAGTTACTTTCTATCGAATGTCGACTGTTACTCAATATCAAATCCAAACACGTATACCCCTGCATATTGTTGCTTTTCTATTGTTGAGTTTCTGTCAATACCGTCTCAGAGGCTACTTCAATCTCTGTCTTCAGGCAAGGGAATTATCGAGGACAGGAAAGTACTTAACTCATTCAGTTGGGCCCGTGAAGCAGGGGCTAACAAAACAATGTGCAATGTCCAGGAAACCACCTTACATCACGTTAAAATGTTGTCTCAGATTTATGGCATTAAGGCACATTTAAATCACCAGCCTTTTGCTTGAAGTGCTTCCCAATACAATCATGGAGCCTAATTATAGAAACGAATATAACAATATGTGCCACCTCATAACACACGAACCTGTGGTCTCGTCAGTAGGCCTGCATGCGATTACGTAAGTGTATCTTGCCAGTATGGGACAGCACGAGCATGTTAATATTTCTAAGAATCTTGAAATTGCCTCCAGATACACTGCACCTTAAACGACATGAGGTGAGAGTCGACCTGACATCTACTTTACCCTTCAGAGGTCTCCAAACACAATTACCGAACGTAACTGTGGTAGCGAATAAAGAGCTTGCCGTATTTTGTCAATCGAGCACACGACCTCGAGGGTGTTTACGGTTTCTTAACGTTAGACGCTGCTGAGCTTATATATATGTAACGTCAGAGCGTATATAAATCTATTAACGTCATTCTGTTCACTAAAGCGGATAGATGTTCATGTATTTCAGTAAATTGCCATAAAGAATACCAAACGAAAATACACAAATCACACATCTGCAAGCTTACTCTAGTTTTTCTTTTGGAAAGAAACTTTCATTTCATTATATCGGCTTTCTTCAAACTCCTGTGTTGTGAGTTTTGGTGTTACATATCCGAAATCTCACACAGAAATGTGTTTTAATTCTATTATAATAATAAAATATCACTTTTTTTAGTTAGCTCTCTCGTAATTCCTTGATGATGTAACCAGAAGATCTCCGAAACGTTGAAAGTGTACTCCAGATTGATACTCGCCGGAGAAGATTTTACACCTCTCACTCACCGTGAAAATTTCAAAGGCTTTTATTTGAAATATGATGAATATTTACCATTCTTTACCGTTAACCTTGGAAATGAACCCACTGAACAATATATCAGTGTGAAAACAGCTGGCCAGCTAGAGAGGACATATCCAACTCCTTAAACGTCGTGTCCACAAAGTAACTTACAGTCAGATACTGGACAATGTTCAAGATCATGTACAGACAACAAAGATATAAATATAATACAGCAAGCAAGACAAGGATTGGGTACACAATGGAGATATATTTTGTAACATGTAAAGGTCACAGTTATTAAAATCGTCAAATGTCAAGCGATGAGACGTGACATAAATTCATTTTACTGGACTACATGTTGTGGGTGTGTGTACTGTTAAATTTATATGCATATACAATCGTTCGTTATGTTGTGATGAAGGATTTAATGCATGTATTACGAGTATGTGGCTGTTTAGCTCGGGGTTTTCTCTTCTAATTGAATGCACTGAACGCTCTGGGTTTTGCAATTCTGGTGATACTTTCCTCTTAGGCCTTGGATATATCTGCCATTCGTGATCTATGTGATGTACGTAGTTGCTAACGAGATTTTTTATGAAGTTGATGTGTAGATTAGTTTGCATAATATATGTTATGAATGTTGTCTCTTCGGAGATTTGAGCAATTGCATTGCTATTACATACCCCGTACATGCCTTTCATTCCTCTTTGCCACATAACCCTGATCTAATCTAGGGAAACAGTTTGATAGGAAACCTACTATATGTGTGAACACCAGAAAATATATATGTTATAATAATGAAGCTGGCTCTACGTCCAAAACACTTAGTTATAGTATATTGCCACATGATAGAGTGACTATAGACGGGTTTTGGATTGATGACGGAATTTATTGCACACTTTGATACAGCGAGCGACTACAGTTCACTATTACACACTCCAGTGTCCACAGTCACGTCTTCACTGCCGTTGCTTGGTAGCGATTTCCAACGGTGGACGTTTCCCTTCCTCTGTGTTTCCGAATTGTCCCCGGCCTCAGCTACCAGCTTCTAACAACAGCTCACAACTGCTGAACCAGCGATTCTAAGCAACTCCAGTCAAAGTCGAAGTCAATATGACCGACGGCTAGTCGGCCAGTCGAGCCCACATCTGGGACAAAGAACAGACATTTGCGGGTTTGTTGATGTGGGTCGCCCTATTGGACGAGAGGACGGTTCTGCCGTTTACAACTGCTGTGTGTCTTCGCCCGCCAGTCATACTAGGGTCCGAGTCCCGAGGGTCTCATGACTATATTTTACTGTCTCAGATTCGAGACTCCAAAAACCTTAACGGCCAAGTTCTCTTATGTACCGTATTTACGCATGTATAGGCCGCGTGCGTGTATAGGCCGCAGCACAATTTTCAGACAGAAATTATAGAAAAAATAATTTTCTTGGAATATTNTACTGTCTCAGATTCGAGACTCCAAAAACCTTAACGGCCAAGTTCTCTTATGGTATATCTCCCAGGAACAGGGTGGTACAATTATACCTCCAGTCACTGTGTTCCCTTTTCGTCGCCTCCTACGACTCGCAGGGCTATGGTGGAGGAACTCGAACCCTCCTCCACGAGGATGTATAAGAAATTGCTAACTTGTCCTCGTTATAACACCTCGGATTTAAACCGCTAGGAAAACGTCTCTTCCATTTTTGATATGTCATATTACAGCGAAACTTGTACTCACAATTTCTGTTCTTTTTTACTTTTTTTCTAACGTCCAGTGTTCTAGAAAAGAGAAAACACGATGTTTCGGAAACTGGATCTGTCTCCGTCCTCATGAGAGGGAAGGGGTTAAGACACATACTCAGTTGGGTCCCTTAGAAAGAGCTAGCTTCAACCACTGGTCAACCCCTTGTCAGTCAAAGTCAGTTACTATACAACTGCTAGTGTACCGCCAATCATCTCGTCTTGGCGACAAGTCCCTTAAGACCCATGACCATAATTTTTATCTTTCAACTCAACACTTGCGGTTATAGTCCGTATGTGACATCCTCTCTGTTGAGAATTTTAGACTCTATGACCTTCATAGTGGTCTTTATTTAGTTTCTCCGTACAAATTCTGGCATACAAACTTAAAATCGGTCACACTCGCTTCCTTTCTCACCACAACTGATACGCCATTAATTATCACGCTGTCTTCGGCTGCCATGTAACTATAGCAGTGGGAAAGAGTCATTAAATAAACGGTGAAAAATCTATCTTCACTGTACAGGTTTTGAGTGTGGCTGCAGGTTCTATTTCATCTAAGATTGCAAGAAATTATTTTTTTCTGAAAATTATTAACGAAAAATATTAGGGATTACTCTTCGATCCTGTTTTGATAAGACACAAACGTAAGTACTTACAAGTCTTACAAGGCTTACAAGTCTAGTTCACTTCCGAACCCTCTGATAAAAATATTTGTGTTGCCTCAGTGCACCATTGCAATGCCGGACACAAAGTTGGGGACTATGGAGTGTAATCTCTTCCCTGCTTCAACTTCTTTGAGATCATGTGGGGGTTATTCCTACTTCCCTATTGATTTTGGCGGGGGCGCTAACTGAACTAGAAGTACACAAGTTGGCTTTGTACCAACACACCGCTGTAGAACGATGTTGTACGTAGCTTTTTACGAACACTGAATATGAGAATCTGATGTAAATTATTTTCCCCTACTTTTTATACTTAATATAAAATAAATTTGTTCTTAAGAGTGTAGTTTAGTCGTAATATAATACATTAAAGTCACAGGTTTTGGGCTGAATAACAATCCCGAGCTGTTTGAACCCTCACGCATTTGTTTTAAAGCGATCATTACACGAAGAGCGTAAGATTAATGCAAAATCTGAGAATGTATCTGTCTATCCGCTTTATTTTCGTCTACGAAAATATGGATCAGATTCGAAATAAATTTGATATTAGATTATGCACTAGAACTGCTGAGCTGATGCAGTCCTGCTTGTCATCTGTCAAATCCAGTTTTACTTGAAGTTCAAAGAGGACAATGATACAGTAATTCATCGTTAATCCGAAGTAATTGGGGGGATAGGCCATTAGGATTAAATGATAATATTGACTATTGAAGCAAAACGCAGCTCTAAAAAAAACTTAAAACACAAATAAATTGAAACTTTAATGACATAAATAGTAATGGTCAAATTAAATAAAAAATGTCAATATTAGGACATTAATTTAAGAACTACAGAAAGAAAATATCTTTATTCATCGACAGAAGATCTAGAAGTTTATTTGTTTTTAAAGCAATAATGCAGGTATGAAGAAACTGTCAAGTTTTTTTTTTCTGAACAGACAAGTGATTCGTCTGCCGTCCTACTTGCCATGTGTCAGCTCTACAGAATTTTTCACATTCCAATCTGAATTATCCGACATCGAGATTAAATCTAAACGAATTATCGAGGGTTTATTCTGTTTTTATCAGGAAGGATTTCTCTTACAGGAATTGATAATAACACATAATCTTCTTACAGTCTAGAAATTTTATTAAAATATTTTTATGATGTATATATATGTACATTCAATGCAGTGTGATGTCCTGTCTGTACTATTTGAATCTTCTCTGCGTTGTTGGGGTTGCGTCTTCAACGAATAAACGCAATAGACAGTAAAGTATATAGAACAGAAAAAACGCAATTGAAAAATATATTCTCCAATGGAATACACATTTCCATTATTTTGTTTTATTTTTGAATGAAAACAGACCACGAAATTTTAATAACATACCTGCAGGTCTGTAGTAAAAATTTTCATAATTTATATCAGTATAAATGTAGTTGGAAATGAAATAAGGATAGCTTACGCGAGTCGTGAAGTTACAGATATGATTTAGGTATCCAATGGCATTCGTGTAACAAGAAACTCTTAAATTCTAAAAATGTTGAATTATTATGTTCCAGTGACAAAAGACGACTCGTAAAAGCAAATTTCTAGGCCTTTTTCATTTCTGTTACGGCCATATTGCCACGCCTTCAACATTTCCAGATATAACGACGGAAATATACTGTGCAGATAAAAGGGTTTGCATTTATATCAGAAACAAGAACACTAAATTCCTTCTACAAGTAAATAAATATAATCAAGGATTAAAGGGTTTAGGTTTCAAAGAGAGTATTAGGAACGCATTTTGCTATCTTACCTAATATCTAGGAAATATAGCAGGAATCGTCAAATAAAAACAGAAAGAAATTTAAAGGGGGAACGGAAGGAATTTTGGTATAATTATTTTACAGATAAATGTGGCGAGAGCTGTAGCAAGTGTCACGTAACTTCGAACAAGGCCAAGAATAACCTTGAATGCGTAGAAGAAAAATTTCAGACAAGGGGGTGGGTTCGAGGGTGTGAGAAGTGACAGGCGACCAGTTGTGCAAACATCATTCCATGAATAAATGATACAAACTCCGTCCTAAGTGCAAACAATATATATTTATATATATGTCTTTGATCTTGTTCTTTCTACACTACATGTTTCGGCCTCTATCGGCCATCATCAGGTGTATACTCTTAACGTCNATATAAAGAACATATACAAGACTACGGTCGGTACCTGATTGTGCAGTTAGTCATTAAACAATTTGAGTGATCAGTACAATTGTAATTATCTCCCCACCTCATTACCATTGCTGGCTGTGAATACCTATACATAATTACACAAAATGAACATAATTGTTGCTTTGTATGTATTTATACTTTGCATACTGTTATATGCTTATTTTTATGTTGTATCTGTTGGTTTTGGCATCCTACATCCAGACAGAGAGATGAAGAGACAGAATCAACTTTAACTCTTCCCGATGGCATGATGTGTTTCTTACACTGATCTTGTCCTTCACGAATCAAACTCAGTCCACAATACCCAATAATTTTGAAGAAAAGAATTCATGAAATACATATGAATTTTTAATAAATGACGAAATTTCCAGTTACGCATCATCATTAAGTACTTTGTTATACAGTTCTCTTTTAGAGGAAAATGTACAGAAATATTATTTTAGTGTTCACCTTTTTTTGTTGCTCCGTTTATTTCTCAACGCTTTCACAACAACACAGATTTGTTTGAAGAAAGCAGTCTTCTTGGATGTGGCACCGTGTATATGTGGTGTTAACCGACATTTCGGAGGAATGTATCGCCTCCATCTTCAGAGTAGAAGGAAAAATATAAGAAATCCACCAGCCTGGTGTCTGCTTGTACCGGTTCTCACGGTCTCTTGCCTGTGGATTTCTTATATTTTTCCTTCTAACCTGAAGACGGAGGCTATACGTTCCTCCGAAACGTCGGTTAACACCACATCTACACGGTGCCACATCCCAGAAGACTGCTTTCTTCATAGTCACCGCCGTGAAAACCTCAAATCTTACACAGATTTGTTTGTTTCTGAATAACAAAGTAATTTTGGAAGGACATGGAATGTTGCTTACGATGCTACCAGAGCATCTTGCTGAAGCATCAAGTAGAACCTTCAGTCATCGGTGTCCTGACTGCTATTCGAACCACGGATCTCTCAAATAGCGATTTTTTTTTCTCTTCATCCCGGTTCTCTGTGTTCGGATTCTTAGACGTTAATGATTGCACAGTCATCAGTTTACATATCGATTTTCCACTTCCTAATCATAGCATATCACTTTCCACGTGATGATTATAATTACTTTATAACGAGAATTTGCTTTCATCTGCCATTACACGAGTTATTTTGTTACAGCTCCTGTTAGTGCTAACCATAATATTAATCCAAGTTATGTGAAACACCGGCTTCTAGAAATGCAAATAGGAGAATTAGGCAGACAAATTGGCTGACTGATGATGCATATAGTGCTACTACATTAGCAGCTGGGTCTACCTGCCGATAATGACATTGATTATATCAGGAGTGAGCGCAATGTAGCCCCCAAGTCGGAATTGCCTATAAAATAAATATAACCCACCAAAGCACATGTATGAGTAGTATTTTAATATTATGCGGCCCTTTTATGAGCATTTGTAATTTACACTTACTCTGCTTCCAGATGCACATGAGTGAGTCGAGTGAGTGTGTTTCACTCTTAATTCAATTAGTGGGTGTATTAATATTTCGGAAAACCAATCAAGGATCATCATATCGAGGCAAAGTTAATTAATTTTATTAATTATGATAATTTCGACCGCTTCTGTGGTCTAGCGGTCAGAGCTCCTGGCTACAGATCTAGACGGCCGGGTTCGATTCCCGGCGCTACCAGATTTTCTGAGAAGTAGTGGGTCTGGAACAGGATCCACTCAGCCTCGTGAGGATAATTGAGGACACATTTCAAGGAAATAGAGGCTCCGGTCTAGAAAACCTATATTAACGGCCGTGGGGATTCGTTGCGCTGACGAAGCGACACCCTCTATCCGCTAAATTTGGCACTAAATTCGCCGATAAGCGGCGGTCGTTCTGTCGGTATAGTTCGCTTCCGGACTAAATCCACGGATTTAATTATGACAATTTCATATGGAATTCGAATAATTTATTATTATTTAATAAATTTTAAACTACTAATATACAAGAAGTTCCGGGAAGAACTGATCGGTCGGTTGATTTGTCGACTACATTTACGCGACCCCTCAACAGCACAGTCATCCTTGGTTCCGAATCCCGCGGGACTCATGACCATATTTACTGTCTCACGGCTCTGGTAGTCATGCAAACAGACCTCAGAACTAATCGCCATATTTTCTCTCACAACATATTGAGTATTTCATACGACACGGGCCGCATAGAAAGCATCATCGCGTTCAACAATTATTCTGTTGCATGTATATTCGTTGCAGCGGCAACGTGTTTATGCATCCGTTTCCTAGCAAGGGCGTTAGGCGGACACGGAAACATACGGACAGTAAAGTGCCTTCTTTATTTTTCCAAAATAAGTAAAGTAAGCTAAAAATTATTGCAGATACGAAATTTCACCTGCATAACTACCCTGGGATATTAACTGAACTAGGTAAACTGAGGCCGCCAGAAGAATTTCCATGCATCTACCCCTTGCACATCTCAGTCACGCTGCTAAACATCTTCGGCAGTGTCACTCCCCTACATTCCCCTCCAGTCGTGCAGCCGTTCTGTTCGCATATATCGGCGCAGGTAAACAGAGGTAAAAGTGTCCCTGTGCTTAATTAATTAAGCACAACGCCATATGGATGTGTGGAGATTAACTCCACTAGTCCTGACCTAAGCATTATAAGGAGAGGAGTGGTCAGCATGACGCTCCGGCCACTTTACTGCCAGGGAAATAACCCGCGGTACACACTAGATATGAGTCTTGATAGGTCTCAGGACCTGTCTAGATGCTGTTGTATATAGGAAATCTCTTTCCCCTGCCGGTAAACGAACCCCGGTCTTCCAGTTCGTAGCCCATCGCTAAACCGACCGAGATATCCGGGCTCACTCGCACGTATTTATATTAGTAATAATGGTAACATTCGCTAAAGACTAGCGCTTTGGGCTGGTTATTGCAGGCCGGAATTATCTGAGGAGAATGAAATAGCACATACGAGTATAAATGGAGAAATATGTGTCTGATAATTTTCCTATTCAGAATGGCCTAAAACAAGGAGATGCTTTATCGCCACTGCTTTTCAACTTTACTTTAGAATATGCCATTATGAATGTCCAGGAAATCCAGGTGGGACTGTAATTAAATGAGACACATCAGCTGTTGGTCTATGCTGATGGTGTTAATCTACTGAGTGATAATATGGATACCATAAAGAAAAACAAACACAGGCTTTAACTGATGCTAGTGAGGAGGATAGTCCAGAAACAAACACAAGAGAACTAAGTACATGTTCCTGTCTCCTCACCATACTGAAGGACAGAACCATGACATAAAAATAAGTAACAGAAGTTTTGAAAATGTGGCAGTTGACATATTTGGCAACACCTACAACAAATCAAAATCTGATTCAGGAGGAAATTAAGAGGAGATGGAATTCAGGTAATGCTTGCTACCATTCAGTTCAGAAATGTTGTCTTCTCGTCTGCTGCCTAAAAACATAAAAATTAGAATATAAAAAAAAACTAATCTTACCTATGTTTCTGTATGGTTGTAGAACTTGGACTCTGACATTAAGAGAGGAATATATACTGAGGGAATTTGAGAACAGGGTGTTGAGAAGAGTATTTGAACTGAAGAGAGACGAAGTGACAGGAGGTTGGAGAAAACTGCATAATGAGGAGCTTCATAACTTGTACTCTTCTCCAAGTATAATTAGAATGGTCAAGTAAAAAAAATTAGGTGAACAGAGCATGTAGCACGAATTTGGGAAAGAGGAATGCATATAGGACATTAGTGGAAAATTCATAAGGAAAGAAACCATTGAGAATTCCAAGACGTAGGTGGGTGGACCATAGTAAACTAGATCTTAGAGAGATAGGATGGGACTGTATGGATTGGATTGATCTGGTTCAGGATAGGGATCAGCGGAGAGCCTTGTGAACAAGGTAATGAACCTTTAAGTTGGAAAATTCTTGAGTAGCTGCACAATTGGCGGCTTCTCAAGAAGGGCTCAGCTCCATGAGTGAGTGAGTGAGTGAGACTTGCTGTCTTTATACGTACATGTATGTATGTATGAATACCTGAACCAATATTCATGAAACTTGGTATGTAGGCCCATGTCACGGCATTTTAGCCCATCTCAGAGGAGCGTTTTATTAATATCTACCCTCAATAATACCAATATTACAGCCTCTCAGATTGCCGAGGAAAAACCTCAGTATTGCTTTAACCTCTGTATCAACCTTTACGAAACTTGGTACACATATCGTTCCATATGAAGCCATATGCAGTTCATAAAACGCTCTCATCAGCATTAGCAAGAGTAGAGGCTCTCGTAAACCACACTTCATCAGAAAAGAATATCAGTTGCGGATCAATCTCAACATTGACGACGTTCATTCATACATTTCCTTTATTTTACATATATCCATACAGGTAAAAAACCTAGGACGTGGAAATAGTCCCTTTGGTAATAGATGTGTGACCACACATGCTCTCATACTGCTGAGGTAATACCTTTAATATTGTTTGAATACTTGAACCAATCGTAATGAAACGTGGTATGCATATCATTCCACTTGAAGCAATCTCAACGGAAAACCCCACAACTCCTCACCCCTCCGGTAATACCAACATTGGAATCTCTCAAATTATTGCTGTAATAACCTTAATATTACTTGAAGTCCTGAAACAGTTGTCATGAAATATGCTATTTAGCAGTTAATCAAGCAGCCTGAGACCATCTTGAAGGTGTATATCATAAATATCCCCCATCAGGAATTCCAATTCAGCACCCTCATAGTTTTTATTCTTTTATTAACTTCATTATCCATAGGCTTACGTAAGAAAGTTTTCGTTGTACTTGTACCAAACACTCCGAAGTATAGAGAAAGGAAAGTAGGAGATTGGTTCTTTCAAGAACTTTTGTTATGGTCATTCATTCATCAGTAATCTGTCATACGACAGGTCCTCAGTCTCTTCCAAAACAGTTCCTCCACTTAATGCGATCTCAAACTTTCTCCTTCAAATAAAAATATCCTCTTCTGTCCCCAAGGTCATCCAGTATCTTCTTACGTATTTTTCCTCATCTTCTGGTCGAATACATGGTATCTCTTTCTCTGGAAAGAGACTATCCAGGAAAAGTGATAATTTGGTAGTTTTTCCATTTGCTTTCCACATCGCAGTACAACAGCCGTTCAAACCACTCTGGTCACGCCTGTTGCTATACGAACTTGAATCATCTCGAGTATCATTTGCTCTGTGCTTCAAGTCGCTGCTGATGACGCTGCTTCCGGCATCAGTTTTTGGTTTTTGCTGTCTCTCTTCGTCTGATGCCTACCCTTTGACCTGTCCAGCAAGGGAGGCCCTGCCAGTAGCTACGCTACCGCTGGTATAGCTCTCAGGGTCCTTGGCACACTCAAACCCTCTCACCACGATAAGGTGGAGACACCAGCGAGGGGGTTGTTATGGTTATATCATAATTTAAAGTTTTATGAAATACTTCAAATTTAATATTATTGCTGAAGTCTGTAATGTAAAATTCTCGTGTTTATTAAGCTGTAACAAAACGAGAAATTTTGCCATTAGTTTGCGTCTCTTTTTGAAACGTCTGAATTATTTTAGTTTCAACTCAATTTTCATATGCAAGCAACATCTCTTCCTCTTTTACTGTTTATCCGAAATCCAACTGAAATAGTCTTTAAAGTCTCTATTCAAAAGGCAGATAGGATGTGAACTAAACTAGTAATTGTATATACTCCAGGTTTTAACACTGAACTACAGTATTCCAGATCTCTCAATATTGTACAGAGGCATTAATTACTTTTGGTGTAGTCTTATTCACCATAACAAAAAATTACAGAAAGGTTTTAGAACTTAAAACTTGCAAAATTTAGGTATGAAAACCTGAAGGGAAGACACCAGTTGGAATACATAGGCGTAGATGTGGATGATATTGAAATCAAATATTATATATAAAAGGGCGGGACTATGTAGGCGGATTAATCCGGCTTATGGTATGAATCAACGGTAAGCAGTAGGTAGGTTGGTACTGAAACTTCGAGTTCCTATGAAGATGAAGTATTTCTTGCGCAGTAGAGCGAGCATCTGAGTAGCTTCTATATATGAACTCTCCCGCAAGGCCCTTGTTAGATCGTAGTAACTTTTTCAGTTTTCCCATGTTCATAACTATTCCATCATTGCTCCATATTTGTCTGTCCCATCCCCTGAGAATTTCGATAGCCCTAGCCAAGCAGCACATTATCACATTTTCGATATTTAAGTTTGGAAACCAATTTCTGACGCGTCACGTGACCAATTACAGAATAAAGAGGTTAGTTTCATTTATTTAACCTTTTAAAGACTAAATTTATTATGAATTATGTATAAGAAATTGTTTTTACATCACAGGAGACACATTACATCTCTACTTGCAGGATTTACTAGTTAATGCTGTAGGGCTTCGAGTACTTCGGTTTCCCCTACCAATCTTCATTCCACCAATTACTCCACAATGACCCTCACCTATCATCTGGGGCTGGTACAATAGGCCAGAAGTGGCCGCAGTACAAGGGACTTAGTCCCACCTCATTAACAATTAAAAAATAATTAATGCTGTAGGGACACAGTCCATGTTTATCTTGAAAACCATACAGAACACACACACACACACACACACACACACACATATATATATATATATATATATATATTCTATGGGCACAAAGCGGGATTCTCTCAAATTAAAGCAAGCGATATGTATACTACCTAGAACCACGGGGATTTAAATAGTAAATTGAATCCTTTCGCACCATTAGCAGTCGTCTAAGTAACAGATAAAGTTAAATTTGTGCGTCAATGAAACTGGGAAATATATTTGACCCATATTTTTAGGATGAATCCATACAGCAAATTTTTAGTATAGCTATGCAACATGAAATCCAACAGAAACATGATGTTTAGTTTCAGAGAAGAACGTGCAGAGAGTTTGGCAGATTATGCGTTCGTTTAATGAATTTTGTACTAGGACCACTAAAAATAAAATATACAAAAATGTAATTCTGTCCATTGTTAAGTAATGTGCGTCCATCTCATTTCAAGGGAGAGTTTCGAAGTCCTCGCTGTTCTAGTACTTCAGATGTAATATCTTTGCTCTCTTGTTCCGTTTATTTTTCACGATCATTGTTGGCAGCACTGACACGGATGCACTAGCTGAAGTGCCGACTGGACACTGGGGGAATACCACGTATATACGGAATTATCTCAGATGGTTGGCTTGTTGATCCAGTTTTATGGGCATCTCTCCTCAAGGGACATGTTCTTTTCTTACTAGGGACAAAATGGGCCCAAGATACTGACGAAATGACCACATATTTGATGATTTCTATGAGGTTTCTTTATAGCAGGTATGTAATATCGTCGGTACATAACCCTAACAGAGTTCGCCGGGAATACAATTCCTCGAAATTGTCTTTTCTTTTCTTCTGTCATTTCTTTTCATAAAACAAAGAAGGCCTACATCTTATTACTATTGTCAAGTATTCCTGGTTATCGTGACAAATAATAATGGGTTCTGGATTAGATGAATAGATTTATTGGACAGTCACAATTAGTAACTACAAATAATCGTAACGCTCTAAAGATTACTGTACTATAACACATAAAGTAATGTCTTCAACTTCTGCTTACTAGTCGTTGCTTGGTAAGGAACCTTATGTGGTTAACACTTCACAGCTGAATACTCAACTACTGAACTGCCTTCTGAATTCTCTTACGAACTAATTTCTGACAGACTTGAATTCACAAATGAACTCCCTTTTATACACGTAACTTCCAGAGAACCAAATAGTGCTCACCGCCTCCAAGGGTTTTATTACTGCTCTCCATGAATGCGTTGTCTCTGAAACCGTGTGTTAGTTCCGAAGCAACGGTCTCGTTTCTAAGTGTTGGCATCTTCCAGTTTCCTTATCCATGGAAACTGTGTTCCGTAACCAGTTTCCAAAAATCAACCTCTCCGTGGCAACGTATTTCCCTATTCGTTTCCTAGAAACGGCTCGCATAACACACTATACATAATAGAGAATAAAGAAGTGGGAAGGCGGTATAGCCTGATGTCCGTACCACATTTAATAAAAGTCTACCACTTTGTTAACAAATTGTTGGAGTACGCGGACACCCAACCTCATAGATTTAATTGTAACATAGGAACAAACCTGTATACTCGTATTTCCCTGCGAAGAAACCCAGGCGGATAATAGCATTTTTTTTATTTATTTGTTTAATCAGCAATCAGAATATACATTCTATAAGCTAATGTTGTGGCTGTTTAGATGACTCGATGATGAGTCGTCCATGGGCGAATCCTCAGTAATTCAAATCAGGTCAATTGGCCAGTTTCGTTTGAGTCGTCTGTTGTCTTCTCTTGTCGATAGCATCTTTAGGAGTGGATTTTATGAGTTGTGATTTTGTTGCGACGTCTGTTGCTTTTTTGTTGGATTACGTCTTGTAAGGGAGATATACCGAGATCGGTGTGGAGAGTTGCGTTGGAGACATACCGTGGTGCGTCGACTATCATTCGTAGGATCTTAGATTGACTTCTTTGGATTATTGCTATATTAGATTTGCTGGCGCAGCCCCATAATTCCAGGCCGTACGTCCAAATAGGTATGATTATAGTCTTATAGATCAGAATTTTATGTGAATGAATTTGTTACTGGAAACCCAATCGGATGTATGAGTACAAACAGAAACATAGTACAACTGGAGTATGAGGAAGTTCTGTGTATAATTAAAACTTGTGACTAAACTTATGGTTTTATGGTTTATGTCACGATACTTTCAGAATCTAACATGTACAACCACGGGTGGCAGGATGATTAGTGAAAAATGAATGAGGAAGTATTTGAAAGGAAGCAGGCGTGGCCTAATCAAGATACTACCAAACATTTTCGTAAAGGAACTGAAGAAAACCAAGACTGTCTCAGGATAACCGGTGCCCCAGTCGATATTTGAAGGGGAACAGAAATCAAGAGCATTACTGCTACAGTAACCTACTTGGCAGCAGAACATACTGTAACGTATTTTCTCAAAATATTGTAAAGCAGCTGCTCGATAAGCGTACACAACAATAGGACGAATGTTATAGCTCGTTGCTAGGCAGAAGTCAGCGCACCAAACAAGCATTCCTGACCCTGCCGGATCCAATATTCTCAGTCCAACCAGTAGCTACCCTCTCTTCTGACCCAGCTACCCAGAACCTGTTTTGTTTCAAAAGTTTTGCAAAATATTAAATAGTATTTAGGTATTTTGTCGTCACTGAAAACTCTTTAATTCGACATAGAGTTGTGGGCTTTATAATAGACAAAATACCCTCCCTAAGCGAATTGTTTGGTTTCTGGAGAAGACTCATAAACCAAAATGTTCTAATGCGAATTATCTTCCCTACAGGCCCTTTCATATAATTGGTAATATGGTAAAGCAAGTGTCGCGTAACTTCGAACAAGGCCAAGAGTAACCTTNGATAACAACAAGATGGCCAAGAAATATAAACCGTCAATTTCATTGCTTGAAACGAAATCTGCGAGCAACGGAAGCTTGTAAGATTACGCAATAAATACTGAAGATCCTACTGTGCTACATAAATAAAAAATAAAGATTATTAGAAATGTTAAAACCAGAGAAAAATCTTATACAAGTTGCATACAAGAGCGGAGCATACGGCGAACTGATTTGTTTTCATTTCTCTTCTTACGTATTCGTTTCAGTTCGGAAGGATTTCGGATGAGTGTTGACAAGGCAGACCTAGTGTATGCACTCCATTATGAAATTTCGTACGAACGGAATTTCACCCTGCGAAATTTTCGCAAAGCCAGAACAGTCTGCATTTCCGAAATCCAGTGCTTTTACTAAAGGATATATCCACTATAAACTTATCTTATACTTTGTACCGAGCAGACTGGTATAGTGGTGATGCCCTAAACTTTAATTGGTTAGTAACCATGTTCTGTTTTAGGTCTGGTTATCAGCTATCTTGCTTAGTTTACCTTATTATCTATATGTTAAAATGGGAACAGTACCTTGAAATGAGGATTATTGTTTTCTGGGATTTGGTACCGTGAAGTTTAGTAGATATGTGCCAGTGTTACTTAGGAATCGTCTGCCTCCATATCCACAATAAAAGCGTAAGGGGTTTCTGATCCGAATGGTTTCGGATTTGCTGGCGCTGATTACGTTAGACTTTTCATATACGAATACTGGGAGAGATTTGTGGTCCTAATGGCGGCGAATATCCTGAAGCTTGAAGCAGGATGACCCTACGAAAGGTCAGTACATCTCAAAATATAATATGTAAAATCCCAGGAGGCCACCTCCATGAACACCTCAAATCTCCGTTCCTTGAAACAGCTATGATTACCTCCGAATTTCCCATCTAATCACCATTTCATAATCATTGCACCTGATTCAATGTTATGCAACAAACATCTGTATTTGAAACAGTCTCATTAAATAATTAGCAGTAAATAAATCTGATTATTAATGACGGCTATAACCTAGACAAACATTATAAATGCCGGTCACGGTAGCTGAGCAGTCTAAGGCATGTACCGTCTTCGCTCGCTTGGAAACCGTGATCGTGGGTTCGAATCCCGTTCAGGGCATGGATGTTTAGTTTGTGTGTGTGCGATTTTCTGTGTTTGTATACAGGTAGAAGCCTTGCGACGAGCTGATCAACCGCCCAAGGAGTCCTACCGAATGTGTAAGATCTAGAAAAACCAAAGTGAACGGAGAATTTCTTTGAGGTAGGCCTAGTCCCACTGGGGCTGTAGTGCCAAGGGGAGAAAAAATTATAAATAATTTGAATTTTAATGTTCTGGGCCTCATGTTATCGTTGTAATAGAGACAGCACAGTTAGATATTGAAAAGTAATCCAGACTTCTGAAACCACGGGTAAGAGAAACTACTCTGCAGAAACCAGGATCTCCCCCCCCAACAGATCTTCGTACACAATGGACTGGAAAATGTCTCACTTCTTCCAACATTTCCAGTCCTGGATAAATCAATGTCCACGTAATCCCATTTGCAGGAAATTGTTTGTTCACTAATGTGAGTGAGCCTATATCGACCTCACATCCCAGATAGATTGCCAGAGACTGCGAGGTTGAAACAGAGAGAAATATTTGCACAGGTAGCAACATTCGAGATTAGGGCTGGTCCTTTGTTTTAATCAGTAGCACTTTGTCATCTCCGTGGCAGGATGGCTGTGACTAATGAAAAATACTGAACTGTGAACATAATTGATCGTGGCCTATTTCAAGTAAACAATATCGCTGGGACGGTTTGAAGGATTGATCGAAACTACGAAACACTCACTTAGGTACAGCCGCCCTCCAAACCGAGACCCCTAGAACAGGATGAATGCAGTTCATTCATTCATTCCTTTCGATCTCGGTCAGGCAAGAACCCGCTTTGCAACCTCACCCTGTCTCAATATTGATCTTCCTGAGTGTCACCTTCCTTTACGACTATACATATATAACGCATACTCCAGCCCCTTAGCAGAAGACAGGATCTCGAGGAAAGTGAAGGGCCTGGTATTCTTCGGAACAGAACAGAAGAGAGGAGGCTATTATCAGCAGAGTAAGGTTAGAGAGCAGTACCGTATGGCTGCCGCACTACGACATGAAGTGCAAGCGTGTGTGAAATAGAAGCAGAGTTAGATCAACCAATCCTGAGCCACCAGGATGATACGCTGGTTAGCATACAAGGGCTCAGAAGATTCCAGCTTCGATCTTAAGGATTTCCACTGACCTTTGAATTCAAAACACATAGAACTACAAGCATAAAGGAAAAATAGACAAGCGAGTGTGTCAGCAGAGGTAACTCTCGAAATAGTATCATATATTTAAAGCACGCAGCAGGAAATGGACAGTACCCACCATGATATTTGTCGTAGTAAAGCGAATTACCGTTGTCGCAGATTTCTAGAGGAAGTTCTGCTGGCTGCATTTTGGTGCGAGATGTGGGGATCTCACAGTGAAGACTAAGAGCAGTTCTATTTTCCGTGACTTAATGTTATCGTTTCTGCTGCTTCGTGCTGTCTTCTTGCTTTCCTTAATCCTCGACATAAAAATATGGAGGCGATGCATTCCTCAATTACATCGTCTGATTTCCACAGGACTGCAGGGCGCTGTACCTCTTCACAACATTATGCCTATAATTTAATTATTTTGCTCCTGTGTATAGGTCCTCATTACTTGTCCTTTCTCCAGGAGCCCCTTATCGAATTCACACCCCATTTCAGACTAATGCGTTTTGTTTTTGTCTTTCTGCCTTACTGCCGCAATCCCGTGCGTAAGGTCACAGGGCATTTCCGAAACAATAGCAACGTAATCATATTTCAACTTGCGGGTTATGTTATATTCAACTAGAAAGTTCATGTTATAGTTTCCTTGCTTATGACACCGTTTAGTCTGTTAGGTGGTTATAAACGTTTCACACTCGGGGCAGAAATGGAGTAGACGTGGAAGATGTTAAACGGTAGTGAAAAAGGAAGGATTCTAAAATATACGATCGTGAAATATCTGAATGTGGTACCCGACTGGGGATAATCACAAAAGGGATTATCCAGGGCGTGACGCCGTGTATTCTGGTAGACATGTAGCGGCGTCAGTCTTCAGGGTAGACAAGTAAGTCGAACATGGGAAAGTGGTACACACATATTCATTCATTTCATCAGTAATCGGTCAGACGACAGGTCCACAGTCTCTTCCAAAACAGTTCCTCCACTTAATGCAATCTAGAGCTTTCTCCTTCAAATAAAAATATCTTGTTCTGTCCACAAGGTTATCCAGCATCTTCTTACGTCTTTTTCCTCATCTTCTGGTCGCATACATGGTATCTCTGTTTTTGGAAAGACACTATTCAGGAAAAGTGATAATGTGGTAGTTTTTCCATTTGCTTTCCACATCGCAGTACAACAACCGTTCAAACCACTCTGGTCACGCCTGTTGCTATACGAACTTGAACCATCTCGAGCATCATTTGCTCTGTGCTTCAAGTCGCTGCTGATGACGCTGCTTCCGGCATCAGTTTTTGGTTTTTGGAGTCTCTCTTCGTCTGATGCCTACCCTTGGACCTGTCAAGCAAGGGAGGCCCTGCCAGTAGTTACGCTACCGCTGGTGTAGCTCTCAGGGTCCTTGGCATACTCAAACCCTCTATATATATATAAAGGAAATGAGAACCGAGATGAAACCGGGGTTCCGAAGGAACCAATAGGTGTAGAGAGAAGAGAATAAAGAGCATTGGCCGGAACGACAGTTCTCCAAGGGAAGAGTGAATGTGAGAAACAGTAATTCTGACTGAACAGTAGAGGGTAGATGGAGAAATGGCAGAGTAAAGAAGTAGTGAGCCTTCTAAAGGTTGCTGTCTTCTAGTCCCTTTGTGCAATCAATTAAAGGAGCAGAGTAGAAAATATTCATTTAGTACTGGTACAGAAGATATATACAAAGTCATTAAGAATTCGTATTACGAGAAGAGATGAACCACTTACAAGCGCTGATTCAGGAAAAGTGAAGAAGGGGAAGAGGGACAAAGGAAAATAAGTAAAGGAAAGTAACATAAGCCAGGAGAGAGTAACTTTCATAGGCACTGATGGAGGGACTTCAGGTCTCACTGCGGAAGCAGTTGTGGCACTTATTACTGAGTATTTTCAAAGCACTACCTAGAAACATTGCCGCTTTACTGACCATTCACTTAACTACTCGGTATTCACTATCATTCCTCCACCTCTTCCATTGTTGTATGGCCTCTGTGTCTGAACAGCGTCATTAAGTATTTTATAAATGATCGATTTAAGTTTCACTGTAACTGCGTCCCCTTTCAGCAAATTGCAGGAAGAAAAGACTGCTTCGAGATGTGAAGGGAACAGGGAGTGCATTAAATCAGAAATCCTAAATATACAATTAATAAACAGTACACAATTAATATACAATTAACTGAGGAGCTATTTCTGGGAAATAGTGGCTCCGGTCTAGAAAAACGAAACTAACGGCCGTGGGGATTCGTTGCGCTGACAACGTGACACCCTCTATCCGCAAAACTTGACACTAACTTCAACGACAAGCGGCGGTCGCTCGGTCGGTATAGTTCGCTTGCGAACTAAAATCACAGAGTTTTTTCTTTGTGTAAATATACAGTAGAATATGGTCCAGCAGATTCGGGGTTGGCTGGGTATTGACAAGCACACGCCACAAAGAGGAGTAACATTTTATCCATTCTACCTATTACGGTGACAAATCATTAAAGAAAATATCTAATATTGCAACAGTTTTTGCCTATGAAGTGTTTAAGCTCTAGTCTTGTCTCTGCGCCTAACACTACACTACGAACATTTAAAGAGGTGTGAAGACACATTTCTAAATATCTTAAAATTTGGAACTACTAGGCTGGATGATCGACTTATGGGTCTTGTGGTTTTAACCAGCGAAAATTCCCCCGAAATTCACAGGACTCTAAGATCATTTGGTTATTCTTTAACATAAAGATAACATATTGACATCTTGTTATTTGAATTTATATTTTATTAAATAGAATGATTTGTTCTTAGATAGTTTACATACGATTAATCAACTGCGTGGGAGGAAATAGAGTTCGGGAGTGGGGGGGGTCGAAATATCTCGCAGTAGCGCGAAATTTCCGTAGAAGGCACACAGTTGTCTTTGTACAAGAAGATCCGCAGACTAAACCAAGTGCTCAAACGGCCAATTTCTCACATTGGTTCTCGAGTGTGTGTTGTCGCTGTATTCAAGAAGGGACTAGCTCTGTAAGTTGGGCCCAACTGAGCAGGTTTTACCAGAAGAAGCAGATAGACTCCAGGCGCCGAAACGTTGTGTTTTGAAAGATAAACGACGGTGTTTTTAGATCAAGACAGGATGATGGATAATATCCAGAAACACAGTGTTTCCATCAGGAAACTATTTTATATTTTACATCCGTCGAAATATTTGACGATAAAACCGCCATAGGAATGAAATTAAACGTTCTGTTTATCACAAATCCAAGAAAACAGGTTTGTTAACAAATATTAAGAATCTTCTTGCAATCAATTTTTTCTAGTATAGTAATTATATTCTTGAAAACAATGTTATAGAAAAGTAAAAGTCATGAAGCTAAGCTTAACCTTTCTCAACTTTAGCTGCACTGCCCATGAGATAATTATTTGGGTAATACATTAATCTGTGAATTATCGATAGCACTTTCATTAAGATTTAATACAAGTAAGAATTTTGAATATTCGAAGAATTTGATAGCGGATTCTAATCCCGCTCAGTGCATGGAATTCCTTGTTATTTCAGACGTTCTCAGGGAAGAAGCTAAACCTTTTATTGTTAAATTGTTGTCCCACGGCCTGGCTATCCACATGTGACAACTGAAGGCATGTAAATATTTTTTTAAATAAATTTCAAGTTAGAGAGTTGTACTAAAATTTGTCGACGCAATTCAACCTGGTTGAAACCGGATATTAATAACTAATATTTTACGTGACGATATACTTGAGTCTCTGCGCTTGGCTCGAGCATTACTGACTAAATATTTGCCGGAGGGAGAAACGCTTCGAAAAGAAGCAGTAGAGACGGAAGAAACGTTCAATATGCAACATAATTTCTCTGTTACACTTATAATGAACAGTCTATGTTCTCTGGCCCATAAATACAGAGCCGATGAAGTGATTTTATCTAACATTACATCGGAGATGATTGAAAAAATTTATTGGATCATGTCAAGTTTCATACACACGGAACAGAAATTATTTGTATGAACGACAAAATTCGGGTTCGTAAGAGAAGGCTTCGTGCTAGTCCATCCTTACCCTTGTCCCGTCGTCCGTTCCGCCTCTGTCGCACTCTTCATAAGAGAACACAGAATGTAAGCTTTCATGATTTGAAAACCTGGAAGAAATAACAGAGCAAAGGCGCCAGAATTTTTATGATATGGCTACGTTTCATAACTTGTTTATCTTATTTACATCATAAGATTTAAGGTTCTCATGGCGCCGATTATGAAGATTGCTGTCTTCTAGGATGCGATGAACTGCAGTTTGCTGGCTGATGTTTGTCTTGTTTTGTGAGAACTCTTGTAGGTACAGATCTATCAATCGGCTCATTCCCAGTCCAAGAAGTCCCACTAAGTATCTTATACAGTATTCAGAAGTTTGGAACCCTTTCCCAACCGCAATGCGACTAGTAGCCTATCTGTACCAGATGAAGAATATTTATCTGTAGATCGGTTGTTATTAAGGTGTGAAAATGATAGAAACTTCATTCAGTGCACTAGTGTTCAAGTCGACATTTATCTTCACTCCAGGTCGTAATGACTGCGGCTGGGAGAATGTCGTTAAAAATCATGTAGATCGGAAAGCTATTAAATTGCTGTCAATTTTCTCACTGACTCAGCTATGTTATATAGTTATAGAACAAAAAGATAAACTTGTCCCTATGCTTAACTAATTAAGCTCTACGTCATGAATTCATATAGGGGAGTGGATGTACAGACTCACGCTTACGTGACCTCGGCACTACTTGGAGGTGAGTGATCAGCTCACCCCCGAAGAAAGAACTTCCTTTGCCTATGAGATGGGTAGTTGAGTGGGCCCCAGAGCCGGTATGGACGACATGTAGAAATGTAAGAACTTTCCCCCATCGGGACTCGAACTCCGAACCCTTGGTCATCCAGCCCGTAGCCAGTCGCTATACAGATGGCATTATCCTGGCTCAACGTTGCATAAGTATATTAGAACAAATATAAATTATTAATTAATAATCTCGAAACAATATCCAAAGATTTGCTTGGTGCTACAAAGTTCTTAAAGGAGCCGGTAGAAGTGGAGCTGTATAGTGATGGACTACAATCTGGACGTTCGGGGTTTGATTCCCGCCAGGGAACGTCTAGACCGGCCGTGGTGCCCACCCAGTCTCCTATATAGTAGGTACAGGGTTCTCTTTCCCTGGCGATAAGGCGACCAGAGCGTGAAGCTGACAACTCACCTCCATTTAGTTCCGAGGCCAAGAATTGTGGAGCTACGGCTTCACTCCCCCACACTCCTTCATGGAATAAGGTTCAATGAATGAAGTACAGGGACAAATTTACCTTTCATGAAGTTTTTAAAATGCGTTTAGATCGAATATGGAGTGGATCCAACTCGATTGACTCTGTCTTGAGTAAAGGGGAAGTGTGAATTGCAGGCAGGCCAGTTCCTTGCTTCTCGGCCCTCTCTAATTTTCTTTCTCCCCTTACTCTTCGGCACTCAGGATTTAGGTGGTGTTTTCCTCCAAAACGTTTCACTCTGGTCTCTTACTTGGGTTATTCTTCGACCCTAAAGATGGAAGCGATATATTTCTCCGAAACGTCAGTTGACTTTCAACAGACTACACGGCGTTATATTCTAGAAGATAGAATTCTTCATAACGACCGCTGTGTAAACCTCAAATTTTACATCCATAAATATATTCTAGATATCAACTTTCTGGGATATAACGCAGTGCGGTCCGTTGATATTTCGACGGTCTATATGGCCATGTATTCCAGAAGATAGAACTCTTCGAAATTACCTGCACGAGAACCTCAAATCCCACAAATTCATGCTAGACTACACGGCCTTTCATTCAAGAATACAGTATTTCACGCCCCAAAATTGTATTCCAGCGAAAACTCAAAATTTTTATTTTACTGATAATTTCTCTGCAACTACAAATGTTGTGTTCGTGGAAAGTACAAGCTGAGAAAACAACGTGTTATTAACGTTTGATTATATCCTCGTTTATACTGACTTGCGCCGAAATCTGCTCTTTAAGAATCACTCACGGTTCGCCTAGAATATATGCTCGCTCTACAGTAGTGTTGGAGAAGTTGCCGCATAGGTACGGCGAATACGCGTACGTTACACAAGCTGTCTACTGTTCTTTTGTCACGTTCTGTTCAACCAATCCCACGGAGCTCATACTCGCTCAGTTAATCAAGAATTCCCTTACATTCATGCAACAGGAAGATTCATTACTGTGTTCATAAGATCCAGCCAGCGGCTCTTGTACTGAGCGAAATTAACAGAGTCGGCACTCCCCCACCATAACACACTTTGAACTCCTAGGCATACTTTTTAACTCTTCAGAATCTAACTTTCCAAGTTGTCCTTTTTTCATAAATTGAATCCAATATTTGCCCAAGTTTCAACTTGAATGTAAGGCCGTTTGTAACAAGAGAATCATTACCCCTTGATAGACTGACAGTATACCACCTTTATTCTTTAAACCTCAACCATTCCAAAAATATTATTATTTCCAAATTGTCAGATTTTCGATTTTAGTTATGTGGAGTATTTTTATGTCCCAAGTGCATATTGATTTGTTGTTACTTTGCCAAGAATGTTGGGATTTCCTTAATATTTAATAGTCTCACTTTCTGATAAGTAACGTCGTGTAGTCCGTTGAAAATTAACAGAACTTACGGACGAACATATTGCCTTCATTTTCAGGTTCGAATTATAGGCTAAGAATAAAAGCAGTTGCATCATGCTGGTTTCTCGCTTGGCTTATTATTCGACCCTGATGAAACGTCGGTAGACTTATAACGGACGGTCTTGTATACCAGACAATAGAAATATTCATAACCACTCTATGAGAACCTAAACTCCTTTACGCATTTTTTCTTTTCTTTTTCCTTTTATTACCGTCTCTAAAAACATCTGTGGACATAGATCATAAGCAAAAACTCTTAACTGTGTTCGAAGAAGCGTTATGCAAATTGAAACGTCTTCCTTCGATATGCGGATAATTATGCAGGTATACATAGAATAATATTTTTATATTAACTGTATTACTTTTACGTCTATAAATAAGGCCGAAAAAATATTTTCTCTCTTCAAACGGAGGAAGAGATATGTCCTACGAGAAGAGAGTTAAATCGAATCGAATAAGGGACACGGTGTTAATGGTGAGACACTTCTACAAGTGAACTAGTAGTTACTGCACATTAGGTATGCCTTCAGTGAATCTATTCACAGCTCGCCGGGCATGCAGAGAGCAAACACACTCCATATCTGTCCTACATTGAGTAACAAAATCACTAATTGGATTGTGGCGTATGTGTACTACGACATACTATATGAAATATCCTCAGTAACATGCTTGTTTTTCATTATAGCTGACTCCGTGGAGCAGAATAGTTTATAAAAGACAAGGCAGAGTTGCGATGATGAAACAATTCTCGGCAACAGAAAGGTCATTATATCGTGAAATGTAAATCCATTGCTAGGCAACGTCCGCAACACACACGGCCAACGATACTGGAGCAGAGTTGTCTCTGTGTCCGTGCAGCTTGCGCATGTTCGATGGCGGCACATAAGAATACTGGAGCAGTGTTTTCTTTGTGTCCTCACAGCTTGTGTATACGTGGTGACGTCACACAACATAGGGTAGCAATCACGTGACATGTTTATTGTGACGCGTGTTCGCGCCGCGTCTGTACAAGAAAACCAATTGAAAGGAACAGTTCTGTCAAGACAATGGGAATTCAGTTCAGTTGTCGGTAGGAGATAGCTACGGGAAGTTAATAGTTGAAGCAGAATTAGAAGTCGGCCTGTGAAGAATTAACGTGTGAATTGAAGAGTTTACGTGTGCTGCAGTACAGTGGTATTGGGAATGAGTAATTTAATGAGCCTTTTATAGTTCCTGTGTTATATATCCGTTGCCAGGAAACGGATTGTGAATATCAGTGGAAACAGACTGTGAATATTATTGTGCAGTGATTTGGATTGTGTAAATCAGTAAAAAGTAAAAAAAAAAAGTAAAGCAATCACTGTACTAGGCCGTGAAGGCCCATAGGGTTGTGAGACGTTGAAGGTCCCATATTATCTAGACAATCGGCGGTAAGGTTGTCAGCCTTACGCGACGGCGGCGCTTTACTCCCCAAGAAAATTATTTAATTAAATCCTGGTACTCATTTCTGTTAGAGGCTGAGTCGACCCCAGGGTCATAGTGCGGCTGGAAGGATTAGGTCAATTGAAAAATGTCCAATGACCTCATTGGGACTTGAACCCGCGACCTTCCGGCTTGTAGCAGAACAGTGTTATATTTATTTGCAGTTATGGCCTGTGAGTTGTCCATAAATCCCATTACCAATCCGAACCCTGTCTATAATCACCAATACACGTGCCTATCATCATCACCTTGGATTATGCTTTGCTTGGTCCGTTCCGTCCTCTTGAAGAGTATGTTGCCCCTTGATCTTAACTGTGGGCGCCCTACAATTCGTCGTCTTGCTGGCTTGCATGTTAACATTTTCTTTGTACACATCATTCGTCTAATCTTCCATTCGTTGGTTGCGGTATTTCCACTGTGCTCGAGATTCGAGAATTACGTAATTGTTTAGAATAAAAATACAGAGTTCTTCCATAATTTAGGACTACTTTTTTGGTATTCCCTTATGTAGCCTGCTACAATCCTCATAAATGTAATTTCTGCAGTGTCAGGGCCCATCTGTGAGTATATCCACCACCACAGCTGTATAAAAATTGTATCTGTTTATCTTTTATTGTTATCTTATTCAGCGTCTTTGATGTGCTGCATATTTCATTAATCTATCCATATTTATATCAGGATTTCTATTTTGTTACTGCAACCGGAAGTACGTTGTCTTGTTCAAGAGAGCTTGCCGCCGATTCCCAAGGTTTCAGAATACTTTCTAACAATATCTTCTATTAACGTCCGTCTCATTATTATTCTACCTCTAAGATGAAATCTGAAAGTGATCTCTTCCCTTCAGGTTTCTTCATTAAAATCCTGCAATCACTTTTTATCTCCAATCCATATTATGACCATCGCCTGTTTCACGCACTTCGCTTTTACCGCCCTAATACTTGGCCAAGATCCCAAACCATGAAGCTCCTTATTATGCAGTTTTCAGCCTTCTGCTACTTCACCTTTGGGGCCCAATTTTTTTTTTCTCAGCACCCTGTTCCAAAATGTCCTCAATTAAATTAGTCCCTTAACGTGAAAGACTAAATTTTGCATCCATGTAATACGGCAGGTATATTTATAGTTCTGCAAGTTTTTATTTATATTATTTTACAAAGTAAACAGGAAGACAGAATATTTTAAATGTAAATGTAGCAGAAATTTATCCTCGAAATTAATCAGCTTTAATTTCTTCTTCAATTAAATTTAGAGCTTGACTCTTACATTGGTAAGATGTCGAAGGAATATTTAACTTTCTCTATTTTATAATTTTTGTCTTCTAAAATGCATATCAATCACTCATTTTATTAGTTTTATTGCTTCAGCGGGATCCAGAGGTCTAGGTTTAATGTGACGTAGTTGCTTGCGAAGGATCTTGGGTTTGCAACTAACCTGATAAGCGGCCTCCGTAGTCTAAGGGTAACGTTCCCACCTCGTGACTCAAGGTACGCAGGTTCAAACCCGGGGGAGGTCGTGGAATTTCAAGGGCGGAAAATTTCAGGGAACAAGTCCTCCGGGAGGGACTTTAAGCCGTGGGTCCCGTGTCGTGGCTTTACGGCACGTAAAAGAATCTCATGTCCCAAGGGGACCTCTGAGCCAAATTCAGGATATTTCCCGCCCAACAGTAGTCTCTAACGCCTCTGGTAGATGGGGGAAGCATCGAGATATCGCTGAGCCAATAGAGGCCGAACTCGCTGGTTGAGTCGGGACTGATTGCACGCACCAGTACCGGTAGGGTATAGAGACTGGTAGAATATCACAGGGGGACGCACAATGGACCAATATCTGGTCTAAGTGCATGGGGAAACTCACCCTCTCCAATAACAACAACAACTAACCTGATGCAATTCGGATCTTTTCCTTGCCTCTTATCTACTGCAAAATACAAAGAGATCAATTTGGATAAAATATTATTTATATTAGTAATAATGAAATCAATAAGTGATCAATGTTTTGAAGGAAAAATACGTGTTACAGTATTCTATACTTTAAATGTATGTTGCTTTTACAATAAATATCATGTGTCGTGTTATTTTTACCAATATTTTTGCTTAAAGCGAGGCACGACCACAACAGAAGGTAGTAGATCACTGGCAGTTTTGACACTAAAAAGTCGATCACAACCTGTTTGAAGTTGGACATGCCTGGTCTATAGGGTTCTAAATATCAAGGGATTTTTTGAACAGCTGTATAGCTATAAAACATCCAAATATTCAGTTATCAGGTCTCTGTTAATTGTAATATGAGTTACTTATTTATGGCATATATAATAGTTTAAAAGGAATATCTTTTTCAGACTAAAATACGAAACAGAATTCTGTATTTTAAAGAAATCATCTCGCTTCTTTTGGTTAACGCTCTCTGTCACTAAGCAATTTTCCGCTTTGAGCCAATAATTAAATGAGCTTTTTTCTGTCCCTTACTGTCAATATGAATGATATGCTGTCATTAATATCTGGAATCTGATTACATTTAACTGCACAAATTGCCGTTGACGTGGCTCTAGCCACCGCCAATAAAACACTTACTGCTTCAGTCAGTTAACAGTTTCAACGTACATCATAGATTTCAGCAGATTTTGTGTAGATGGAAGAACTAGTTCTGTCAGCTATTGCATGTCCATGGGTAAAATGACGTTAGGTTCACTGACACACACAGCTAGCCATTTGTACCTGACGCTGCTTCTTCTGGGGTTGATACAGCTGTTGAAGTTTTACGGTGTTTAAATTACAAAGTTACTGATTAAATTGTGAGAGAACCGATCCAAACCAGAGGTTAGATATCACAATATGAGATCTATAATCTTATTAATTTTATTCTTAATATTGAAAATCTTCCTCTCCAAGTATAATTAAGATGATGAAGTCAAGGAGGATGAGATGGGCAGGGTATGTAGCACGAATGCAGGAGAAGATAGATGCATATAGGATATTGGTGGGAAAGCAAGAAGGAAAGAGACCATTGGGAAGACAGATGTTGGTGGGTGGACAATATTAAAATGGTTCTTCGAGAAATAGAGTGGGATGGTATGGATTGGCTTTAACTGGATCAGGATAGGGAGCAGTTTAGGGCTCTTGTGAATATGGTAATGAACCTTCAGGTTCCATAAAATTCTGGGATATTTTTAGTAGTTGCACAATTGGCGGCTTCTCAGGAACGGCTGAGCTCCATGAGTGAGTGATATAAGAATTGCCACAACCGTGGAAGGTGAACCCTATATGAGAAAGTATGTGCACTGTCTTGGCACCGAAGGCCGGAAAAAGCCAGCGGCAAATTACTGCTCTGCTCAGAATAGTCACAGAAAGATCAACTCTTCTTCTTGTCGAGCAGGAGGCCCTATTTCAAAACACAAAATTGTATTGGAAGGAATGAAAATAAGATCACGTATCCCGAAGGGGCCAAAAACCAGGAATGACTGTCCTGGCCATGGCCAGTAGCAAATTACTGCTCTGCTCTTTGCACCGACTTTAATTTGAGAAGGAAAATGCAATCTGGTTTTCGTGAGTGCAAACAGGTGCAGCAGTTCCCCTAAGCGCAACATCTCGTTAGACCAAACCCAAGTGTTCTTTAGAGATGTATTCTCCGACGATATGCCTGAAGGCTTTGTCGAAGAAAAACTCTGAAAATGAATGCAGTCCAAATGAACACAGCGTAGTCAACAAGACAAGATGTTGAAATATTTTTACAAGCTCCTTTCTATAGGGTGCGACATAAATTATAGTACATCCTTTAATACTGGGGAATTACTTCATTTCACAGGGGTAAGCGGAAGCGTAGTTGGTTGAGGAACTTTACTACAAGCCGGAAGGTCGCGGGTTCTAGTCACGATGAGGTGGGCTTTTTTTTTCAATTTACCTAATCCTTCCAGCCGCACTATGGCCCTTTGGTCGACTCAACCTCTAACAGAAATTAGTACCAGGAATGTTCCTGGGAGGGGGAGGGTAAAGGGAGGCCGACGCGTAAGGCTGACAACCTTACCGCCATCTGTGAGCCGATTGTCTAGATAATGTGGGAGCCTCAACCTCTCAAATCCCTATGGTCCTCCACGGCCTGTTACAGGGATAGACTTCATTTCACAACAGAACTTTCTTTTAATGAAGAGGCTCCAAAGCTACCAAACACAGAGAGCTTGACGTTATATTTTGTTAACCAAGCTCGGTATAACAAACACTTAGAAGTGTCATTCTATTGTGTAAAACAGTAGTAACATGTACTGCATATCTAACCAAGGAGCAGCTGTGTTTTGCAATTGACATTACTCGTATTTCGTTACAGCGTACTCTATAAGTCCCTCCCATCAGTCTGTGTGTCTGTTTGTGAATCCCCTTTCGGTCGTTAGGCAACATATCGATAAAAAAGTTGTTGCGCCAATGAATACACATGCAACAACAGAATAATTGTTAGATGCGTCGTCTTCTATGCTATCCGCGTAGTATGAAAAGAAAGTGGGCGGTTACTTCTTCCCATGACTTCTCGTAAAGCCTATGACTCGAAGGTTCGTTGTCGTGCTTACAAAAGCTTGCCGTTGAATTCTACCCTGAGCCAGTTCCATGCTGTCCGCACGCATCGCCTTCTGCCTGCAGATTACGTTGCGATGCTGTCCTCGAAGTATCCTGTTTCTTATAAGCTGTTAATTCTTCTGAGATTTCCCGACCACAATTTTGAATGAATTTGTCATTTTCCTCGTACATGATACATGTCGTACTAATCTGACGGTTGGATTGTTATCTTTCATTAGACAGTTTCTAAACAAGAATATTTGCAGAAAGTGAGAAAAGTTTGCAAATTCTGAACATGTTACACTTTCCAAAGGTACAAGTAATTTTAAAGTTTGGGGTTCTGTATTATGATTACTGTCTCCTGGGACGTGGTCCGGAGTGTTGTAACAGGAAGTATACTTCAACAAAGATACTCTGGAGAACGCGTTTCTCCGAAACTTATGTACACGTCTAGCAACCTACACGGCCCAATGTCACAAAATACCGCAGTGCAAATAATAATATAAAGTAAAGGTGGCTTTGGTCCGATCTGTAATTTATCAGCCTATATATACATTATCTTCATTTTGCACTACAGCCCAAATTTTGGCCTTAGCCTACCTCCATGAAACTCTCCGTTTCACTTTGGTTTACTTGATCTTAGACATTCGGTAGGACTCCTTTGGCGGGTGATCAGCTCATCGCAAGGTCTCTCTGTACGAAAACACAGAAAAACGCACACACATGCACACAAACAAACAAACAAACAAACAAACAAACAAGCACTAAACATCCATGCCCGAAGTGGGATTGGCGCCCAATCACCCGTCTCTAGTTCATGCAAAATATATGAGTTAAATAATTTGCCCTAATTACACCGTCATGCGACATGGCGGATGCATGAGCAACTTGGTCGCTACAGTAGTAGGCGTTAATGTATTGGTACTGTATCTTCCAAACATAGCAAAGTGGATAGATTCGATTCTACGGCTCGTCTTACAGGGTTTTAGGGGCTTCGAATTCCTTTATACGATTGTAGAGAACAGAATGAAATGCTGTAGAACCACTGTGAGTATTATTGGCAGTGTTTGAGGGGTATTTTGTAACATTATGAGGTACCAACTTATCTGGAGATACTGAAGGAACCCACGGAAATTCAGTTAATTATAGTCAGCTCCCGATAGAATCATGAACTAGGAACCCCTAGTTATCGCTGCGTCACCCGAGAGCTTGAGAATCTTTTGCATGTGCTTTATAAAGACACTGTGAAAATGGTGGACATAACTGACGGTATGGCGTCCAGGTCATCTTCATGTAATTCCGTCCATTAATTCATAAGTTATCAGCCGCGACGTATACAAAGACATGACGTCCGCTCTAACAAGGCAAGTGAGCCCACAAAAATGTTAAAACTGTTAAATCTTCAAGAGATTAGACAGAGAATGAACGCACGCAGCACAGAGACTTGTTCTGGCACTGTTACGTATTCTGAGAAGGTAGTTTAGACACTATGACGTCATTGATAGCTTCCCCGCCGGTTACAGGGAAGTTTGAGCTTCGTATTACAACAAAAGCTGAGTCATCATTTGAAGAAGAGTCGGGTAGACATAAATGCTGTTTCTTGTGACACTAAGTTTCTGTTCCAGCCCATGTCTTGGATACTTCTAAAGATCAGCCCAGAGAATTGAGGGGAAACTTCTTCAAATATCTGCATGGTTGAAGAATTCTATCTTCTGTGATAAAAAGCCATGTAGTCCGGTGAAAGAATAAACCAAGAAAGAGATCAGCGTGAGGAAAGTACAGCTGCTTAACACTGATTGCCTCTTACACTCATTCTTCGACCCTGAATATCGATGTGACATGTACCTCCGTAGCTTCATTTAACTTTCAACGGAATACATCCGGAAACGGAATATAACCCAATATACCACGAATTACACACTATCTACACAGAACAACATAACAACACCCCACCACCTACCCCCACAACATCATAACTCAATCAAAACGAAGACAGCACACACACAAATACCCAGCAGGCCCAGCAGTATAACACATGCAGTCACAGGAGCAAGACACAACAAAAGCACAGTGAGTATTAAACATTATAATACCACAAGTAACAAATAAAATTCAGAACGCAGTATTAATGAATAACAATTTCACGTTACAAATACACACACGAAAGTAGGAAGAATACTCCGATAGAAGAAGATAGGTGTGACTCGTGTATTGAGATACGACATAAGGATGACAAATCCTGAACAGTTTTAATATTTTTAATATTTAATATTCATCAATATATATGACGAATATATATTTTAATATAAAGACAACAGGGCATGCAATGAACTAGTCTGACGTACATCGAAAAGCACCTGAAGATGGCACTTTTGTGCTGAAACATGTAGTGCAAGAGAGAAGAGTAAGGTGAATAAATGTATGCACTGTAAGACGGTTAGAATAAATCATGGAATACACGTCGGTATATCTCAGAAGAGAGAACGCTTCATAACTACAAAAGCGAGAAGCTCAGAACTTACATCTGCATAGTTCTCAACCCGTATATTATCCATGAATCTCATGTCAAGGGAATCCAGTTTTAAGTCATGAAATCTCGTAGAAGAAAATTAAATAATAAATAAAAACAAATTCTTCATATTTATATTTTCGAGTTCAACAGCCATTGCTCTATTTCAGTATCGCAAAATAATTTTCAGACGGGTGTATAATATTTCTTCTAAACACAATGGTGGAATTGTTTTTTGTTTTAACTTCTTGGTACTTACTATGTCCTCAGAATCAATTACGCAAAAAATAAATTATGTGGATATCAAGGAATATTTTGTTGCACCGTGAAGAGAATGTGTCAACGGAAGTCGCCAAATTGCAAGATCAGTTTTCATAACCAGTTCACCATTCCTTCTGTAGGGCCCTGACTTTTGGTACAGTTACTGCACTTACATAACGCGGAGGATGTTATTAGGGACTGTGTTAACTGAGGTGTTTTTATTTAATATCACACCTGAAAAATATTAAATGAAACTTAAGAGCTTGAGCTCCATTTGCTATAAACGTAGAAATTTATATTCTATTTCAAACTTAATAGATCAACAATATGATTTAGCTCATCGTTGCTAAAAATGAAAGAAAATGTCACTTTTACGTTTTGGAATACCTTTCTATTCGTTGTTTTATATGTATTATCACTTACAGACCTAATCCTTTAGATTGCATTAGCTTAAAGCTGCCTCTGAGAAGGATCAAAAGATTTATGTTATTTTGAAAATGAATTTTAGATTTATTAATCATGATACTCGTATTTATCTCGTTCTTCTCATTATTGAATACGCATTCAAATTAAAATCACCGAATTCTCCTTAATCATTAGTATGGTCTGTTCTACTGCTTTAATTGAAATACGTTTATGTTCATTATGTTCTAATAGTAATTTTCATAGAAGACGCTAATATTTACATTTTCCTCGTTTTAATCTACGTACCACATGCATTTCCAAGAAATTTGATTTCTTTTTTAAATGAAATTAAAGGTGTATTAATTCTGATGTTCGTCGGCTTCGGTTTGTTTACAAAAACGTGGGGTAGCCTACAACTGCTTCCAGGTCCTCGAAGTGTTCAATTCCCACCAATCGACTATATTATCAATTTGTTTTTCATATAACCCAAACTTCCATGATTCTATTGATAGGATAATTGAGACTACATATGTTAATATGATTTTAATTTGGCAAAGGATTAGGATGGTAGCAATCCTGGCCTATTTGAGGAAAGTATGAAATACATTTCTTTGAATTTAAGACACAAATATATTAATAGGAAACGACTAACTCTTAGGTCATTTAATGATCCTGCCACAGTTGAGAATGTCAACCCTTTGGCAATCAGTTTTTTCGCTATGATATCACTCAATAAGCTCATTTTCTAAACTACGGGAAGTGTTCGCGGATGAAGCTATCTTCAGTTCCATGCTGGTATAGTCAAATACGTATATGGTAACGTATATGACCATTGCCAGACAATGGTTCGGTAAAAACATTCCCGAGGTTTCTTTTTATTGCTAGTGGGGTGGGACTAAGTCCTTTGTACTGCGGCCACTTCTGGCCTATTGTACCAGCCCCAGATGATAGGTGAGGGTGATTGTGGAGCAATTGGTGGAATGAAGATTGGCAGGGGAAACCGAAGTACTCGGAGAAAACCTGCCCCAGCTTCACTTTGTCCACCACAAATCCCACTTGGCCAGACATGGGATCGAACCCGGGCCGCCGTGATGGGAAGCCACCGACTAACCGCTTGAGCTATGGCGCGGCCCTTCCTGAGGCTACGCAGTCAACAGCGGAAGGACCTCCGTTGCCGGGTAGCAAGTGGCTAGTCACATTTCGTAGCAACGGATGAACTGATAATAACTGAGGAACTGTTTGAGATTGTGACCTACAGTCGCTTAACCTCGAAGTCATAAGAAGGGAACATGTAATTGGCTTGAGAGTTGATTCGTAAGGCAGCTGTCATTCGAGTTCCGTTCAATTCATTCCAGGAGAGTTAATGCGATTTCAATGAGTCAGTCGTAAGAGAACTCAGAAGTTGAGTGTGGGGGTTAACCAGCGGTCAACGGAAGCTGAAGAAGTGACCGATTCGTAAATCAGAACTGAGTCAGTCACGCTGAAGAGAGACACACACATAGTTCAGTAAGGAACAGAGTGAGTCTTAGGAAGCCATGGATTGTGAGATTGGTTGTAATTGTAATAGAAGTGATAATAAACTCAATCATCATTATTGTTAGTCACGGAACCACGGACACGTGAAAAAATATTTGGAACTCAACAAATTTTCAAGGATGATCAAATTCACGTTAAACTTTCTCATGGTCAGACACGGTATCACATATCAGAAGGCCGTAATCTTGATTTAAGTTCTGTCCGACAGAACAAAAATCGTTCTTATTCATCAATGCCAAGAAACATGAAGATCGGCTTCAGGACCACAGCAACTGGAAGCGGTACCGCTTCTTGACAACGAGTGGACAGTGAGAAGGCTCAAAGAGACCCCAGCCGTTTGAATTATGCTAGTGTAAGTGTAAGTGTTGCGATGAGCTGAGTCCTACCGTGTGTAAAATTATCATGAAACTGATAAATCAGCCCTATGCTCCAAAATGGGAGCGAGAGGAGAGAGAAAAAAGTGTAAGTGCACGTTAGTGAAAATACTGAGATGCAGACTCAAGCCGGCTGAATTAGTGCGACAACAATGTGCTCAAGACACCAGATGCTCGGACACACCGGTGGGCGTAGTCTTAGTTGTTTGGTTAAAGTTGTATTAGTTTAAGTGAGAATAGAAATGCTCGTTAGTGTTGGACTAGTTGCATTGTTAGAATACAAAAAAAAAAAAATAATTCGAGAGGCCCTACTAGGCAGCAGCGCTCCACACCCTCAGTAGCAATGAACACGTTTATGTTCTCTAGAAGTAAATAAGACGATATACACAGGGCTGAACTGGTTCAACGTAAGTTCCAGTTATGGGAGTTTGTGAGTACGGCCAGGAAATTACCATTTCAATAAAAGATGGGGAATTCATAATTTTATTTTTGAACTCTCGGATTTACAACCGTGGCTCGACAACAGCAGCTTCTTTGGAAGAGAAAATTACAAGTAAAAGTAACAGATATTAGCGTAGTTACTTCTTCTAGTTTCACGAGTATATTCAATTGCTTTGCTTTGAATACATTTTCTAAATTGAATTGTTTAATTAGTAATAAAGAGTCCTGCTTTATTTAATCTTCCTGCCGTGTACCATTACGCTCATGTACCACATGTACAGGTACCTATAGCTACGTGCTTCACAATTAACATTGCATGGCTCACAACCAGGGCTGTAAAAACTCACTCGTGTGCTCTTTCGTGACAAGTAAACATCACATTGCAATTTATTCGTTAGTAACCTCTTCCGCTCTTTTATTTATTTATTTATTTATTTACATCTGCAGACCTAGAACAGAAATTTGTATTTGACGTGGGTATGGCGGGCCTCTGTTAACAAGTCACTAGCGTGTTATAACATCGGAATTTATGGAAAGAATTAGAGTAAAATACGGCAGAGCCGACGTCTCTGAATTAGACAGGAGACGTAATGGATGACCAGAAAATTTGTGTTAAATTCCTGGTGGGCACAGAGAGTTTTCTCTTCAGCCCCCTATCAAGACCGTCTCTGGCGCACGCGCAGACCTTCATGGGTACTGATTACCCTTTTCAGGACGTGAAGTGGCCAGAGTGTGAAGATGACTACTGAACTGGATATAGGGCCCAGGTTAGAAATCTGCGGAGCTATACCTCCACTGATCCTACATATTCACTACAAGGTACTTAATTACGCACAAGAACTACACTAACTTTACAATTACAATGACATGTGCAGGTGAGATTTCTCCCGAGAGCACGTGTCTGGCAAACAAAATATTATTCTCACTCGTAAACTGAGCCGACGCTTGAGGCCACGCCATAGCTCAAGCGGTTAGTCGCTGACTTCCCACCGCGGCGGCCCGGGTTCAAACCCGGAACTGGTCAAGTGGGATTTGTGGTGGACAAAGTGACGCTGGGGCAGGTTTTCTCCGAGTACTTCGGTTTCCCTTACCAATCTTCATTCCGCCAAATTATCCATCATCATAATCACCCGGGGCACGCTGCAATAGGCCAATCAATGGCAGCCGTGCCTAGTGGACCCAACTGGACTCCACCCCCAACTATGTGAAAAACAAATACTGAGCCGACGCTTCTGGACACCGACTCATAGCGTCTTTAATATGCAGCGTTCTGAAAATTTTCAACACGTTATAGTTACTGTAATTCTCTGCTGCAGTCATTTGCGTCTTTCCACTCCATGAATTTCAGCACTGAAATGAGTAGACAATGGAACGAGCCTTTGTTTAATTAACGTATAACTTAATTATGCAAGTACAATGACCGCCATTACACACGTATATTATTTATAACTGAATATTCCCCCCAAAGTAAAAAAGGTTTATTCTTTATAAAGAGCGTGAAACAACCGATTAAAACATGATGTTTGTTTTGCTGTTCAGTAGTCCGGCAGGTCTCTGCAATAATCTCTGACTGCAAGAGGAACGCTCAAAATCATGTTCAGTGATGCGCGTCATTTTAACAAAGAAATTTCGAGAGTCAGTGATAGACTGATAGACTGAAGTCAGTGATAGTTCGTCCATCCTTCTGAACCACAGAAACGATGTGGATAATGGTCAGTAATATAGACATGTCTTATATTTTGGAGGGCATTATTATTTATTTTTATTTTATTATTTCTAAGAAGGTTCTACAAATGGACCTAACTCTTTGAGTCTACACACACATTGGGTTTATTCCTTATACATTTCTGCAGGAGAGCCGGGATAGCGCAGTGGGTATAGCGACTAGCTATGGGCTGGACGACTGAGGGGTCGCAGTTCGAGACCCGGTAAGATCTATTTTCCACGTCGTTCAGACCGGCTCTGGGGATTACCCAACCTCCTATCAAATGAGTAATGGGGGTTCTTTCCCCGGGGGTAATTCAGCCGGGTCGCGAAGCTGACCACTCACTTCCAGCTAGTGCCGAGGTCAAAGAAATGTGGATCTATAAATCCATTCCCCATGCACCTTCACGAAGTGGTACTTAATTAGTTGAGCACAGGGACAACTATACCTTTACCTTATCTTAGAGTTCTGTAGAAACACTTCAAGGAAATTCGCATTCATGTAGCCGAATGACAGTGAAATAAAAGTTGTTATTCTTCAACTTGACCCCTTTGCTTTATTCCTTCCTCAAATTCCTTGAACTTTTCCTTTTCCTCCATACGTGTTAATAAAGGAAGGAAGAAAATAATACGCCGGTCACTGTAGCCGAGCGGTCTAACGTGTGTACTGTCTTCGCTCGCTTGGAATCGCTTGGGTTCGAATCCCACTCAGGGCATGGATGTTTAGTTTGTGTGTGTGCGTTTTTCTGTGTTTGTGTACAGGTAGAAGCATTTCGACGAGCTGATCACCCTCCTTAGGAGCCCTACCGAATTATAAGATCTAGAAAAACCGAAGTGAACGGAGAAGTTCATGGAGGTAGGCCTAGGCCCAATGGGGCTGTGGTGCCAAGGGGGGGGGGAAAGAGCATATAAGAAATTTGTAGAAAGTTATCGCAATTCAAATATCACACTGTTTAGAGAGACGTAATTTGTATTTGAACCTCGTCAAATATGCGCTATGTTGAAATGCAATTAAAATAATTGTTAGAGGGAAGGCAGTGAGAATCTCCATTTCATTAAACGTACAAGTTCCTGTGTACGATAGATCATTGTTTAAAAAATAATTTAATAAATTCACTTTTGACTTCAAAGACGTAAGTGTTGCATGTGGCCGATATCAGCAGATTGTTAAATATGTCGAGCTACTTTTATTGTAGACTCTAGCGTACATTCAGTATATTTGGAGATGAAATATGCTGACGGGCGTAAAAGTATAAAACCTCGGATAAGTCTAAATTGTCGGATTTAGAGACTGTACTATTGGCGGTGCAGTATCAGACAGGATTTTACGCTATGGTCCCTCTTCTTCCTGTATTCATTACGAGAATATATTTTGGGAAGTTAATGCAGTTGAACGTCGCATATTTCGACATATGTGGAAAACAGCGTACATTTTGAAAAAACGGGGATTAAAAGACTGTAATCCAGTATTTCCTAGTGTGGTATACAAAATTCCCAACAGTGTTCTTTGCAATTTATTAAGTTTACTTGGCCAAGTTAATGTACAGAACTTAAGCACAACACAAAATTTATTAGATAAAACGAGTAAAATTCTTAATGCAAGAAAGTAATAGTGAAAAATATCAAATAAAGGAACACGAATGAATCAATTTATGAGATATATGAAATAGTCCACTTATGGCATTACGTAAGTTACACTTCGAAATCGATCAATGTGGTCAAAAATCAACATAATTAACAAAATTACGGACAGCCTTTTCAGTATGGAAACTTACCCAAATTTGTTATCGGTTTATGATATATATGAACTAGATTATTTGTGGTTTTATGTAATGAATGAATGTATAACGGGTGGGCCTTCTTGGCCCTTGCACCTCGACCTACAGTGGTCTATTCATTCTATTCATTCGAAGCGCAGGATTTTGTACGTGGGGGCGTCGAAATGGTCACTATGTTCCATAAAGTATTGACCCGAGTGACGTAATCTTAAATAAGCTAAGGCCCTACATTCACACAGGATATGTGTGAGTTTCAGTTTCTTCTTGACACCTCTCACAAGTGGGACTATCACTTAGTCCCAGTTTGAAGAGATGTCCTTTAAGGTGACAGTGTCCTGTAAGTAGTCCCACGACCCATGGGTTTATGTAAAGTAGGCTTTTTAATGGATAAATATGACCCAAAATAAAAATATCCCATTTAATTTGTTTTTTAACTCGCATAGTGGGGGGGGGGCATTGTCTCCGTTCTTTAGTGCTACTAGCTCCGCTAGAGAAATTCAACTCTTCTCAGGGCGTTTTGACTGGCCACGATTTGGGTGATTAGTGCGGCGTTAGGCGTAGGAAAGTCGCACTCAACACCAGTTAACTGTTTAAAGTCTTTATTCGAACTGCACTATTCAAATGATAAGCGCACCGTAGGACCCACTAACTGATGTGTGGATTTAGAATCCTTTACCGGTTATTAAGACACACAAGTCATTAGGCACCACAGAGTGTATATACGGGGACCAGAACACGTGTACCTCCTGTGAATGTAAATTTCAGAATTCTCCGCCAAGCACGTTCTGAAAGGTAAATATTTACCTTGGTGACCCAAAATTCGGGCAAAAGACGTCCAACTTCATATTTTGATTGGCTGGACCAGGCAGGCTGGGAGGTTGCTTAATCTTTCTACTCCAATTAGAAGAAGAAATACCCACGCGTGCAGAGTTTAGGGGTGAACTTTGTCACCTGCTGCTTGGCTGTTAAACTGGAAATTGGGGTAGCATAAAACGACACTGCTCAAATTATGACTTCCCCTGTCAAACTTTAGAATTTCTAAAGAACCCGGTCTCTTGTTAAAACATCAACTGACCATCCCATAAATTGGTCACTTACACCAGGAAATTTCTTGGAATGTTCTTGGGGGGGGGGTAAAGGGCGACCGGCGCGTAGGGCTGACAATCTTACCGCCATCTGTGAGCCGATTGTCTAGAAAATGTGGGTACCTCAGCATCTCACAACCCTATGGGCCTCCACTGCCTCTTACAGTGATACCTTTACTTTTCATAGGGGGGGGGGGGGGATTCCAGCTGGATCCACTCGGCAAGTCGGCCTCCGATTGCCCTATTTTGCCTACCCCGGGTGATAATGATGATGGAGAACTTGGTGGAATTAAGATTGGCAGGAAAAACCGAAGTACTCGGAGAAAACGTGCCCCAGCGCTAATTTGTTCACCACAAATCCCACTTTCATTTCATTTAAGCCCTGATACTACGCGACAGAGGAACAAATATAGTATGATTTTTACTTCATAAGGAACATGTACAAAATGAACCGTTACTGAAATGTCAATGGAGACACGTCACAATTAAAATGGCCGCTTGTAATTCTATTTGTGCCCTAGAGAGATTTATAATCACATTTGTAGCTCGTTTTGTACAAACAATTCTGCGAATTACTAGTCAAAACTGTGTACAAAGCGTGAATGCGATTGCAAATTAAACTATTCAAATTAATTCTAGCAAATATAAACGCCTGAAACACTGATCCTTTCGGAGAGCAGTCTTCTGGGCTGTGACACGTGTAGTCTTGTAGGAGGATGGCGAGTGTTCGGGAAACATGCTGCCTCTAACTTTAGTGTTCAGTCATGAAACATCTGATTGATCAGTGCCATGAAGATCTCAGCATATTGATCTCTTGATTGTCAGTTCTGAGCCCAACTTGAATTCGCTTCCTAAGGGGCAATAAACTGACAGGGTGTCTTAACTTTCGTTCCAGGGGTAACCGCTTCGAAACTCAGCTGGGTACAGAATCTTTTGTCAGGGCTTTCTTTATCTTTCCCTCACTACTGCAATAATAGTGGAATTGTACTTTAAATTAGGCCACAGCCTCTTGCCTTAACATTTGTCTATCATTCATAAGTATTCTAAATGTATTCATTCCATGTAACAAGTTCCTTATTGAGAAACTAGTAGTCGCTCAACTTACATATATGGAACTCAAAATTTCCTTATCATATTATTAAGAACTTGCCATCGAATCCTACCCTGAGCCTGATTAATCCAATCTATACTCCTAAATTCAGTCTCTTTACGGGTCATTTCATTATTATTCTCTAACAAGCCCTCAAGGTCAAAATCGGTTCAGTCCCTTCGTGTTTTCCGACTAATAGTTTGTATGAAGAATATTCTTGGATGTGACGAAGTGTAGTATAGAAGAGCTTTGCCGACGTTTCAGAGGAACTGCCATAACTTTAGCGTCAAAAGTAAGACGAAAATAAAACATATAAGAAGCAGCTGAAATATCGCAGTGTTATGAATATTTCCCATTTTTTCCTATTCGTGCTGTATGCCCCGCTAATCTAATCTCCTTAATTTTGTAGCACGATTAATATCTGATGAATGGTTCAAATTGTGAGGTTCCTCATTACGAAATTTTATGCACCCCTTCAGTACGTCAAATTATTCTGTTCTAGTTCCAAATATACTCCCCAGTTCCCTGTCCTGAGACACCAGCGTGTATTCTTTTCTTGAGGTGATAGATCAGGCTTCGCATCCATACACAATAACCGCAGACATTCTGCTGTATATTACTTGAAGCCATATAAACTTAGTACTGGAGATATTATCGTTAATTAGTCTACAAACTAAACCGTTTCCATTCCTCCAGTGTGGTGATTCCTCTGACGGAAGTGCAATTGGCAGTTTTCCTTTCCGAAGTTCTTCCGTCTTCCGTTTCCTCCACAGAACTCGTTCATCACCAGTCTTCAACATCAAACTTTGCGGCTGCTATAACACGACCAGTACAGAGTTTAAGTATCTGAACGCCACGCCTTCATGTCTTCAGACGGGGCCGGAGACAGACTAAATACCGCTCGACGGCGTCGATTAATCCCTCCTCCCAGTTACGCAGCTCAGTTTTCTCAAAACGTCTTCTCAGTGAATATGCATGAATTCCCCAAGCATTCGAAGTAAAATATTTAAGAAAGGAATAAAAAGGAGGGTTATAAAATATACTGTCTCCAAATCGTTCAACCCCAGGAACCGCAATGTTCGCCTAGGCCGTAACACCGACTCTGACTTTAAAAACTGAACACAGTGTCGTAGAGAAATGTACTGTACTGTATTTTGTCATTTTGTATTTTAATGTACACATTTCATTTAAGTCGGCCTTTAAATTCTTGTTCCACAGAAATTTTTCTGGTAAGAAAATTGCAGAAGACCGTCATATAATATTCGATTCAATTTGATCTTCCGATCAAAGAACAATTTTTGGCGAAGAGCTAGATCTTATGTACATTTATCAGTAGTCTGTGAATATTCCAGTCATCTTATTTGTTATTTAATGTAAACAGTTCAATTTCGTGACTTGAATTCAAACATTATTTCATTCTATATGCTTTTTATAAACACGGATTTTAGAAGTTAGTGTAGAGGAACTGCAAGCGAGGAATATGGATCCAGACGCGTAACTTCCGAACTGCGCTGTGTGGTTCTAGAATGCTCCGCCAGGGGGACTGGACTGAAATTCAGCGGACATGACTGGCGCTAGTATCGATTTCTCGTGTACATAAGGAGAGGAGTTTTGTGCCGAGGTAGGCGCTGCAGCAAAGGCGTCGGTTTGTGCAGTTGAATTGAACGACAGAGGACACACTAAACGTTCTGAACGCTTTCGTTTGTCTTGGTGATTTGCGACGAATTAATACAACGCGTTTATTTCGTTTCGTATGATCAGAACAGAAGAAGCTTCGAACATCGAATAATATACTACGATTCGGTGAGTACTTTTACGGTAGTTGATGTATTGAAAGCGATATACCTGCTATAATTTTTACATTTAGTTTAATTCTAGCATCGTGCATAACCTGTATGATTTACTGGCATATAATAGACGTTTGCTTTTTGTCTGTGAATGCCGTGTTGCTTGTACATGATTAATAGTTGTAGCTCGAATTTTTGTCTTTTAAAGCAGTAGGTAGAATTTCTGATTATTTTCCTATGGTGATGGCAGTGACCTCTCATAGTAACAAAGTACTGATATTGTGTTGCATCAGTCTTAGTTTCTTGTGATGGCTAAATTATGAATTTTATCATTTGGAAAATTAGGAAAAAATGTTATACTTTGTAGCTTAATCTGTATACTGCTTAAAAAACATAGTAATTTGTGCTGTATTCAAAAGTAACTTTGTGAACTACATATTAGTGCCTTCACTCGAGTCGTAAGGCTTCTTACTCGAGTTGTGGAGGTTCCTGCTTCGAACCTCAGCCGGGATATCGACTATCTCGCTTGAGATTTTGTGGCGTTCCTCATTTCCTCCGGGCGAATGACGGAATAGCACCTCGAAATAGGCCGCGGCCTCTTCCTCGTTTCCAATTCAGCATTCAAGAATCCCCATACCATCCAGGGCCACACAGTCCGCACTAGAAGCATCCTTAAATAAAACCAAATACAATTAAGGAAGTAAATATTTAAAATCCGTGTTTACGGTTTCTGCTGTGTAGTAACTGCTGCGAGAGAAAAGTTTAAGTTGCAGTTATTGACGTAGTGGGCACTAGCTGGTTTATATGCACTGAAACGTTAAAGATCATGAAAGGAAGTCGAATCTTCTCGCTACGTTATGAGAAGCACCCCCATAACTGTAATTAATCGCGATTACCGAAATTCTATTTTACAATTTTTTAATATTATGCATAATATTAACAAAAAATATTAGACGGATGTGGAAATATGCTGACCTACATCAGTTGAGTACAAATATTATCCCAATACATTCCTCGCAATTTTGCCTATCTTATTCAAATTCACATTCATTTATTGCAGATACAATTGTATAAATATATTGTTGCCAACACAATCACTTCATGAATTCACTTTGCACAGGATCAGAAAATAGTTTTCATTATACTCTGTTAACAAATCTTGGTTGAAGCACTGACAATCCTGAGTGACGTACTTCATGGTTTTGTCTAGGAGGTTCCGAGTTAGTACCTTAAAATTATGCCAAGACTCCATATACCCACCCTAATTCATTATCCAGTATCATTCACAGATTCCACATTAAGTATTCTAATTAACTGACAGCGCAGTCAATACACTAAAAGAATATGTTTTGGTTATTTTTTTTCCTTTGCACTACAGCCCCAGTGGGCCTAGGCCTATCTCTATGAACTACTCCACTTCGGTTTTTCTAGATCTTACGCATTCGGTAGGACTCCTTGGGCGGGTGATCAGCTCGTCGCAAGGCCTCTACCTGTAGACAAACACAGAAAAACGCACACATACAAACTAAACATCCATGCCCTGAGTGAGACTCGAACCCACGATCCCGGCTTCCGAGCGAGCGAAGACAGTGCATGCCTTAGATCGCTCGGCTACCGTGACCGGCTGGTTAATATTCACCATATAGAAATATGGCTCAAATAAAAGGGTTAAGATTCTTGTACGTATACAAGGTCTACGTTTTATTTAATTTGATTGTATTTTCTACTATGAATAGCTTTAATAAAATTGCTGGATTTCAATAAAATACATATTTGTCTGACAGTATTTGGTGTTGGTAGCTGATTTTATCGAAATCCGTCAATTAGTTTTGGAGATTATAGATGCGAAGTGTCACGCCCAGTAGTCGTAGTTTACGTTATGTTATGCATGATAAACAGAGAACATATAAAGCTTTATTAATAATGAAACGTGATTCGGATATTTCATTCTAAGCCTGTTTATCAGCAATACGAGTCATGTAAACTAATATAATTGCAATAAATAATGCAATAAAAATGAGTGCATAATATACATATGCATGAAGAATACTTTTTTTTAATTCGCTTAGTGAGGGGTGGAGTCCAACTGGGTCCACTCGGCACGGCGGCCACTGATTGGCCTATTGTAGCTTGCCCCGGATGATTATGATGATGGAGAATTTGGTGTAATGAAGATTGGCAAGGGAAACAGAAGTACTCGGAGAAAACGCACCCCAACGCCACTTTGTCCACCACAAATCCCACTTGACCAGACCCGGGATCAAACCCAGGACGCCGCGGTGGGAAGTCAGCGACTAACCGCTTGAGCTATGGCACGGCCTTGCATGAAGAATAACTGAAAGTCCGATGCTCATTTTTAGAAACTTGTTGGGGGGATAATTTGAGGGAGAAAATATAAGAAAATGTTGTCCTAGTCACCGCCTTTTCAGAGTTACGTCGTATCAAAGTTTGTCTTCACTCCTGCGTATATTCGTGCAGCCGAGACTTTGTAATGTCACATGACGGAGCTCACTCTAGTCATTTATGGCTCACATTACTTTCGAAGGCAAAGTAGTGATAAGAGTGAAGCGAGGTGTCTTGCTTTACTGATGGTGACTATGCCGATATGCGTTTAGTGATGTGATAGAATTACTAGAGCTGCAACAAGAGAATACCATAGTCGGGATTGATATCAGAGGCAACGGAATAGACATGTCCCTGCTATGGCACAACACAGTCTAAAGGAAACGTGCTTTCATGCCACCAGCACAAGTTGGCAGCCGCAGGTGCTGCGTGCAGAATGAAGATGAAATATTAGATGTTGTACATGCAAATCCATCGACTAGAGCAACGCGGATCGCATACGAATCAGGCTTCGTTCAGAGAGAAATGTGACTTACAGTGCATTAGGAGCAACTGTATCATTTTCACGTACGTATTCTACAAAAGCTACAGCCGTATTGTGGACTGATGAAGCAGATTTCATAAGAAGTACAGTAAAGAGTCTCCATAGCCTACAGGAATAAGCACTGGAGGATCCCAATTCTAATTTTTTTTTCTTGGCACTACAGTCCCAGTGGACCTATGCCTATCTCCATGAACTTCTCCATTCACTTCGGATTTTCTAGAGCTTACACATTCGGTAGGACTCCTTGGGCGGGTGATCAGCTCGTCGCAAGGCCTCTACCTGTACACAAACACAGAAAAATGCACACACACAAACTAAACATCCATGCCCTGAGTGGGATTCGAACCCACGAACCAGGTTTCAAAGCGAGCGAAGACAGTACATGCCTTAGACTGCTCGGCTACCCTGACCGGCCCGAATTCTAATTGACGCTCTTTATTTCAACAATGACTTAGCATCATTGTTGCGGTCAGAATCGTAGACGGAGCTCTGACTGGATTATACGTACTGGCATCGAACAGTGTCTGTGAAAACCTGCTCGCTAGTTTCCTAGGAAGAACACATTAGATTTCATTGGAAGACTTACCCCATCATTTTTATGAGGCGCGTGGTTACAGCATCTCCTCACTTTCACGCCGAAAGCGAAATTAGTTGAACAACAGCTTCCGGGTGTATTAGCAATGCAGATCTCATTGCTTGTCTTACCCTTTCTCATGAACTGAGCCCACTTCGTTTTCTTCTGAAAAATTTCATCAAAGAAGACATTAACGCTTCGGAAGCATGAGATTGCAACCTGCACTCGTAGCCACGACAGACACTAGGGGCCAATCTAGAAAATTGGATCACGTGAGTAACTATATTCGACGTCATTGTGAAGCATACATATGATCTGGAGAAAGAAATGTGTAGGTTTGGGTGCAGATCGCCACTACACGATCAGACATTCATTTATGTCAAAAGTAATGTAAACTTCAAAATGAAAGTAGCTAAAAGGATCGAAATTAATTGTAGCTACGACTTTTATGTGTCAAATAAATCCGATTATTAATCCAGACTCTCTCTACAGTCACTTAGCACGTGACAGTTTATTAGTTTAGACAGTTTCTAAACGTAAGTTCATGACATTGAGTGCCGGAGTGCCAATAAGAGAAGTTCTGTACTTCTTTGGCTTATTTTGGACTTCATCCATCGTCTGGTATGTAAAAGACAAAAGACCACTGGACCAGTGATTGAGACTAGCTATTTTCTAACGGGCCCAACTGAGTAGGTTTATCCTTCCCTACCCACCTGAAGACGGAGACAGATCCAGTCTCAAAAACTTCGTGGTCTTTTGTCTTTTACATACCAGACGATGGATGAAGTCCAAAATAAGCCAAAAGAAGTACAGTATACACCATCGTCTGAATCCTTTCAAGTCTAAGAGAAGTTCTGTTGGCATAAGTGTATTCTGAATAATCTAAAAGACCTTTGTGTCCTGATCTGAAATAATTGTTTGTCGATAATAAACTGATGAACTATAAGTAATCCAATTTCAACTTTCAGCTTTCTGCTGTGAATAATTCATTTAGAGGCTTTATTAGCTCAAGACAGGGGCCAGCAGTCGGGTCTTTTGAGAGCAATACTGAACCTTACGTTTCCATAAAAGACTAGGAATTGATCATTTGTGTTGTTATTGTCCTCTCACGAAAGCCCCTACCCAATAGAGTTAGTTAATTATTTAGTTAAACGTTTTATGGCCCTTCTCGTTGTGAAATTAGAACAAGAACTGAAAAAAAAAATGCGACTAATGCAGATCAAACACGCATATACACTTGTTCGATTTTTCAAATTGGATTTCGTGTTAAGAAGTATAAGCTGCAAATACAATTTATTTCTACGGCTCGCTACAACTACTTTATCCGATTTTAAAATATTGATTCGGTTCATGTCGTACGTATTCAAATTTATTTTCAGAAAGTAAAGAAATATAAGGAATTCGAGATATACGATGTTAATATAATACAGAAAAATTAACCATCACGTTAATGTATGTTTACTGTGATTATATTCTGTAATATATACATTAAAATAGTTTTCTTAGTGTAATTTTTTTCAAAGTCATAATGTCAAGATTCCTCGAGAAACAGTCATCAGTAGAAATGTACAATTATTGTACTGTTTTAAACCAATCCTATAAACTCCGTGAACTGTAGTTCGCAAGCGAACTGTACCGACGGAGCGACCACCGCTTGTCGGCAAATTTAGTACCAACTCTTGCTGATATAGGGTGTCACGTGATCAGCGCAACTGATCCTCGCGGCCGTTAATCTCGGTTTTGTAGACCGGAGCCGCCGTTTCCTTGAAATAGTTGGCACTAACTTCGCCCACAAGCGACGGTCGCTCGGTCGGTATAGTTCGCTTGCGGACTACAGGCCACGGAGCAAGGGTATTTATATTAAACGTAACTTTCCAAAAATTTATGTAGATTAGAAAATGCATTAGCAAGAGAAGCACATTTGGATGAAGAACCTTGGCTGGAGGAGCGACTGAACATGGTAGAGTCGCGTATGTTCCGAGCAGGAACACGAATGCCGACTGTTCCTAGGGGAAGGGGGCACCATTTAGCGCCATTATAACCACTTGTTATAAATGAAGAATTAGAGTGATGACGTCTGGTATGTAGTGTGTGAAAATTTTATTTTTCCAATAAATTATGATAATGATTCTAGATGGTTTGATAAAACCTATTGCGGCAGAAGGCTACAAATTTTCTTTACATGCGCTCAAGTGTGAGTAGGCAATCGGAATAGAGTTCCAAGCAACAGAAACACACTCAAGTTCAGATCTGACAAAGGAAAAATGTAATATCTGCAGACTGGGTATGACGGGGAAGGAGACTGCCATTGTACGAAGTAACGTAGTTTCAGCAGTTTCATTGTACTTGAAAAAAAAAATGAAATTATCATCTTGATTAAAATTAAGTTTGAAATCGATGTGTACACAATAATAATAATAATAATAATAATAATAATAATTCACAAGTGTTCGAAGCACGTTTCTGGCTACTACCCCAGCACAGAAATGCAGAAGACAGCCGGCCGTTGTGGGAACAGAGCACATCTTATAAAGGATACTGGGGTAACAATTTAATACCAAGCGTCTTTCATGACACGTGATGAGCCTCAGCGGGAAGGTTTAACCCTGGCTTAAAAACAGTAAACATAATTTTCGGCAAAAATATAATAATATCACAATTTAGGGGTGCATGACTATAGACTGGGTATGAATTGACGAATGAAGTTAATGACCAATTATATACACAGCTCGGAACTAAATTTCATAGATCGCTGACACACAGAGACCAGTGTTCTCAGTCTATTACAGTTTCCACTAGTCGTTTCCTGGCAATGGATTTGACAATGGAGACTCTTCAGCTTCCGTTGTCACGCCGTTGTCCGCTAGTTCACACTCCACACCTGAACACATTGCGCCGTCTTCTCAGCCTCCCTGGCAGAGCTCAACTGCCGACTAACTGCTCACTTTGATATACGGAACTCGACTGCAGATTTTCAACTAACTCTTCTTTATAACAATTTTGCGCGAACCTAATAGAAGACATCGTTCCCAACAATTCCTCTGCTTTTGCTAGCGTATCCGTTGCCGAGGAAACTTGTTCAACGAGCCGTTGTCTAGCAATGGACGTCTCCTCTGGCTTCAATGTTCCGGTCTTCAGGCTTCACTGTTCCGGTCTTCAGGCTTCAAATCACAATAGTAATAAATAGTACTAATACAAGAAGGCTCTGTGTAAGAACCGTTATATTTTTATCCGATTAGAGGATGTTAACGATTCAGAAAATATTACTTATACATCATAATAAATGCATCTTCGTTTAAGAATTTATTTTGTCATTTATATGATTTCTAAATTTTCATGTTCTGAAATTTCTTACTTTAACAACTGAAGGATAAGTTGAAGGCTGAATTTAGTACTGACCTATGGGGTTGGAATTTGTAAAGTTTTCCAATCTGTAATCGTGTTCCATTTAGTCTGAGCGCGCTGCGGAGGTTAATTTCACGTAAAACAGAGGAAGTAAGAGAAGACTGGAGAAATTTGCGAAATGATGATTCCCGTATTTTGTGCTCATCAAATATTTTGGTGTCATTAAATCACAGAGAATGGAGCTGGAGGAACATGTTCTAAGCGTGGGAAAGGGAGTAAGTGCATTTAAAATTTTAGTCCGTAAACCTGAATAAAGTGGCCACTCGGTAGTCCTAGGCTTAGACATGAGGATAATTTTAAAAGTAATCATAATGGAGAGGGGTTTCAGTATAGGAACCGAATTTTTGTATCTCAGGATGAGATCCATTGGTGAGCCCTTTTGAACACGGCAATGAAACTTTGGGCTTCAAGTAGGTCTGAGAACTTCATGACTGTTTTAGCAAAGATTTCAGTCTGAATAAGCACTTAATATTGCATTTGTTAGTCACATAATTAATTTTATCTTAATTAGATGCCTTGCATACGAATTGCTAACAAGCTTGAAATGTTTTAATTATACAAGATTTTTGTTTTCCTTGGCACTACAGCCCCAGTGGGCCTAGGCCTACTTCCATGAACTTCTCCGTTCACTTCGGTTTTTCTAGATCTTACACATTCGGTAAGTCTCCTTGGGCGGGTGATCAGCTCGTCGCAAGGCCTCTACCTGTGCACAAACACAGAAAAACGCACACACACACAAACTAAATATCCATTCCCTGAGTGGGATTCGAACCCACGATCCCAATTTTCAAGCGAGCGAAGACAGTACATGCCTTAGATCGCTCGGTTACCGTGACCGGTTTACACAAGATTAAAAGCTTAAAATTTCTTAGCTTTTTATTACATCAAATATTCAAAATTAAATGCGTAAATGACGTATGTTTAATTTATGAGTTGGTTCTTTATCATGGAAAGCACGGCTGGCTTCTATCTGGAGTACTGACGTACTGACTGATGGATAACGAACAGGTAGAGCACACGTTGTGTGGACTACATGTTGACTCTGTGGCTTCGTTTCGTTTCAATGAACCGAAGGGAAAGTTTCCCGGTGGAGTTGGTACAGAACCTTTGAACAGTTATGACTGAATGTCAGAATCGATACAACAGAAGTGCACAAAACGCATTCCACGATGATTTGGAGGTATACAAAACATTCGCAGACAAACGTCCCAAAATGAGTGGCTACAACCCTACATCGTGTTCGGGGATTTCAGGTTCCGATTCTAATGCTTTATTTTCAGTCTGCCTCTTTAAAATTCTTATTGCCCGAGAAAAAATACATAGTAGCTTAATTTATATTCATTTTTGGTCAAGCAAACAGTTGATGATCACGTGAATCTGATTTTGTCTACGGGATGCGCAACAGTGCCCTGAATAAAAGCGTTTCGGATTAGAAAAACAAAAAGATATAGAAGCTGTTATTTTAGGACAGTAAAATTGCAAGTATTTTTTATTTTACCCATTCTTTGCACAACTGTTGTTTCTCTCTAATCCCTTGTGTTCCTGATTGTCGTATGGCTTTCAGGCTCCTGTTTCTATGAGAAATGAGCAATGTCCTGACTCGCTCACTTGTGCCCTCAGGACCTGCAAGACCGAGAACATTTCATTCAAGTAAACGCGTTAGTTCGCTGTGAAACTCGTGTCGTAAAAGATTTCGGATACGCCGAATGAAAATTTAGAATGTGTTCTTTCGCCCTTTTCTCCAGATGCTACCTAATTCATGCTTAAAAGGCACTTCGAGGAAAATATAACGAGAAATGTGGTCTCTATTATCACTACATAAACTCTTACCTCATTCTCTTTGACTAATGGAGGAGCCCGTTAATATTCAAGGATCTCAATTTTGTTCATGGCTTCCAGAGTTGCCCCCATTTCTTCTTCTCTTTTATAATTTCGCTATGCAAATAGATTTACTGATTAACTCTTTTGATACTTTACTCGTGATATCTCGCGTAAAATCGCTAGTCCTTCTGATCTGAATTTATTTTTTGCTTGTGATGGCAATGAAACAGAATTCTTCGCCGTGTACAAAAATATATTAATTTTGTTAGTGACTGTACATCGATGGAACCCGGATATTAGTATCAGAATATAACGAAAGAGCGAAGAGTGTAAAAAGAGAACGTGGTTACTACTGGTTTATCGGGATTTGCAGGACAGAACGAGAGAAACTACGGGAAATGGTGTTCTAAGGGATAATACCCATGGCGTTTGATCCAGTAAAAGTAGCCACACGCCATAACCCTTAAGCTCTTTACAGGATTATGTAGACAACTTGACGGCGGCGTCGTGATCACTGAGAAATCTGTACCAATATTTATTGCTTTATGTAACGTACAAGCGTCGACATAAGAAGTTGCACGTCCTGTCTGTCAGTAATAAAGGATAAAAGTACATTTGTTCCTGTGCTTAACCATTTAAGCACTACGCCATGAAGGTGTATGGGGGTGTGGGAGTATAGATCCACATTTTCTTGACCTCGGCACTAGCTGGAGGTGAGTAGTCAGTTTCACGCCCCGGTCGCTTTGCCCTCGGGGAAAGAGCCCCCGGTACCCATTGGATAGGAGATTGGGTGGGGTTGCCCGTCTCCTCTGTCTTATTTTATGGACGTTCCAACGTTTGCTCCTACAGACAGGCAGTAAATGTAGTAGTAAATACGACGATTCTTATATGGACAGTTCCCATCATTTTGAGTTTTTTCAAACAACGTTTCTGAAACTGGACCTGTTTCCTTCCTCAGATACAACAGAAGACATGTTTCTACTCAGTCTGGTCTGTTAGAAAGAGGTAGTCTCAATCACCTGACACAGAAAGAAGTTCTAATACGAACGTGCATTGTGTTAACGTCAAACATCAGAAGTGTCAACTTATAATAGAAAAGTTGCAAATAAAAATATAAAGGAAACAAAAAGAAAACAAAACTGAAATACCGGTATAGACAAAGATAAAACGCTCCAAGCTCACTCCAGACATCAGAAAGATGAGAGCACGGTAGGCCTGTATATTTTGTTGACGTAACTTCGAGATAAGACTAGAAGAATCCCTAATACAAAACACAAGGGACACCACAAGAAAAAGAAAACTGATATTTCTGTATAGATAGGGCCAAAATCTATCAGACCGTTGCTAGATATACCTGTAGCCGAGGGCAGAGAATATATTCTTATGAAGTAAAATACGATCAGCGGGAGTTAAGAACGGACGAACTCCGAATTAAAATTATGAAGGAAACCACAGGGAAACGAGACAGAAATCCTGGAGATAGAGCTAAAATTTATCACACAGTCATTATGATCGCCAAGGAAGAGGAAATGCAGAGGAAAATTATGATGTGGACACAAAAGCGACGCATTTACCGCTGTAAAATATGGCTTAACCGATCAACAAAATGTAGGGGAAAAAAGGACATTGAAAACACCAAAGGAAATTTAAATATTTCAAAATAATAATCATGGCCATTGTCGCAAACAGACTGGCTATCAGTCTTGTAGTGGCCTACTGAATCTTCAACGTGGACGAAACAGCGTCATTATGCGACAAGTAAATTATGTGTATACACACTTTTCATGAAACTAAGGCACTATTATTGCTAGTGGGGTGGGACTACGTCCCTCGTACTGCGGCCAATTCTAGCCTATTGTACCAGCCCCAGATGATAGGTGACGGTGATTGTGGAGCAATTGGTGGAATGAAGATTGGCAGGGGAAACCGAAGTACTCGGAGAAAACCTGCCCCAGCGCCACTTTGTCCACCACAAATCCCACTTGACCAGACCCAGGATCGAACCCAGGCCGCCGCGATGGGAAGCCAGCGACTAAACGCTTGAGCTAAGGCACTTAGGCCTCTCATACTGTGGGATGAACCCCTCTATCATTCATCAGTAGAAGTATACGGAGTGTTTGTTTTGAAACACTGTTTCATTAATGTCATTAGTTATGACCTTCATGTTGATTCAACTGACAAAATTTGATCTCTATATCACCATTCAAATGCAGGAATGTCATACCAGTCAGTCCGGTGGTGAAGATACTTGTAGCCCTTTTTTTCCCCTTGGCACTACAGCCCCAGTGGGCCTGGGCCTACCTCCGTGAACTTCTCCGTTCACTTCGGTTTTTCTAGATCTTACACGTTCGGTAGGACTCCTTGGACGGGTGATCAGCTCGTCGCAAGGCCTCTACCTGTACACAAACACATAAAAACGCACACACACAAACTAACCATCCATGCTCTGAGTGGGATTCGAACCCACGATCCCGGTTTCCAAGCGAGCGAAGACAGTACATGCCTTAGACCGCTCGGCTACCGTGACCGGCCCTGCCGCCCTTTATAGCATCAGTAATTTCATCATTAAAGAGTTAAAAAGGGAAATGAAGTGACCTGGTTTAAAATGGTTGCCTTTACTGCCTGCTGGGGTCCCTGTTGTTGCTGTGACCCCAACTTGTGAGGCTTCTGCACAGTTGGCAGTAGCGGGAGCTGTTCTGGGGTGGAGTGAGGGGATGAAGGAGTTCACCTCTCAGACACGTACTCAACGAACAACTGGCAATGGCAAGCTTGAAAAAAATAAGATTATAATGCGAAGATTATTGATTGATTACGTCTCCAGTAATCTGAAAATGTAACAGCATTTAACCCTTCGGTATAAGAAAGCCATTTAAAACGTCGATTCTCTTCTGAGGCAACTTGCTGTTCTATTGACTAATAAGTCAGCTCATGTAATTTCTCATAGCCTTGAGAAGCCTCTTCTGTAGATTTCTTGATAAATTTACTTGAGCTATGTGGCAGTGATGCTTCAGTTTAAATTCATGACAAGGGAGTACCGAAACAAATTTAAGAACCGAAATATTCAAGAAACTGTTAGATGTTGTAGAACGTCCATTTAGCATGTTCCTCTTCAGAAAGTCATTGCAAATCAAGGTACTCGCCTTTTCCTCGCGCTTTCCTTTATACTGAAAAATTAATAATATTATTCTTCGTTCGATTTCATTTGCATTTAAATAGTTAACATGTTTTAAGTTATGCGGCCAAAGAACATATTTCTGACATTGCAATGAGGCCAGGCGAAATTTTGCTTGAGAACTCGTTGATCTAAATAATATTTAGAAATTCAATATCTACCTTACAGCAAATATTTGTCTTTCCGTTATAAAGACCAGTCGGATAATTGCGTTTAGGGAAATTGTCGTTCTTTCTTTCGTAACACAAGAGAGCCACATCCACCCTCTTTGGGCAAAATTCGAATTTTCTACATGCTAAAGAAACCCTGTCATTAAGTAACTATTGTGCTTTAAAGACTTAATACATGCTTAAATAAGATTTCATTAAATGAATAATCATACGTAAATAAAAGTGTATTAATATTTTATTAACTTTACTCGTTTACTTCAGTCTTTAATGTAAATTTGTTTATATTTTAACCTTAATTTAAAAATAACAATAAAAGTATAATTAAACTGCTACATGTTTCGGCCTTATATTGGCCATCATCAGGCAGCTGTTCACTTGTTGAAATTGCTACACTGCATTAGTTTTCAAGCTAAAATATTCCAGCGTTATTGAAATTTCGTCGTACACGTTGAAATACATCTGGTTGAGAACATCAATCTTTACCTTTTCTTGTGGTACCTTCTTATTTCGTCTTTAGTGTTTGTGTTGTTTTGTGTAGTCCTGTGAATATTTGTGTGCTGATGTTATCGTGGTTATTTTATGTGCCCCAGCAGTATGTATATTCCCACGCAATAAAGTGACATACACTCGACTAGAGGAACTGCTAAACAAATCAGAGAAGAAACACGGACGCCGGAAGGAAAAGGTACCGCAAGAAAATGTAAAGATTGATGTTCTCAACCAGATGTATTTCAACTTGAACGACGAAATTTCAACACCACTCGAATATTTTAACTTAAGAACTAATGCAGTGTAGCAATTTCAACAAGTGAACAGTTGCATGATGATGGCCAATATAAGGCCGAAACATATAGCAGTTTAATTATACTTTTACTGTTATTTTCAATTAAGGAGAAATTGTAAACAAAGTTGCATTAAAGACGGAAATAAGTGTGTAAAGTGATACATCAGTGCAACAGGATGCTGAAATAAAATTGGATTTGTTAGAAATCAGACTGCTCATGAAAATATTTTGACATAATGAAGAGGATGTAGCAGGACGAGAGACAAATTATATATCGAGTCGTTTCATGATTTCTACTTCTCACCTGACTCTTAGTAAAGTAAGTAGTCAAGTAAAGCAGAATAGGATTTTCATGTGACATCAGTGCCAACGATCTTGGTTTAATCACTCTAACAACATTAAGTCTGGAGTGCGAATTGTGAAGCTCCTCATTACACTGGTATAAACGTCTACATTTTCCTGGCTTTTCTCTTCGTATATCTGAATATTCTCCCCATGACTTTGTCTTCTTACACTCTAGACCTATATTCGCCCTTCACAGCGAAAGCGCATGCGCCACACTTATATACAACAACAGGCAGCGTAAGAATGTGAAATCATGTACCTTTTCCAAATGACGAATACATTAACTTATATGAATGGGTCACAAAAACGTAACAGAAATGCTCCTAGATATTGAGCCAATGGCTTATACTTCGGTATGTAGGTATAAAGGAAGTGAAAGTGAAAACGCGAGAAAAGCAATTCCTTCTACAAGCAATACGGAAACAAATGTAGCGAAACTGCACTTTTGAGCCCTAACACTGCCCGAAAATAACGATATTCAAAGAGCATGAAACTTGAATGCATTGTTTTGCTTCGACATTAGAACGTATCGACTTATATTCCTCTTTTCCTCACATAAAATGCAGATAATTTTGAATGAGATAGTTTTCTTATTCATTGTGTTATACAGGACCTGTAGCAGTTTAACTTCTGTCGGAAGTAAATTACCAGTTAAGAAAATAATAGACTAAATAGCAGGATAAATAGTATAACTCGAAAAAATAAACTTATGCGTATCTGCGATTATCGTTACTAATCAACTGGAATGAAGATTTGAGAAAAGAGATTTGTTTCCTTAAAAAGTTCTGAACCACTTGCGAAGCCCATGCAAAATTCTTAGAATTTTCTGTAACCCAGTTCCTCATTTAGAAATTTTAAAACCGTTAGTAAAATAAGTGTTATTAAATACACTAATGAGACGTGTTTGTGGGGTTACGAACACAAAGCAGAAGAGAAGCGGCAGAAATGATGACTCTTCCGATTTCTGTGGAAATATAAAACTCAAGTCCGAGTCCGTGGCTGTAATAGACATATTCAGAAAATTGTCACGCCGTAAAGACGGACTTTAGCGTCATATTTAGGAACTGCAGGTTTAGTCACAGAGGAGCTTAGTTCTTTCTGCAGTAAATTATGCCAGGCACGATCCAACTTGTTAATGAAACCAGAGGCTTCATTACACATTTCTCTGATCCCACATTTTGTCTTCGTCATTATAAAGAAAGGGCTTTTCGTGCAGTTCTATAAAACTCAGAAGTAGCAGTTTAAAGAGCTTCTCACCCGCCATCTTGCTCCCACAAAGTTGGCCTACAGAAGCGAGAATCTGTATCGCTTTGTCATCATTGTGTGTCGCCATCAAGTTTAACCTTCAGTTCCAGGTTCATAAAAAGGTAAAAATTGGCATTTTCATAAGAATATGAATGATAAATTCCTTTCCTTGGATATTTTCCTGTACATTTACAATTGCTGGCTTCATTACCTCTTCTGTATAGAAAATGTAATCCTTAAATGGTGGCAATAACTATCTTCGGCAGTAAAATTGTAATTTATGCCGAATACAAAAGCAGTCTATTTAACTTCGGATGAATTATACCAGTAATTAAAAAGAAAATACAGAGTTGTCTTCCTATATTTTATTTGTATATGTCTATTATATACACCTTATCCACCTTATCGTGGTGAGAGTGTTTCAGTATGCCAAAGACCCTGAGAGCTATACCAGCGGTAGCGTAGCTCCTGGCAGGGCCTCCCTTGCTTGACAGGTCAAAGGGTAGGCATCAGACGAAGAGAGACACCAAAAACTGATGCCGGAAGCAGCGTCATCAGCAGCGATTTGAAGCACAGAGCAAATGATGCTCGAGATGGTTCAAGTTCGTATAGCAACAGGCGTGACCAGAGTGGTTTGAACGGCTGCTGTACTGCGATGTGGAAAGCAAATGGAAAAACTACCACATTATCACTTTTCCTGTATAGTCTCTTTCCAGAAACAGAGATACCATGATAAAACAAAACGGAGAGGAGGATAGAAGTGCCCAGAAGACGAGGAAGAAGACGTAAGAAGATGCTGGATGACCTTGAGGACAGAAGAGGACATTTTAATTGAAGGAGAAAGTTTGAGATCGCATTAAGTGGAGGAACTGTTTTGGAAGAGACTGTGGACCTGTCGTCTGACAGATTACTGATGAATGAATGTCTATTATGAGGTGCCACTTCAAAGGCGACAATAAACAGACTGAATATGATCATTCGAACCATAATATAAAAATGAATATAATTCTATTTGTAAGTACATATTAAGAGTTTTTTTGGCCGCGCCATAGCTCAAACGGTTAGTCGCTAGCTTTCCACCGCGGCGATCCGGGTCTGGTCATATGGGATTTGTGGCGGACAAAGTGGTGCTGGGGCGGGGTTTCTCCGAGTGCTTCGGTTTCCCCTGCCAATCTTCAGTCCACCAAATTCTCCATCATAATCACCCGGGGCAGGTGCAATAGGCTAATCAGTGGCCGCCGTGCCGAGTGGACCCAGCTGGACTCCACCCCCATTAAGCGAATTAAAAATTAATTAAATTAGTTCAAAGTTTACAATCCTTACACAGTCATCCCTATATTCGGATGCTGATTATGAAGACACGATGCTGCGTGACAATTCAATTAAACGTGTGGAAATGCTGCAGGGGTTTATATTTGTATTCTGTTCTGAAAGAATTCATATTAGAGAATCATGTATAAGGGAGAGCATAAGAAAATTTAAATTTTTCCACAGTTAACCATGCAAATAATGAAACTGGATTATGTATCTCACATAGTATATTTATCTCGTACACACTCTACGAAACTCCTGACACCAAACACACAAGCGTAAGAAAGCCAAGAATAAGTAATATAATCAGCCCATGTAAGATGACATTTTCTTTCAAACGTTTCATAAACAAAATTTCCTATATCTGAAACTCACTTGCCCAAATTTTCTGCATCCGTAATGATACACGATGCAGATATATATATAGTGTATACATTTTTTAATAATTAATTAAGCACCATTTGGCGTTAAGTTGAGTTAAGTTAAGTTGAGCGAAAGGAGGCATAGCCCTGCAAATTCCATTCTGGAAGGAAATAAGCTAGTTGGAACGTATTTATTGTTTCCTACACCGAAACCCTAGAGCGAATGTCGTGTGTTTGTTGGTCTCTCTATCCATTCGTCCATCCTGTAACCAATTATTGGATAACAGTCATGAAAATTCAAATAAGCACTACGTCTTATAAAAGTTGATTCCTTACAACCGGTAATTACAATATGAAAGTTGTTAGAAACTCCAAACCTGACGGCAGTTCTGTTGAAACTCGAAGTATATTACGTACTGATAGATATTTCTAAAGGAAGGTAGCTTTTAGTTCGTTTCTTTCCTTGTTTGAAAATTTGAAAGTTGTGAAGTGGTTCGTATCGAAAAATATATTTACTTTATTACACTGTTAAAACAACTGTATGTGAATCATGAAGCATAATATTTTTATGTGAAATAATTGTAGATGAAGCAATTAAGCCTTGTATTTTCGAGTATCCTTTCTCTCTTGAGTAGCTTACATGGGAAATGAGTTCAGATAAACATTATTTGGTAATAGAGCTTGAAATCCAACATCTGTTACATTAAAACTAGTTCTCTGTATCATAGGTCACCAGAAATTGTTTTCTTCGGACCAATTTTAATATTAGCAATCCATCACCTACTTGATCTTTCGTGACCTGTTTTGCATAAGAAGTCAGTATGCTCGTCACTTTCCCCTATCCTTGAACTAATCTTCAGTCCAGGATAACTTCGCTACATTGTAAGATTTGAGGCTTTCACGGCGGTGACTACGAAGAAAGCAGTCTTCTGGGATTTGGCACCGTGTATATGTGGTGTTAACCGACGTTTCGGAGGAACGTATCGCCCCCATCTTCAGGGTTGAAGAAGTATAAGTAAATCTGCAAGCGACAACACCGTGAGACACGGTCAAGCAGACTCCTTGACCGTGTCTCACGGTGTTGTCGCTTGCAGATTTACTTATACTTCTTCAACCCTGAAGATGGGGGCGATACGTTCCTCCGAAACGTCGGTTAACACCACATATACACGGTGCCAAATCCCAGAAGACTGCTTTCTTCGCTACATTAATTGCCCTGATATTAGTGAATTCTCTGTATTACGAAATATGTTCTTAATAAGATACCCCCCTTTACCCAGTTCTTCATTCTTGGATACCAGTATAATCCGTGCCACTTGTTTTAATGATGGACACGTTTAAGACCCTTGAATGAATGTATGAGGGGTGGGCCTTTTCGGCCCTTACACTGCGACCTACAGTGGTTTATTGACCCTTAGCTGGATATAAATGTGTAGGGAGAAAACGCAAAGTTCTCAAAATTGTGAGAATTGCGAAGAAGTTATTAGAGGGAAAGTGGCTCTTGCTCACTGGGAAACATAGAGGAAGAGTATGGGTGAATTATGTGAGGAGAGTGGCCGACAGAGCGAAGAGAATAAGAGTGACCGGAGAAGCACTGAAAAAATGGAAATTTGAAAACAGTTCAGACATTATCTAGCCCATTCCGCGCTACAGATACTGTGTTCGTTCGTCTGTGGAAAAGCGTAAAGAACCAAAATACAAAACAACTTGTGATGCAGAGTGTATACAAGGGGATTTCCAAATGAAAATCTTAAGGGTATTGACCTCATAGAAGGAATAGTTGTCTTTAAAAATCTTATCTCTCGAGCTAAATTTTCGGTCAAACATTCTTAATTTGAATATTTCCAAGAAAATCAATGCAATGCATACAGCCATGTGTCCATCTGCGACAGACCGCATTCGCTAGCAGCGCCATGACAGAACTTATATTCAAATTTCCATACTTCTTTGCAGTGATCGCAAAGTGCGACTGTCACTACTTTGAAGCGAATAAACTAAATGAATTCATTGAATCCAACGTGGTTATTCTTAGGAAACTAGTCAAGGAATTCCCTTTTCATTTCGTGCATCCTGTTGTGTTACAATATACAACAGCGGCCTCCGTAGTCTATAGGTAACGTTCC